>NC_132997.1:41728658-42038381 GCF_048564905.1 Vicugna pacos | reverse complement strand
TACCCCCAAATAGAATGGCCAAGATGAAAGAGACTGATGACACCAAGTAAGTATTGGTGACCATGTGAGGTAGCCTTTAGAGCAGAGGCGTATATTGATACAACTTCAGAAAGCTCTTACTTTATATACTAAAGCAAATGCGCATCTTAAGATCCAACAATTCCATTCACTGTTATCTAGTTTACAAATCTGAATACATATATATGTCAAAAGACATATATAAGAATATATGAATATTCTTTTCTTTAAGAGCCCCAAACTGAAAATTATTAGTAGAACAGATAAATACATTGTGAGGTAGTTATGCAATAGGCGAAACTGTAAGCAGAAACTCTCTGTAACAATACATAACAAAATGCTCGGGTTTGTCAAACATCATTTGTAGCCAAAGAAATTGAGACACAAAATAGTACATGTTGTATGATTATATTCACATAAGCACAAAAAGAGAAAAATGTAATCCATGATTTCAGAACCTGAGTTTAGGCATCGTTCACATAAGCACAAAAAGAGAAAAATGTAATCCATGATTTCAGAACCTGAGTTTAGGCATCGTAACTGAATGGGGGCCTGAAAATGATTCTGGGGGCCTGGAATCTTCTAATTCTTGGTCTCTGTGTTAGTTACATAAGACTGTATTCACTCTGTGAAATCCATTAAGCTATACATTTATGATTTGTGCACTTTTCTGTATGTAATGCTAATATAAAACAATTTATGAAGAGAAAAATTAAATCCTACTTCTCTCAATTTTGTCACATAAGTATCAATTGAATCCACATTTTTTCACTTCTCTGTCGCTGCCATAATTAGCCTCTCGCCTTCAAAATGGCGGAGGCTTGCCAACTAGTCTTGCTCCACCCAAAGTTCTTCCCATGTAATTATCTGTGAAAACTCTCTAAATGGCAAATATAAAGACCCAAGTGGGCTATTTAAAACATTTTAATGTTGGCCTAGTTACAAAGTCTAGCATTCAAGCCCCTTTGTGACAAATCTTTTACTATTTTTATCTGCCTCTGTGTCCATTGCTCACTCTCCTATTTGTATGCTCATTGTTTACTAAAAAGCGACATTATTTTGTAATGTTCAACAGACAATAATAATCAAGCTAGCATCTGAAACTGGGTATGTATGGCTCCATAACCTGTGTTTTTTCCCTAACATGACAATACCCACTGCTGTATGTGTGGGGAACAACTCGCTTATTACAGAACCAGTGTTTTTTAATAATAATGTCTATTTTGAAATAGCTGAATTTTTTAAAAAGAAAGAAATAAGAGAAAACTAAGAATTAAAGCCATTACAGTTCATTTTTACGTTTTTCCCCAAATGTGCTCCCACGTCACAGTACGCTTAAAATAGCAGAAGATTTGGCATTGTCATTTATCCTGAGGGAAATGACAAACCATTGAAAAAACTTATCAAGGCAGGAGAATAATATAATCATATTCCAGTTTTCAAAAATGAGAGTGAGAGTAGTGGTCAGGTAGATTAGAAGGGGCAAGACTGAAAGCAGAGAGAACAAGAGGCATTTATTTGGTTAACAGATAAAAGCCACTGACAGCTTGAAGACAAACTCAATTATAAATAAATGACAAAACATTTTGAAGATCATGAAGTATTCATTCTTAGAAGTGATGAGAAGACTAAGAAATATAAAAGATATTAAAAAAATCACTTCCTATGAAAAGTGGGTTGAACCAAATGATCTTTTGAGCTATATTATTCAAGTATAAGATTAAAAAATAATTATCTTAAATCTAATAACCAGGAATCTATTACACCCACAAGTACTGCCTGAAAATATTATTCCTAGATGTTTTACAAGTGACTGGTAACTTAAAATATTCATGGATTAAGAAGTTAACAGTACAAAAGAAATGGTAGAGAATCACAAAATGGGAAAAATCAATATTTCTAACATGTAAATATTAGTATGGTGAATATAGTTGACATAATGCATAGTAAAAGAATGATTTCTTATTAACAATAATAATCCAGGTTTAAAATCCCACCTTATTAAAAATTGAGGCCAAGAGGGAGAAGGAAATAACATGCTCTCCCACTATGTGGTAATGTACATTACATACCATAGTAAATAGATATTGTCCTTCCTCAGAGGAGCAGGGAAGTTTCAAACATGGTTATTTTCTAAAGTAAAGGTAACCATTCTTAGCAGAATTAGTATGTGTAAGACTCAAGTCACTGAAGACAAAAAGCATAAAGAACTTGTTTGATGTACAACATTCTAGGAAAGAGGAAATAAAGCCTGAAAGTAGAAAGTAAAAAATAAGAGAGCAAAAGTAAAAGAAAAAAAATACCACTTTTATCACAGTTATTATAAAAGAATAAAATTCCTCTTGTACTTGTAAAAGAACCTCAACCAAATATATGATGTTAATCACAGACACAATAAAATGGAATGAAGCAGAAAAACTAACAATAAAAAGAGGGACAATTATATACCAGGCAATTACAAATGGAAGGAAAGCAGCCTGGGCAATATCAGTATTGTAGACCTCAAGACAAAAGCATCAAATGGGAAAACAAGTATGCTTTACATGAATAACAAATGAATGAATGAACATATATAAATGGCAATTGTGAGCATTTATGTTTCACATCATTTGACATTAAAATATTTAATAAGAAGACATAGAAACACAAGGTAGAGTTGATAAAGTTACAGCCACAGTGAAGAACTTGACTATAACTCAATTTTTTTTAATTTTGGGAGGTAGGTAATTGAGTTTTTTATTTATTTACTTATTTTTAATGGAGCTACTGGGGATTGAACCCAGGATCTTGTGCTTGCTGGGCAGATGCTCTACCACTGACCTATACCCTCCTCCCTTATAACCCAATTTTTAACAAAGAAAACAGAAAATAATTTATAGAGATAAATGACTTGAATAAGATAATACAATGAAAACTAACATCTGTGGTTTTTTACTACATGTCAGGCATTGCTATATTTATTATGTGTATTGTTATATTTATTAGTTCATTTACTGCTTATAGCAACCATCTAGAAAGAAACGATTATAATTTCACTTACAGATGAGGGGATTAATACAAGCAAGATTCAGAAGCTGGACTAATGTTACACAGTTTGAGAGTAGTTGAGCCAAATATTGAACACAAGCAATCTGTCTCCAGGGATTTATCTCCTAACCACTTTGTTGTAGTCTTTTAATTAGTAAGTCAGACTGAAGAGGCATAAATAGGTTTTGTGCCTAGATATAGATTGTACACATTCTTTTAAATGTCTATAATATATTTACATAATCAATAAATGTCAAAAACACAGAAAATATGCAAACAATTCTTTTACCTCAAAGTAATAAATATAAAATACAACAAAACTAAGAATATAACACAGAATAGAAATATGCTCTGATAAATGCAAAAATGAAATTTAAACTGGCATTACAGACATTTACAATGAGAAACCAATAAAATTTTGGAGATCAGCCAAAGGTGTACACAGAGAAAAATCAATAAACTTATATATATTATTGCATAAGAAAGAATGTGAAAGACAAAAAGAAAAAAAGGAATACAAACAATATTCGTATATCAGCATAGCAAAAAATCAGACGAAGGAACAAGTATTTAATATTTTGGAAAATATTCATAGTGAAATATCAAGAAAATAAGAAGAATGTATGTAAGTCTATAAATGCATGATCTTGTTTGTGTTTCAATAATTAAATAATATACAGAGATTTTTTTAAAGCAGGACAGAAAAACAGTAAACTAACTGTGATAATACTGTGTTAGTGGGATTACCAGTAATCACCATTTTTATGCTCTGAAATACATTTTAAATATTCTGCAGTGAATAGTCTGTCTCATACCATTTGTACACAGAATAAGTACTACTTACACAGCACAGGGACCAGCACCTAGAGATGTAATGCTGAGTGAGAAGAACAACAACAGCTAGAATCCAAAGAAAATTTCAGAAAGAAAACCAATAAACAAAAGAACATATGCACACAACAGTATGGATCACTTTGAAAAACATTGCTAAGCAAGAGGCAGGTATTAATTTATCAAATAAACATACTAAAATGATTTATAGTGTTAAAAATCAGAATGTGATTTCCTGGAGGAATGGAAGGTGGAAGGAAATAAAACCAATTTTAAAAAAAGGACCCAGGAAAATTTTCTGGGTTGATGAAAATGTTTTATACCTTGTTAGGAAGGGGATACCAGGGAATATACAATTTTGAGCAGAACATTTATATCTATTTTCCCAATCGTTGAATCTAGGTTGGCCTTGTTATTTGCCTTGGTCAGTAAAATGAGGTAGAAATGACAATGTACCACTTCTGAGCTTAGACTTCATGAGGCATTATCTGTGTCTTTTTCTCAGAACCCTGTTGCTGCCATCTGAAGAAGCCCAGCTTAGTCTTTTGGATAATGAAAGACTATTTGAAGGAGAGACTGTTTTTTCTCAAACTTTGAAATATTGCCTTTCTAGACTAGATTGCACCCTCTCAGCTCCCAACTGACCACAGACACCTGATTCCTGCTGAGACCAGAACTATGCAGCAGATCAATACACTAGGGAGCAATAAGAAATGCTTATTGTTTTAAGTCACCTAATTCTGGGCTGGCTTGTTATGCAGCCATAGCTAGCTGATACATATGAGAAAAAACTGATTGACTTCTACTTTTGTTGTGAAAAATAAATGAGATAACAGACTTAAAGAAACATTGAAAACTGAAAAGTACTACAAGTTATAACAAATCAGACAACAGTCCCTTTTACGATTTTCCCTGGGCCAAGAACAGTACTAAGAAAAAGATTCCTAAAATATTACAGCTATATGTGAGATCTGATATTCCGAGATGACACATGGACTTTACATCTTACACAAAGTCTCACTGAATAGCAATTACTGCCTGAGTGATGAGCCATGAAGAATTGTGCAGTTACATCTGTATTCAGAAGAAAAGAAGACTTACTAATGTCTGCATTAGACATGGAACACACAACTGGTTTCTCGCCCTGATTTTATCCAACCTCTTCATTTTCAGATGAGAAACTGAGACCCTAAGGACAAAAATGTCTTGAAAAAGTCACTCAGAAAATCAGTGCCAGATGTCAGTTTTTAACTCAAGTCTTTTAAGCTAATCTAAATTTCACCACACTCACAAGTAGTTTTGAAGTATTGTGCCCCAGGAAATGGTTATTATCTAATAATTTTTAAAAGAATTAATTCTTGCATAGTAGAGATATTATTACAAAGAAATTAAAGTTTTGTCAAGTGATCAACCAGCTCCTCTATGATCTTTCACCATTATGGTTGAAGCCGATTATAGAAAAAAAGATAAGCAAAGATATGAAAGAACCACTTGCCTCTTGCCCCTTCCCAAAGAGACTGTGTTGATACTATGGTCCATCTCTGAAGACTATTAATCTGAGACTTATTATGATCAGTACATGTGTTAAAGAGAGGGAGAAGCCCATTCTTATTTATGATGAATTCATTGAAAGGGATGCTGTGTCACCACAATGTGCCAGGTGCAGGTTGAGCCAACTTTTGACCTTCTAAGTAGCAGGGTCCAAGGCAAGCAGTAAGGAGAGGGACTCTGATCACTGATTCTGGGGAGATGAAAACCAAGAAGAGTCCTACAGGAAAATTCAGTCCGAAAAGTCAAGTTAACTAGAGGAGAGACAGTTTTAAATTAGGAGGGAGATGTCCATTGTACATGTATCCCTTGTGGAGTCCTTGTAAGATATGCAACAGAAACTGGCCTCGTTTGGCCAAAAGTCTGTGATATTCAGGCTTCAGAGTTATAGTAGTTGACATTGTGTATTATCCTATTCTTCAAACTGTATCCAGGACTGCCATTTCATTTACTCTGAGTATGCACAACTTTTCACATCAGGGGCGACCAGATAAAACTGTGCCAAAGAGCTTATTGGAGGTCTCCTCACCTCAGAAAACAACACAGTGTCCACTTGGGCTTCAAATCTGGATGGGACGAACTCTGGAGCAACCATTTAAGTATCTTATTCTCAGCTGCCTGTTTTAATCATAGATGAGAAAGATTAGGTCTTTCATCTCTATCATACAGTCTCACATTGGGATAGCCTCATTCATCAAAGTCATAGATTTCAGATATGAAGAATCAAAGGAAGTTTGTGGACTCCTTGGTAGAGCCATTAGCACATTGCGTCTAGTGGATCTGCCAACAGGTGACAAATGTACACAGTGTCTAGCCCTGACATCCAGGCTTGTTCTTGCCTGGGCCCTGGTAGATATGTACTTCTCCAAAATGAGGTAGTGGGAACATCGATCTGGGGTCAAACAGACTTGGGTTTAATTCTGGCTCTGACACCAACTGTGTGACTTTGCTTGAGTGTGTTAACTTGGAACTTCAGTTTCCTCATTTTTACAATGTGGAAGATACTTCTTCATAAGGTGACTGTAAATTTCAATGAATTAATGTGAATAATGAAAGTGAATAATGTATATGTATAAGACAGACATCTAAACTATATATTACATGCTCAATAATGTCAGTGCTCGTCCCCCTAGAAGGCAAAGATCTCTTCTAACATTGTTCTCACTGATTGGTAGAATGGAAAGTATTCAATAAATGACAGCAAAACTTCTGTCTCCATTTCCAACATTGATACAGTCATCTGAACTTGGGAGGTTTTTAACTTTCATCTTCCCGAATCTCTTATTAATTATAAATTCGGTTGGATGGAGCTTCACCTTCAACTCTAATTGGCCAGACCACTGGAACGGAATCATGCTGTAGTGGCCAGGATATCTGTTGTCTTTGAATAGTAAAGTTCCCAACTTATGAAAACACTGTGCCTGTTTGGTTAGAAATCAGAACTCATCTTACAGTTTCCAGGGCAGACAAGCAACAGCAGAAAGAGATGGTTTTATAAAAATTAAGGGAAGACATTTTTTCCATTAGAAATCTTCTTTATCCTTTGAACAAAAGACCAGGATTCACCCTATCATATAGTCTCAGATTGTGATAGTCCTGTTTATCAAAGACTTGTTTACAGATTTTAAATATGAATATATCAAAGAGAATTTGCAGGCTCTTCAGTAGAGGCCAATTGTATATTACTTATTCATATGTATATTACAGTAGAAGAACACCTCAGTCCAGCTTTCAGAACAGAAGTAGAGTGAAGAGCTGCTAGGCTAACATCCTGCCAAGACCTGGGCCCCCTAAGACCTGGAATCTTTCCATACCTCCCCATCTAGCTTCCCCAAACCCCTATCCAGCAGTACCCTGGAGTATAGCTGATCCTCTCTTATCACCATGGAAACAGGGAAGGATGATTTTAACTACAAAAATTAGGGTGGATTTAAGATTCACCAACTCATCTTTATCCCATAATTTTGGTGGTCACAATGAGTAAATCAACTTACATGACCTGGAGCAAATCAATTTACTTTTCTGAGCTTCAGTTTCCTCAAATGTAAAGAAAGGGAGAAGAGTAAATGAATTCTTTAATGTTGGACCAACTCTAATTATGACTCATTCTTATCTTTTTTTTTTTTTACTGCTCCACATTCTTCAAATGGAACCACTTCATTCATCCGCGAGAACGGCCACAGCCTCCAGCCACGGACAAACAGCTGGGGGCAGGTGGAGAAAGGCAATTCTAGGATCATTTCCTCTTGGCATCAGCTAGTCAGTCCCATCAAGCAATTCTAGCTACCACGTTTTTCAAAACCCAGACCCTCTTCCCTTCAGTAATTTCAGGTCTTCACCCCAAAATTCTGAATATTATCCATACTTTTGTTTTCACTTAGCTTCTTAGGTTGGCCACTACACTTTTTGCCCAGGTTCTTACTCCAGGTTCTGCTTAAAAACTATTCGGAAAACTCTGAGTCCACCATGCAGGGACAGCTGTTAATGGAAAGAATCGGAGTCGAGGCTGCTTCTGTTCCACAGCAGTGACTTAGCTCAGGCTAAGTTTTCTCCCCACAATTACGGGCGTGCTGCCGACATCTTGAGGGACCTGCGTCTGGCAGGGGAAGGCACGTGGGCAGAACGAGGAACAAGCCAGCAGCCCCTGGATGACAGGTCTCCCCAAGAGAGCCTTCCCCAGCTGGAGCAGCCAAGCCTCGCCTTTCAGCTGACAGACGCGCCTGCTTCCAGCCATGTGTCTCTCGACACATGTTTGAAAAGGCCTGCAAGGTACCCCTGTGGCCTCATTTCTCGGAGGATCTCCAGGGAAGCCAGCTTTCTTGGTGACTGCAAAATGTACGCCATTCCCCTGCACAGACTCTCTCTCTCCCCGGCTCTCACAGACTCCGTATCACCTAAAGAATAACACGTAAAGTTTTATAACAATATCTTGCTCACAAGGGTGTTATGAAAATTAAATAACCTATCAATATGCCTGAATTATTGCATGGTAAGTGGAGGTACTCAAGAATTACCAGTTTTCAAGAATTTCTTCAGTTTACAAGAATTACCCTCCCTACTTCCTGATCTGGTCCTTATCTATTTTATAGGTTTTGCTCCTATGATTCTCATCCCTCACTTTAGTGACCCGAACTGCTTGAGCTCTTCAAACGTTTTTCAAATTCTGTATTTTTGCATCAATAATTAATCTATCTTGAAACTGATGCTGCCTTTTTCTTATTGGAAAAAAAACCCTCATTTCCGGCACTTTAGTGAAACCCGCCCTCTCTCTCAAAGAACAGGTAACTCTCCCTGCCCCTCCCAGGCCACCATTGGCCCTGGTACAGCCCCACAATTTACTCCGCATTTTTCGTTAATGATAATGATGATGATAACTATCATTCCTTAAGTGCCTGTTACTTATCAGAAACTGGACTGTTAACTCTACAAACATTCTTACCCTTCAAAATAATCCTACCATTGTTGATGGTTAGCCTCCATTTTAGATGAAGAAATTGAAGTTGGAAAGGGACTGATCATACTGCTGTAATACACAGCCTGGTTTCTCAGTTGTCTTCTTGTCTGGACTACACTTAAATAATTGTGTAAATGAGCTGGCCCTCAATAAGTGACTACTCAACAAAGATATGAATGATGCAGAAAAGTCTCCTCTTTGACCCCCCGTTCTTTTCTTACCCACATCATGGGCTTTTCTTTTCCTTTAAAGACACGTTTCTTTAACCCAGTTATGCTTCAGTACCCACCGTCAAAGAATTACAGAGGACCTCGATAGATCATGCAAGCAAAATGTTTCTTGTTTTGCAGATGTGGGAACAGCCTCACAGGTGACGTGCACACAGCTTCAGAGATGTGCAAACTGTTCCTGAGGTCGAAAGTGAAGTCATGAGGGAGCTGGAACTCCAGTGACATGCACTTTGTTTTCAAACAGGTACTCTTGGCAACAGCACCGGTTTAGCGGGCTTGGGGAAATGACTGATTCATTTCCAAATCTATAAACATTTGAGCACAACTAGAAAGGCTTCAAAACCCAACCCAGGCATCACTTCCTCTGTGACACCGTCTGTTGAGAGCTCATCTAAGTAAAGTTGGCCATTTATAGTTGGAATCTTTGGCAAATATTGGCCAACTATTTCCTCCATATTAGGTGGTTTGGAGATTGTATCTGTTCTCCCCACAAGCTCAACTGTGTGATACACAATGAAAGCAAGTTTCAGAACAAAGACTGCCACCCAAAGGAACATTTATCAGCCAAGCAGGCGTATAAAAATATTATCACCAATTCTTGCAAGCCTGCCGAAGCTCTGACTCTGTCAAGCACAGCCTTGACATGAAGCCATTGTATGAAAGCTTTGTATGAAAAGTTCACCCCAAGGCAAATACAACCAATATTTTGGTAGTATGATTAACTACTATTCTTTTAAGGTTCAGTGGCAGGATCTTCCATTAATTAGGGGGACACAGGACCGAGTAGATTTCTAGTCATAGGGCACTCGTATGAGGGAAGGAGATACCTGTTTCACCAAATTCTTATTCACCAATTCTGCCAGAGTGGATGGAATCACACAAATTATTCTAGCCAAGTAGCCAAGGACACATATTAACCACCACAAGTTTTCACTAATAAAAAATCATTTCTAACGTATATTATGGAATTGGCGTATTCTATGTACTGATCGTTGAAATGCATACCTCTGGAGTACGAACCTCTCTGGGGACAGGTAACTCACTACACCTAGGACCTGAATTCCTCACTGGAAATCTTTAGATGTTACCTGATCCTCCTAATGTGTGCATGACATCGATTTACATTCACATGTATTGCCTCGTCTATAGACAAATAAATCACAGACAATACAACACTACCTCCTTTGTGATTATGCCACAACCTCAGATCTCTCTGTTAGAGCCTGTAGTGCCTGGAGTAGTTGTTCTAGGTAACGGGTCTGTCTCTGCCACCAGAAACTTTAGTTACTTCTATCCTCCTAAGCACCCACCTGGCACCATGACTTGTACAAGGTAAACACACAATAAATGCATATGATCTTTGAATAAATGACTAAAATGATAATACAATCAATGAATTAGAAGAAGCAACTTTAGGAATGACTGTATTAGCTCGGAATGCTTAAACAACAAACATTTATTTCTCATTGCTCTAGAGGCTGGAAGTCCAAGACCAAGATGCCAAGGGATTCGGTTCCTGGTGAGAAACCTCTTTCTAGCTTACAGATGCCTGCCTTCTCTCTGTTCTCACATGGCAAAGAGAAAGAGAGCTCTGGTCAGTCTCTCTTCCTTTTTGAAGGACACTAAATCCCATCATGGGAACCCTGCTGTCACAATCTCATTTAAGCCTAATCAATTCCCAAAGGTCCAACTTCCAAATACCATCACATTAGGATGTAGGGCTTCAATATCTTAATTGAAGACACAAGCATTCAGGCCATTACACACTCTACTCTGCTGTGATCATTTCGATCGAAAACTAAGCAAAAATGGTAGAGAAGTTATTCCTCTCTTAGAAACAAATCATTACGCAGAACTGAATGAGAAAAACTAGAGTTTTGTATTGTCAGATTCCACTTGTATCTGACCTTCTCTTCCATCAGAGAGGCTAATACGCCCTTTGAAGAGCCAGTGCTGCAAGGTAGGCTGACCTTACAAGGGAAGGCAGAATCTCTGTGGTCAGCTACAACATGCCGGGGGTGTCCAGGGGCAGAAAGGGGTGTCACGTGAGTAGACAGGTAGCCCATCCAAAACCAGCTTTGCCTGTCCCTTCTCTGTTTTATTTCCAGAGGCTTGATTATCTTATCCTCCAGCATAGAAACTGGCCTTCAGAGTTTGTTGCAAATCCCGAAATGGAAGTTTCTCATTGTCTATTTGCATTGTAATAGGTGCACAATTGATTCACAAAACCTTGGTGCTGCTTAACGTGACAAAGGAAATCACTTGCTTCCAAAATTACAGGGAGCTTTGGGGTCAGGCAGCCGGGGTAACAACAGAGCCTCTCTTTCAGAAACACAGAGAAATACGGACACGCAGCCCCCGGCTCTGGGAGCCATCTCTATCTGAGTGGTCAGTGCCCTCACCCTCTTAAAGCCCCCAGGGGACCAGGGGACTAGCATGTCCAAGCCAGCATATGGCGCACATCTTATTAACGTAATTGCAGGACTCCAGCAAGCTGTTTTCAAGATAATTTGGGCCCCTGTGAATAGTCATCCCTCTTCCCAGCCCTGGCTCAGTTCTGGAAGGGATGATGCATGCACATCTCCTCTGCCCAATGGACTCCAAAGAAATCGTGCCAGCGTTTATAATATCTGCAAAACCTCTCTGTAAATAACACCCAGGCCACACTGAGCAGATTGAAGCCAGGAAGCTCAGTTCCACCTGACAGCTTTTCCCCAAGTGGTTATTTTTGCAGTTGGAAGGGAAGAAAGACCCCCGCCCCTCCGAACAGAAGATTCACGGCAGTCCTAACTTACACTTTTTTATGGCTGTTTTATGGAAGGTGATGTTTTACATGCATGAAGAATAAAGTGAATTCAGCTCCTCTGCCTGGAAACCTCTTTCTTTCTATGCTGGTCAGTGACAAGTTTTTAAAAAAAGAATAAGAATACAAATAAAAGCAGCCTTTAGTTTACAGAATACATATGCACCCTGGTCTCTATTCAGGCAAGGACCTCCCTCCCCAACCTCCATCTCTCTCTCTCTCCAATCCTCTCAACCATGAATACCAAGATTTGAAGATTCTTTAGCTTCCCTACTCACCAGCTCTTAATTTGGCAAATTAGTTATTTCATTTCTCTCAGCCTCAGTTTCTTTATGTATCAAATAATCATTGTTTTTATTATAGGTTGTAATAGTTGTGAAATTTCCTTGCTAGGGATTAAATGAGATAATCCATGTAAAGTGCTCAGCACAGAGTAGAAGTTTAAAAATGGTCATGTATTAGTTTTTAGCTCTCCTTTGACTTTTCTTAGTTTGTACCTCTCCTTTATGTTTACAGTCCATCACACTTGTCTTGTCTGATTCTTAGGAATGGATGTCAGGATGTATTCTCTTTGACGATTCCAGAATATCACACAAATGGACCAATATGGTGTGTAACCTTTGGGGACTGGGCTCTTTTATTTGGCATCATTCAGCCAGGCTGTCCTGTGTATCAACAGTTTCTTCACTTTTGCCACTGAATAATATCTTCAGTGTTGGTTGTACCACAGTTTGTTCATTCATTCATCCTTTGAAGGTCATTTGGGTTTGGTGATTATATGCCATGCTACTAAAAAAACATTTGTATACAGGTTTTCGTCTGAACATAAGTTTCCGTTTCTCTAGTATAATTATCTAGAAGTAGGATTGCTGGGCCATATATAGGTTTAACTGTAAGAAACTGTCAAGCTCTTTCCAAGTGTACCAATTTTTATTCCCACCAGCAAGGTATAAGAGTTCCTGTGGCTCTGTATTCTCACCAGCACTTGTGCTTTTAATTTGAATTTCTTTAGTGACTAATAATTTTGAATACTTTTAATATGCTCATTTGCCACTTGTATCCCTTTTTTGGTGAAGTGTCTTTTCAAATATTTTGCCCATTTTTTACATTAAGTGATTTTCTCAGTTTTGAGATTTGAGAGTTCTTAATATATTCTGATATATATTTCAAATATTTTTGTCAATCTGTAGCTTACTTTTTTTTCTCAGCAGGGCCTTTTGAAAAAGCAAAGGTTTTTAATTTTGATGACATTCATTTATCATTTTTTTCTTTCATCAATTACAATTTTTGTCTTATGTCTAAGAACTCTTGCCTACCCAAGGTCATGAAACTTTTTTCCTATGTTTTCTACCAAGGATCTAATTATGTTTTAAGTCTTAATTATTCTTTATTCCTCAAGTCGTATGTCACTCCCTCCAGGAAGCCTTCTCTGATGTCCTAGATAAGATCAGATCCCTGTGCTACGCATCTTTGGAGTATTTTATATATCTTTCCCAAACTTATCGGTTTATAATTATACATGTTGCAATTACACATATTGTATGATTATTTGCTAAATGTCTGCCAATCCTCTTGCTTGTACTTGATTGTCTATCTTTGCTTACCATTATATCAGAGTCTAGTATAGTTTATTTTATAGAAATTGAATGAATGAATGAATGAATACAAAAATAAGCAAATGCGTGGGTGCCACTATACACCATGAAAGACTATATTAGGAGAAAGTGTTGTCATCCTAAGTCCTTTGGCCACTTGAGCTCAACAACTTGTCGTGAAGAAATGAGGTCAAGCTGAAATTATTACCACATTTCTGCTCCAGGGCCCATTCTAGGGGAAAAAAAAATAGGAAGAGGGCTAACATTATCTAGGGTCTATTATGTCTCAGGCATTTTGTGTAAAAAAAATAATCTGAGGCTCAAAGGTGTTGACATTGACCTTGACCAGTGTCACTCTTCTAATAAATTGAGAAACTGGGACACAATTCGAAGTCTGAATCTAAACTCAATGTTTTCTTCCTATTCTGTGCTGCCTCCCCACTCGCTTTCCTCCCAAAACACTTAAAAGTTATTTTTCAAAAAGCTGTGTAGTTGCCAGAATGTGCCAATCTGAAGGCCTATCAGATGCATCTCAAGAAAGTTATAGATCACTTTTTTCTCTTAAGATATTCCTTGAGAGGATAATAAAACATCTTAATACAAAAGGCTCATCCTGTCCTATCTTCTAGGCAAGATGCTGCTCTAGCCACCCTGAGTTATCTAGTAATGAAAAGACCTGTAAGTTGTATCAAAAGATGAGCGAGCCTAAAAAAGCTGCTTCTCATGGTGGGAATGGACAAATTATTAAACCTTACATAAATTAAGTCAGTTAATAAATAACATCCACTTTGTAGGATGGTTATAAAGAATAAGGTTATGAGTCTTTTATAAAGAAAGAGTATAATGCCCTACACATAATAGAGCTCAGCAAAGGAGAGCTTCCTTCCCCCCTTTTTGCCCTCACTGATAAAAGGAAGCAAGAAAGGCCCACAAGATGGGAAAAGAGGTCCTGCCCTGACTTGCTGGTCTCTGAGCCAACTCCTAAGGTATTGAGAATCCTTGCTAAGAAGCCTCACTTACAGGTTCAAGGCTATACCTGAGTCCAGCAGCAGCGAGCCTTCCCTCTCTGGTTGGAAAGGCATTATTGCTCAGGTGCCTTCAGGCTATTCCAATGTTCCAAGCCTGAGTCTGGTTTGTACCCTAGATGGTAGGTCTTTCTAGGTAAGGTTTTTAGGCTGGAGGTTCAAGCACCAGCTCAACCAAGGCTCAGTTCCACTCAGAACCGGAACCCCTTTAGATTGGGAACACATCTAGGTTCTCCATATTGTCTACTCTGAAAACACCTCATGCTTGAAGGTACTACCTATAGTCTGGCATAAATATTCAAAGCCAATGCTTCTCAAACTTATCTGGGGACATTGGTAACAGGCAGATCTAATTCAGACTAAGTCTGCATTTTTAACAAGCTACGTGGATCACACTTTGAGTAGCAAATATCTAAGCCACTAGTTCTTAAACTTTAAGGAGCATCAGAATCACTTGAAGGCTTGTGAAACTCCTGCCCCACTCCCAGAGTATGTAATTCAGTATAGCCCCAAACTCTGCATTTCTCATGAGTTCCCAAGTGATACTGAAAGTGTACATTGAGAACCTTTACGCTAAGACATACACAAAAAGGCCACTGTGATGTGGAATCTCATGTTCATGTGATTCCTCTGAATAGGCCTAGACTTGTGCATTGTTCTGGCATCCTGTGACCTCTGTGCTTTCAATCTCATACTTTTTCTTGTATCACCTTTGTCTTCTGCTTTAGTGCCTCAATTTCCTAAGTACGGCAGCTTCTGATTGAGAGCTCCATCTCCTTTGCTTCAAATCAACAAAGTGGGAGGGATGACAGAGAGCATGGATCCTGGATGGTGTGGTTTACCAGAAGCCTGTCTTTGTAGATTAGCTACCATATGCTCCTCTGTCCCAGCAAACTAGACCTGACAACGTAATTCAGCAGAGACACTGCTTGGATAAAGCACCATCCTGCTGTTCTGAAAGGAAAGGTGGAAAGGACTCCTAGAAGAGGGAATAGAAAGCTAGTTCCATCATATTACTCACCAAAGGCTCTGTCATGTGTCTCACCCTCACCATGATGCACCCCCACCCCCATTTTTCTTAATTTTATCAGCAATCCCTGAGGGAACAGATGGAGTGGGAACAGCACATGTTCACTTATTAAATTGAAAAAAAAAACAGTCGTTCTCTGCCTTTAACCTATCCCATCGTTTCATCTGGAAGGGCGCCTCCTGAACCCAGTCTATAGTTCAGCTCTGAAATGCCCAAAGAGACATGTCATTCCAGCATCAGATAGCTGCTGGCCATCATTAGGAGAAGTGACAGACATTTCTTCTCTAGGCTTTTCACGTAGAATCACTCTTTTCTGTCAAATCTGTCTGTTTGCACTTGACCTTTCAGTGAAAAGCATGGAGCTCTGTTAATGAGCCTCTCCTGGACAGGAAGCGATAAACCCACTCCCACTGCCCCAGCCTCCATGCTGTGGGTGCTCCATCCTCTGATGCCTCAGGACACCATACTGCGTTCCACTGCAGGCATGCCTGGGGACAGCTTTTCCTCATCCTTCATGTACAAATTCAGCTGGAGATGGAGCGCTACCTCTTTAATAATTAATTAATCTGTTCCCTAGAGAGCCACACAGAGTTGGTAATTATAGAAAAGAAAGTGATAAAGATCAACTGCTTGTTTTCCCAACACTTTTCAGCTGGCTGATGAAATCTTTACCAGGATCCCAGGCTCTCGGCACCATAATACCAATTTGAAGGGATTCTATATTAATAAGACATATGTTGGCAATTTCTATGAATTATTAACATTTTGTAATAAAATGGCAAAGGCCTATATTTCACCTTTTATGTGCCAGGCAGTGCTCTAAGTCCCTTGTGTATAATAAATTAAATTCTCACAACAACTAAATAAATTTGGTACCCTTATTAGATCCATTTTACAGAGAGATTAAGTACTCTGCCAGGATCTACTGAGTGCTAGAGGCAGGATTCAAACTCAGACTCTCTAACTGATTACCTTTTGCATTTTACATTTCCCAAGCCACTTACATACAATCTACCTGCTTTGGAAGGCAGAGAGTATATTTTTATATTTTGTAGATAAGGAAGGTGAGATTGGGAGAGGCAATGTGGTAGCTCTAAGTTTTGTACAGGGCATTTCTGAAGCTAGCTCAAACCTTCTTTTAACGTTGTCCAGAATTTTTTAATGAATGTCTCCTCTCTTTTTCAGAACAGATGTCATGAATCATCAGACCCAACCAAGGCACAGAGCCCGCTGTGAGGGCTGTGCACAGTCCCGTGCATAGTTAAAGCTGGCGAAGCTCAGCAGATTACATGACTGTATCACCCAGGGTAGGTGGATAAATGTATCAGTGAGAAGCTTCTCTGCATTCTGACACACCTGGCACTTGAGCCCTGGATCTCTGGCCGCTCGCTCATAACGTGATTGTACACACAGTCTCACAACTCCCAAGCCCGCCGTTACACTCTACCAGAAGAAATCAGCCAAAGGCAAATGAGTCCGGCTTCCCTGATTTCACCCTATCTGCCGGCTTGCCCTCATTTCCAAACAGCTCATTGATGACACTTAAACGCCATTGGCAGTGATCTTGGAGGACAAGAAAAACCTAGGGGAGCCAGTAGTGTCTGGCCTCCAAGCCAGCCTGAGTGGGCCTTTCTGCCTGGGTCAGCGCCAGCAGCACAAAGGACCCACTTCCATAACACTTGTGGCCAATGACCTACCAGAAATTTACTGATCTGTTATGTTTGTTGCTTATTTACTCCCTCCCCCACCCCCGACTATAATGCTGGCTCCACAGAGGCAGGGATTTAGCTTTTATTTTAAATGATGCTACTACCTAGAAGAGCCCTAAGCACATCCCAAAAGTGAACTATTTACAGGAACTGAAATAAATGAGAAAATAAACTATGAATGTTACCTAAATCATCCACAAGCATCTCATTATGAAAAATGAAACTGACTGTATTTTTGCTAAAACTACTCACGTCTATTTACCCAAGCCAGACGGCTAGAACAGGCCCGCTATCATGGCCGTCACTCACTTCAACCTCTTATTTTATCTGCTGGCCGTTGCCACAGTCAGCATCCCCAGACCATACTCATTATTTGGTCTTTGCTTGAGTCACTGAAAAGTTTCCCATAAACTTCTTTGCCTCTGCTCTTGCATCCATTCAGTGCTCAGTTCCCACTCAGCCACAGGGATTCTACAACCTACATATAAACTTGTCACATTTGGCTTAGAATCCTTTCACGATGGCCCACACTTTCAGGGCAACGGACAGATCCCCCCTCTTGGTATATAATTTGTCCGTGATCTGCCAGACAGATCCTCCCTGTAGCTGCATCTCTTGGCTTTAATTTCCCTCCAGCCACACTGAACCTCCTGCCTGGTGTCCCACGGGCTCATGATCTCTCTTCCTTCTCTGACTTTCCACATGCTTTTTCCTTCACTGGGAAATAGCCCTTCTCCACTAGGCTGCTTCCTCTTCTTTAAGGCACACAATTGAACTTTTATCTCCCAGACTGACTTTCATGTCTTTCTTACTTGCTGCTCCCACAGCCCTATCACTTAGGCCTCCCATCGTCATTTTTGATTATTCATCTGCCTCCTCCATTACATTGTAAATTCCTCAGAAGCCAGAGATGTCTTTCTGGGGTAGAGTCCTCACTGAAGAAATGCTTAATAAAATAATATGTAAAAAGCTGAGAGAAACACTTGAACTTGTCTCTCTCCTGCATCTTAAGATGGTTCTCATGAACTGTAAATAGCTTAGCTGTAAGCTGTAAACAGCTGTAAAAAAGACTGCACTTTCTGCAACTAGGTCCAGGGGAGACACAGCATAAGTCTAGGATCGATTGTATCTGGGTGAACTTCTAATTCTTGTAATTCGATATTTTACTAGTATGGACTAAGTCAGACAGGCCTTTTTTTCCAAATAGGCTTTATCCAGGTATTTTCTGACATTTAAGTCAGTATGATAACAGCTCTTAGTATATGTCACATCCAAGACTTACATTTTTCAATCATCACAGAGCAGGCCTGAATTCTTTCTTCTTTTGTCCCTCTAGGCCCAAAAGCCTGGATGCTAAGCCCATCCTCACTGGTTAAGGCGGGAATGTGTGTGCATTGGCTTGAGTTTAATTAAGGAAAAAATACATTTTTACAGAGACTACAATTGTACACTTTGGTTTCCTTACCCGTATCAGGGATGACCCAGCCTGGAACCATGAGAGAGAAACAGAGAGGGGAGAGGAGAGGGTGACTACCTCTTGTCTCCCTCCTCCAGACCTCACTTCCTCCTGGGTCGCCATCCTGTTCTTAAAAACAGGCACCACAGAAGTCAGACGTGTAGTCACAAAATGTGGGGACTTCCACATCCTAGTCACTGGGCCCAGAAAGCACTGCACAGCTCAGTCTGGCTCAGCACACCACCACTCATACAAATCAGTTCTTTTTGCCATTGAGTCTAAGAGCAAAAGACATGGAAGCAGAGGACAAATTAATAAGAATGAGACTTTATATATGTATAATTGAGGGAAGAAAGATAAGAGCCCACTGAGGCAGATGGGAGAGGGGGAGGTATAAGCAGCGTGGGTATCCTGCCAGTTCTGGCCCAGAGCTTGGGTCTTCCAGGCTAATAGTCAACACCAAGAATGGCTTGGTTGATGATACGTACAGAGCTCTTTTCTATTCTACACAGTGGAACTTCAAGTCCAGTGTGCTGATATCTGGCCAGATTCACTGGCCCCACACCCTCTAACATGTATACATCCTGTACACACACATATCCTGAGGTTGGGTCTCAGCTTACCTCAGGGAGATAAAGGACAGGTTAAGTTTGTTTGACATAGCCAAAAAGCATTGAGCCTCTGCTCGGCAGAGCAAGGTCCACTCAGGGGGTACCATGGGGAGCTGTCATTTCTAAAGGAAACCTTTCCTACTTAGTTAATGAGATCCTGGATCTTGCACTGGAAACAAAGGAACGGGGTGGAGGCCTAACGCCTGCCTTCATTGACACCCTAGGTAAGTGAAGCGGGTAGTTTAAAAGCAAGACTGCTGTTTGCTGCATGCATACTAGAAGCACAGTTGCTCTGATTAGAGATAGTGGCAAAAGTGCTTCCAAACACAGGTATTTTCTCCGTGATGCTGGCTTCTCCTAAGTCAAAGGAGGGTACTCTGGCTGGGCGGGTTTCTGGTGTTCCCACAGGTGAGTCTAGAAGTGTCTCCCTAAAGCTGCAGGGTATTCTCCCCTCCAACTGAAGCAGATGTGCTTCGGCCATAAGCTCCCCGTGCTCTCTGAATACTGGCAGGAATGGTAGTGTCTCCAGCACAGATGTGATGCTGGCCCCTCCCATTGCACCACCCGTGCCCTGGACAGGTGGGCCCCAGTTACTCTGATGAAAGGCAGGAATACAGTGGCCTCTGATCAGAAGTAAGATGCTGCCGATTTTCTCTGCACCACGAATACACTGGAATGGTGAGCCTCAGGTACTCTGAACGAAGATGGGACCAGAAGCATCTCAAAGCACAGGTAAGGTGCTCTCCCATCCTATTGCCCCACCTGTGTTCTGGACAGGTGGGCCCCAGGTGCTCTGACTGTAAGCAAGAAGAGTGTTAGCTCCAAGCCCACGTATGGTGCCAGACCCTCTGAATGCAGTGGATGTACAGTGACCAAGGAGTCCCTGGGTGTCCTGAAAAAAGGCAGGAAGGGAATATCTCCAAATACCAACATGGCACATGCCTCTGACTACAAATGTGCTCTGACCAGAAGGACCACAGGTGATCTGACCACAACATGTTCCTTTACAATGGTACCATCTCTTCCAACAGTAGCAGCTATGTTCTGGATGATTAGGGTAGGATGAGAAGGGGGCCCCAACTGCTCTGACCACAGGCAGGAAGAAAAATGTCTCCCAAGTCAGATTTTCTTTCCATAGAGCTGGCCTCTTGAATTGCAACAGTGCAGGACGCAGATGCACAGGTCAAGTGTTCCCCAACACGAGCAGTGCAGGGCATCCTTCTCAGTCCTGGATCATGGAGCTGGGACCCAAGGCAAACTCACTGACCCCAACTCTGCTGCTACACATAAAAGCTGCAAATCCCATAAAAGCAAATGGGTGTGTGGTGGTGCTCGCTAAAGATGAGCTCCTGCCCCTGGTGCTGAATATTTTGGCGGCTGCACCAATGAGGAAAACATCTGGAGTGTCACAAAAAGACAGCTGGGTGTGGACAGGGATACCAAAGATAAAACACAAGGAGGTCAAGAAACTGATGGAATTGTGCTGTAAGTGGGTGACTGGGCTGCAAGAGAAGTTGATTCTGGAGCTTGTGCTGAAGCTGCTGAGATTCCAAAACAGAAAGAATTGTTGCAGTTGGTGGCTTCAGGGTACAGTCCACTCGGAGACCTAAATATGGGGTGAATGGCTTCACCTGGGTCAAAGGAAAGGTTAAAATTTGCATTTAGGTCACTGACAGCTGGTGCAGACTAGCTCTGAGGCAGCGCTGCCACTGGGCAGCATGTTCTCAGAATAAGGAGGAGCTAGGGAAAATGGAAAGAAGTTCTCACTGGAGGCAGGGGAAGACAACTGGGAGATAGCAGCCAGCGAAGGGGGTGTGGTATCCAGATCAATTTCATCAGAGTCAAAGGCAGGCTTGGAGGCAGAGTCTGCAGAGGTGTTGGCTACTGAAGTAGAGGCCATTGGGGAGGCAGCAATGGAGAGACCAGTACATACAGAGGCAGTCAGGAATGGAATTCCTGGCTGCTGCCCATCAGGGCCTCCAAAGTGAGCCAAAAGAGAGGTTGAAAGTTGGGGTGGGACTGCTGACAAGAAATGCAGGTAGGCTAGGGATATCTGCTCCACAGTGCAATGGGCCTGAACCAATGAAAGGAAGTTCTGAAGATGAAAGCCTGGGATGGCCAAGTGGTGTCCAGGTTGGCTGTACCAAAATCCAAAGCAAGAGAGCTGGATGAGTCAGATGTGCTGGCTGTGAAGGTGCCAGTGACTGGGGAAGTGGAGATGGGCTTGACAGTGAAGACAGGGGTGCTGGTGGGAGGCTGGACGAGAACAAGGGAGGAGAACCCACACATATCCACAGGTGACTTCATTTTGCAGAAGGAAGACCTGAAGGAGAGGGCCACGGTGCTAGCAAGGGAGAGGAGGTCAGAATTAGAAGGTGCTGCAACTGTACTGAGAGACCAGGATGCAAAGGGCTGCTGTGCTTATTCCTAAGGAGAATCTCAAAATGTAGCCTTGGACCTGAAGAGAGAAGGAGATTCAACAGGAAAAGCAAAAGAAGGGAAGTTAGCAATTGTGTATCTCATTTCAATATATGGTGCGGAGGACGGTACAAGAGTAGACTTGACTGGATGCCTGGCAGGCAATTCAGCCAAGTCAGTGCTGGTAACGCAGCTGCAGCCTGGATCCACAAAGGAAGTGGGTGAGGCAGGAAGTCTGCAGTGTTGGGAGCAGGCAGGGAAAAACATCAGGCAGGCTAGGACCTTGGGGTTCCACTGGTGCTCAGCTTTCTTCTCCAAGCCTAGGTCTCCACTGAAGACTATACGAGGAAGCCTGGATGGGGGTGTAGGAGAGCGGAATATAGGTCATAATGACCTCAGAACGTGGCACTGGCAACAGCAGCAGCCAAGGCAACACCAGTGACAATGAAATTTTCCATTTCCAGGGGCCTTCAACTGGGAGACTTGAGTAGAGAATTCCTGCAGGACAGTCTCTGAAAACTCCTCCCTGTGTCTTCTTCCCTGACAGTGATGCTGGAGGGCTGGGCCAATGGCTTGGCCTTTATTCAGTATTTCCTGCCCACATCTTGGGCAGCAGAGAGCCGGATGCCGCTGGTCAGAGAGCCATGTTGCTGCTGGATCACTACTGCCAATATGCAAGAGATCTTTGGTAGGCCTGTAATGAGCTGGTGATGGCCAAGGCCTTTAAGGAAGGAGCTACTAGACATCTGGGATTTCTTACCTAAGCTGTCTTCTGGAAACTTGTAACTGAGGTTTCCCTTCAGTTCCCTAGTGATCTCCAGGAGCCAAGGTACAGATGGTACATTCTCAGTACCAAGGGGAACCATTCCTCTGATCCTCCTCCTCTTTTGCTATGCCTTTCTAGCACTTTCCTAGAGCCTAGGCTCAGTCAGGACTTGGCGGGTGAGGGGTGACTGGATAGGACTGGCTTCGTAGAGGCAGAGGCGCTTAGCAGCTGACACGGCAGAAGGAGTCCATCTGGGCCCTGAAGGAGGTCTCTTCACCATTCCTGAGTGGCCGACACAACCAACGTTTTTGGAGAGTCCAGCCAGGAACCAGATGAAGGGATCCCAGAGGGGAGCACAGTGGGCCAAGCGGCATATTGTCTCTTAGGGGCGACGTCAAACAGATGGGTAAGACCCGCCACCTCGGTACAACCGCTGTGAACTGTGCCAAAGAGAGACTCTGGGGCAGCGGGGAGACGGACACCGCGAGCGGGGTGAGGGGGCGGCCGATGGCGGCTGAGGAAGCTGCCGGTGAGGCACGGAGCGTGCGTTATTCCGTCTTTGGAGCGCGCGCCGAAACTCCCAGAGGCCTCTGCGCAACCTCCTCCGCTGACGCCAGGCACGCTCTGACCCGTCGCATACTTGTGACGCAACACCGGACGCGTGACATAGAAAGAGCGCGCCTCGGAAAGAGCGCCACTGGGCGAGGGCAATCCTCGGCTGGACTCACCGGCGCCTCGAACTTCCGGCTCTAGCAGGCGTTTGGCACCAGATTGCCGACCCCCGTCCTGAGGGACCGAGGCAGTGGCTGTAGGGGGAAGTGGGAGGGAGGCGCCAGGATGGCTGCCACAGGGCAGGCGCTAAGGGGAGAGGAGAGATCAGCACAGGTCGTGAAATCCCTCAGCCTCTTTCTTTCCAACGCCACCTCAGATGACACTGGCCCTCCTTTTTGGATGATGTGCCAGTACTTACAATTGATAAAGGAACCCTTTAGGAGTTACTTTCCCGAAGAGGAATGATACTGTTGCTAGATAAATTTTTCACTCATTCAGTGAATAGTACTGAGCTGCCACTGCGCTGAAAGCTGGAGTTGAAAGACAAGCTGGATATTGCCCGGCTTTCAAGATGTTCACTTCCTATTGTGAAGTAAACAGGCCAGTTCTGTTATAATACACATATTCTTTGACGTGGATGCTAAGCAGAAGTAATAGAGGGAAGGGCAGTGACATTTGAGCTGGGACTTCAAAGAATAGGGACCTTGCCAGAAAGATCGAGAAGGCACAGCACAACATGTGCAAAGGTATGAAGGTTGAGCAGGACCTTCATGTATGAGAAGCTGCGTGAGACAGAACATAAACTCTAAGGTGGTCAGATGCAAGGGAGCCATGCCACGAACGACTTTTCATGCCATTCTGAGTGTAGATTTAATATGGAGCTTTGATCTTGGGGTCCCCTGCGTCTAAAACTCTGCCATCTGGCAATTCAAGAAGGCTGGGCATACAAAAGTTAATAAATGAAAAGTTTGTAATGTCATTGGACAATCAGGAAATGTGATCATAATTTTTAAATGACATCAGCCCACAATTCTTGCTTCTTAAATGACATCGATTCATGTAGATTAAAATAATATCCTGTTGTCAATCTAACGAGAAAAAGTAGGTGATAAAACTCCTCTTTATAAATAAAAGTTACACAAGCGATAGCATTTATTATTATATATGGCCTAATGACTTTACTAAGTTTATTTAATTCTCTCTAAAACTCTGAGGGGTAGGTTCCATTATTACCCCCTGCTTTACTAATGAACTAAGTGAGGGTTCGAGAGCTTCAGTAACCTGCCCAAGCCTGGCTGGATGGTTAGTAAGCAGCAGAGCTCCTATTTCCAACCAGTTACATCTGGCTCTTCGTTCATTAGAAGAAAAGTTAGAACAAAGTGGGTGGAGAAAATGAATCAGAATCAAAGAGTTCATGCTCAAGTACGTAGGGCCTGGACTCTCTAGAACTCCCATCTTATAGATACAGCACTGAGCATTATGTAGCTGTTCCTTCATTTTCCTACAAGCCTTCAGTAGGGGGAGGATGAAATGGATGTACAGCCAGTCCTGTAAATGCCTCCCAGCTGCTGGCTTGAAATACATATGCTCTTATCAGTTTAACCTGACACAGCTGGGAACCACGGCACATACTTATGGGATCCGGTCTTAACTGTCCTGGGGATAGTGTCCCTTCCCAATCACACATCCATCACATGAGGTATTACCCCCGCTTTCTGAGAACACCTCCATGGAAAGTCAGAGGTCCTTCCAAAAGCCAGGGCTGGTCATGCTTACTGCTCCATGGTGACCTGAGTAAGGTCATTCGAGAGACGGCAACTGAGACCTAAGTTGATCAGGCAGCACAAACCAGGCCCTGCCTTAAAGGACAGGATTCAGGACACTACATTCAGGACTAGCTCAACTAAAAGACGGTATAATAATCATAATAATAATCATAATGATAACAGCAAAAATTCCCCTTGTATAGTGCTTTGCAGTTATCAGTTCACTTTCATAAAAATCAGTTAATTCAGCATAGTCTTTTGACTGAGCAGGAAGAATTATCTTGCTACACAGGTAAGAAAACTAAAGCTCGAAGAGGAGGTAAAATTGCCTAAGCTCCGTGAGCTAGTGATGTGGTGCACAATCTCCTTGTCTTGTCATCCATTGCCCCTATTTTGGTAATGATCCGTTTTATACAGTGAGTGCCATCTTGCATTACCTCCTAGTCCAAGTTCAAAACCACAATAAATGTCAGGAAAGAATGGAATCACATCATTTGGGGCTTGGTGCAAATATAATCACTTTGGTGGATATAGAGTGTATACATTTGTCAAAACTTACCATACTGTGCACTTCAAATAATTGCCTTAATGCCATGTAAATTTTACCCTAAAAAGTTGATGTGGAAAACACCTGATGCAAGAGCATACAGAGAACCATTTTAAAGTCATTGTTTTATGGGCAGATAGTACTACACAGATGAAACTGACAAAAATCATGGCAAAGAAGATAGATGTTTGTTCCTAACTGTTGTACGAATTTATAATACATTTGATAAAATCCAGTCAGAGAAGATAATGCAGAGGGATGGCAGACAATAGGAAGGCAGGCAGGGTGGGTGTGTGTTGGGGTTGGAGGATAGGCAGACAAACATGGGAAGCAGTAAAGCAAACACCAAGCAAACTGCAGAAAAAGTGCAGAAAAAGACTTCGTGAATATATGCACATAAGTGGCTCGTCCCTCTCATAGTGTACATTCCAACATCTACTGATGAGGAGACCATGGACTGTGGGTTCTCAGCTCCTCGGATACATGTCTAGACTGTGGGACCCTAAGTCAAGCCACTGCAGTCAGATGTCTCCCTGGATCAAGCCAGTCAGCAGAGGGTAAGAAAATAGCTCAGCCCTTGGAGCACTATTATGGGTGTGGCTGTCCTGCCTCCCCTGACCTAACAACGCTCTGGTACCAGTTTTCCTAAGCACCCCTCCCCCTCCCCCAATCCTGGTAGGTCAGGGCTCAGGACACTGCCTCCTTCAGATTGACAATCTGCTAAAACAAAACCAAAATCAGTATTCTCCTGAAGACTTTTAAAGCACCCAGGATCTTGTAGCATATTCATCAAAATATCCAGGATATAATCCAAAATTACTGACCACAAAAAAAAAAAAACAAGCAAAATCTAACACTTCAGCAGATGCAAACCCTGAAATGACACCGATGCTAGAATTAGCAAAGACTTTGAAGAAGCTACCATAACCATGTTGCAAGATGTAAGGGCAACCATTCCTGGATAGACTGAAAAGATAAAACTACTCCACAAAGAAACAGTAGCTGTTTTTTAAAAAGCCAAATCTGAGACCCATAATACATAATACACTTTAAAATTATGCATAGCCACTCTCACTTCTGAGTGAGAAGGCCTGGACTCGGTCTATGGACTGTGCATCTACTTTTACTTTAGATTTTTTGGGGGAGTAATTAGGTTTATTTATTTATTTATTATTGGGTTTTTTTTACTTAATGGACATACTGGGGATCAAACCTATGACCTCGTGCATGCTAGGCATGCTCTCTGCCACTGAGCTATATCTTCCCCCTTCTACTTTTACTTTAAACTAAGCACCCAACCCCCACACCTCGTGGCCTTCCTCTTGCCTTCTGAAATAGCCTGCACTCTGTCTATGGATTATGTATCTCTCTGAATAAATCTACCTTTACATAAATAAATAAATAAATACATAAATAAATAAATACATAAATAAATAAAATTATGCATAGTGTATTAATAGCAAAATGGAGGTACCAGAAAGAAAGAGTCTATGAACTTGAAGATAGATTAACAGAAAATTTCTAATCTAAACAGAGAAAACAGGACAGGGAAAAAATTAAGGGAGACTCAGGGCCCCATAGAAAAATATCACAAAGGCTACTAGTCAAGCCAAGTGCTAGAATGAGAGGAAAAGCAGGGGTTTACAAATAGGGAAAAGTGGAAAGTTACAAGGAACCCTACAGTGTTGTATTAGAAATGGAAGTATCAGTAAAAATTTAGAGTTTTAATATAGATGACTCAGAATTATGGGCATAGAGAGGTATGTTTGTGTGTGGATATGCATATTTCCTGGTTCTATCTGCTGGAGAGGGCTTAGAAGCAAGGATGGCCTAGTAGTAATGAGTATGGCTAGCACCCAGTTCTTAGTTTCTAAATGCCCTTCTGCAATAGAAGGACTGCATGATTCTTAGAAAAATGGCTGATTTCAGACTGGGCAGGAAAAGTTCAGATGAATCTGAAATACCTTGTGGTGCCAGAAAGTAAAGATATAAATGTTCATGTAACACATGAAGCCTGACTGAAGGTTCTCCCGCTGGCCAAATCAGGGAAACTTTGAGCATCAAAATAATAGTTACAGATTATTACTCATTGAATAAAGTAAAAATCCAGGAGTCTGTGGAGATACAAATAAATGCAAGCATTGTGTATTTTAAAAATATGTTTAAAAATAAATACATAAATAAATTAGATAGAAGGGAAATCTATTTTTTAACTAGACTGTTAACTAATAAATATAGAAGGAATGATGAAATTTGGAAGAAATCATCATTGGATAACAATTATATAAATAATTTAGTGAATCATGAATCTTAAATAGATTCTAAAACTTGAGGGTGGAAGTATGATGCGAATTAAAATATTCACATGGTTTCAAAGTTTCTTTACGACAAATGGGAAAAAAATCTTAAGTAAGAAATCTGGAAAACAGACACATTAACCAAGTATCAAAGTCATTATCAGTAATGGGACAGGTTAACAGCCTGTCCTTGCTGGTGTGACATACTAAAAAAAGATCCTTACTACATCACTGCTATGATGTTCCTGCCAAAAATGTGTTAAGTTTAATCTAGTCATGAAGAAATAACAAAACAAAAATGAAGAATGTTCCACAAAATACATGGCTTGAACTTTTAAGAATGCCAACCTCATGAACGTCAGGGGAAAACTAGGGAACTATTCTGGATTAAATGAATCTAAAGGGACATGACAACTAAATGCCATATGTGATCCTGGAGTGGCTCTAGGACCAGAAAAAAGAGTTATTTAATCTACCCCTTATGGCTGTAAAGTATATTATTAGGACAATGTGAAATATGAGCAAGAGCAATAGAAAATTATAATAATATCCACCAATGTGAATTTTGGAAACTTTATACATATAATTTGGAAAATTATATGATGATTATGAAAGGGAATGATTTGTAAGGAAATACACAGTGAAACATTTAAGGAAAAGAGGCATTATATTAACAATGTGTTGTTAAATACCAAGTAGAAAACATAATAGACAAAAATATACCACTTACAATTGCAGCAAACTCTGAGATATGAAGGAATGAATGTGTATGTGTTATAAAATGTCATAAAATTAGGAAACAACTTCTGTATAAGTAGGTAGATTTACTGTTTTCCTGGATAGGAAGAATCAGTATTCTAAAAGTTTCAATTCTTCCTAAAGCAATTTTTAACACCAATAGAATTCCAATGCATTTCAATTGTATTGTTTGTAGAGTTAGGCAAACTTATTCTAAAATCAATTTATACCAATAAGGAGAAAAAAACAGATAATCTAAAAAGAAGGGAACAGGACTGGATCTTCCTTCACTGTTATGAGTATGGTAATTAAGGCAGTGGGCTATTCACAGAGCAAACAAAAAACAGATTGCATTAGCCAGTTAGGGCTGCCATAACAAAGTGTCATAGACTAGCTACTTACACGACAGATTCATTTTCTCACAAGTCTGGAGGTTAGAAGTCCCAGATCAAGGTGCCAGTTGATTCAATTCCTGGTGAGAGCTCTTTTCCTGGCTTGAAAATGGCCACCGACTTAATACATCCTCACCTGGCCTTTCCTCTGTAGCACCTGTGGAGAGAAGAGAAAGTGAGCTTTGGTATGTCTTCCTCTTAAAAGGGCACCAGTTCTGTTGGAATAGGGCCCCAACCTTACGATCTCACTTAACTTTGATTCCTTCCCTATTTCTACATATAGTCACAAAGGTGTCCCTTCACTCTTTATATTCAATCAAACTCCTCTTCCTCCACCATTAATAGCAAACCAAGATCCCCTTCCCTCCCACCCTTGATACCTAACCAAGTTCTTCTTAGTAATTTTCTTTCTTTCCCCTCATGCTGACCCCTGACTACAAATCCCTACTGGTCTCTGTTGTATTTAGTCTCTCTCCCCTACTGCAATAGTTTAACCCCTATTTTAGTCAATAAAATCCATCTTTTTGTTTTTAACATATGTCAAATAATTTTCAGATTTAAATGGAAACTGAAATCTTAGGGGAAATAGAATATTAAGGAACAAAAGAGGAGGTAGACAACTGACTTTACACATTCACTCTGTGAATAATGATGATGATGATGATGATAAAAATGAAATTAAAACCCTATTTTATACCAAAGTTAAAATGTCTGCTATTTTATTCTGTAGATTAAAAATAAATTTCAAATGAAATACACAAAGAAGAGAAACATCAATATTTTAAATTCAGTATTAATTAAAACCTAGTTGAATAAAGAGCATAAGTTTTGGTATGAGGAACTTGGAGAGGATATAATACTTTAGAGAATGTAAAACCTTGGATTAACCATTAGCCTTTGCTTGAGTAGATAAGATCAGTGATTACTTCCATACCACTTACCATGAAATATATTGTAATTTATTATTATAAAATTTAGTTTCTGCCTAAGCCTGTCTCCTTAAAGAGGCAAAGCACCTTCCTAATATCATGAAACTTAGTGTTTAAAATGCCAAGGACCATTGACTTCTCACTTTGCAATTATGAATATTTAAGATAAGAAACTACATCAGAATATACAGAGTATTTGTTACTGAAAAATGTGTTTTTCCACATGGAATTGTAAATTATTTTCCATGGGAGCTTACTCTTACCATTTTGTGGTTAAGTCTGCTGATTATACAATCACTTATCTTGAAAAGAATATCTCAACCAATATAAAAAAGTCCTATGAGTGCTTGTAAAATTGGAAAAGTATGTAAAATCACTTCTCCTTTTAAAAGTCATTTTGCAAGTAAATTCTTTCTAAAAGACCTCCAAAAAACAATGCAAAAACTTGATTTTCCATGACAGCAAAAATAAAAACACCTTATGAAACTCTTAGAAGGATGTGTAGGAGAATATTTTTGCATCTTACTGGAAAGGAAAGGGAAACACACATCCACAACTATGAAGAAAAATATTGATAAAACAAAAAACTTCTTTTATAACAAAGACATCATAAACAAAAAAAGGTAAAAAATATATTTGGAGAAGGTATTTACAGCCTATATAACAGTTCTTATCAAGAAACATAACAAAAACTCTTACATTTCAATTTTAAAAGACAAACATCATATAGATTTTTCAAGTCACTTTAAAAAGCTGAGCATACGACATGAAAAATGATTCACAAAGGAAGAAAGCAAGTCACCAAAACCACGAGAGAAAAATCTCACTTATGATGAGAAGAAAGCCAAATTTTTTTAAAAAGTTACTTTTAAAAAAATCATTCTCAGAGTTTAAAAATGCCTGGCATACCTAAAGTTGGCTAGGACTATAAGTAAAAAAGGAAGTCTCCCTTCCTACTAGTGGAAATATACATTATGGAGAACATTTGGTCTAGTAAATTTAAAAACTTGACTGTGTCTTCAGGATAACCCCTCAATCCTATAATTAGTATGTACTTCAGAGAAATCTTGCAGGTGAACAATAGCAGATACGTCAAGGATGGCTGTTGTAGCAGAGTACAATAAAAAAAGATAGCATTTAAATTTCCATCAATAATATAAACAAATTGTGGAATATTCATATGTTTAAATACCAGGTAGCACTTAAGATGACAAACTTTATTTATATATAGCAGTATGGAAAGAACTTCAAAACCTAAGGTTCAAAAAGAAATTCAACTTGTGTAAAGAATAATTTCTGTGAAATTTTAAAATAGAAATAGAGAAAGCAATTTGTATATTAACTCTTCCCAAACATAGCGTAACAGTGTACAGTATATATGATGAATTAATATCGTGTGTCAACTTGGCCAGCCCATGGTACCCAGCCAGATGTATGTACTTAACGAAGAGAAAGAGGGAGAAGGAGAAGTGGGGCGGGGCTAAAGATCAGAACCCTGACTCATACTGTACTCTTCAAGCCTCAGAACATTCACAGGAAATATGTGGATCCAACTGCATGTTGGTGGGTGCCTCTAAGGAGGGAGAGAGGCAAATGTTTTGGAGTCAATAACAAAAACTGACTTTATCTATGATATCCTATTAAAATATATCATTATAGATAACTCTGTACAAGTATAAATATTCATATCTCTAGTAAAAGTGGCAAAATATTAAAATTCATTTATTCCTCTAGGTAGGAACATGAACATGATTTTCATTATTCTCTCTACTTTTCTATACCTTTAAGCACGAAATAAATGAGCGCTGCATGACAGAGTGATTTTATCTCCATCCTGAAAGTGGTGCTGTTTTGTATGAAGTTCTGATTCGCAATTCAGTGAAATGTCCCTCACGCTTCCCTGCAACCGGGCTTTGCTTTCATTTCATTGAGCCACATTCAGAACTGCTTATGCAGTCACGAACACAGAGGGAACCATGCTCAGACTGAAAAAAAAAAAGGTTTTGATAACTAAAACTAAGATATCCAACTGCAAACTAATAACTTAACTCTGGCTTATTCCTTAATCTCTATAACTTAGTCGATGTGAACTGGTCTTCTAAACTAGACAACCTGGAATTTTTCCAGGATTTAAAAAAAAAATTAGCTTTTGATCCAACACATGCTAAGAGTGAAATGGGCTGCACTGATTTTCGTTCCTCACCCACAGGTGTAGACATGGGGTTACAAACCAGGTTCCTACCACTTCCTGAGCACTTATGGGGAGGGTATCCAGCAGAGCTTGTATGTAAATAAGTGTTCTGTATGAAAAGGGGATGCAAGGCCAAAGAAGCTTGGGAATGACTGAGTTTAAAAAATCTCAGTGGATTCTCTTCATGGCAGGACTGCACAGAGAATTCTGCATACAAATGTATTTGGTGAATTTCTTAAGGATATGACATGTGGCATATCACCTTTTACTCGTGTCATCTTATTTCATAAAGTGTCTGATTAGACTAGCATCTAGCAAGATGTTATGGAAAATGGATATAAGACACCACTAGTGTCTTTAGGGGCTGAAAAATGGCAAACTATAATTGTCTCTATGTGTATGAAGGAAGTCTTTTAAATTTGTACAATTTTCTGTTTTTTCTTGTAGGGAGAGGAAATCAGGTGTATCTCATATGACAGACAGGAGGTAGGCACTATTCTTTATGTGATAAGCTGTTGAAAATTTGAGGTCACTATTGAGTTGCCTTTACTTTCTTCCTCTCCTGATTAAGTAATTCAGTGGACTTCCTCAGAGGAAAATTAACAAAGACAAATAGGATATATTGGAAATCCCTGTCTCACAGGAAAATAAGTACAAAAGACATTTTTAGAAGCAAGTTTGCCTCTCTGAGAATCCCAGGACAACATAATTCTTCACATTTGTGGAGAGAGCGAGCTATTTTCTGCTCAACTAAAACACACGTACACATGCGCATGCACATGCACGCGCGCGCACACACACACACACACACACCCCTTCTCATCCCACCAAAATACACAATGAAGTTATGAGCATCCAAAAAGTTATCTATTTTGTGAAAGACAGCAACTCACCATTTATTCCCCTGAGCATCTGATTTTCATGCTTTAATAGCATTACAGAAAATCCATTCTCCATTCTCTTTAGTACAGAGGCACATGATGAGTTCAGCAGCCTTGTCTTCATTTGAGGCCAGTCAACATTTTCCCAGCTCAGTCAAGTTGCAAAGAGCTTTCCTATCTGATGTTATGTATCCTAGCGCATCTCAAACTAGCAAATGAGGTGAAATGGGGGAAAAAGGAGTAAGAAAAATAAAACTTTTTAAAATGAGTTGCTCACTAGGTGTTGAATTGGAAGCAATAGTGAAAAAGGGTTTTATATTTATTCCTTTGTTACCCAGCTTATTCAAAACTGATGTTCATTATCAACATCTAAGAAACTCAGAGGCAGCTATGATGTTGTAATAAAATGAAACTGAATTCAATTTTTCATCACAAAACACCTCACATGGCACTTTGGGAGAGCCACAGATTCTCTGAATTCAATTTCTTCATTTTCAAAAGAAGGAAGTGATAACTGTAGTAGATTCTCTAAGTTTGGTTTACTTAATGCCCACTCCAAATCTGAGTCCAGGACCATCTCTACTAAATCTCCCAGAATTCTCAGACTAAAATTAGACCTTCCAATAGTACATCTTTGTGGTAGAGGTGGCCAAGCATCATGATTCTGATAGGGTAGTGACAGCGACTGAGCAGAGGGAAAGTCCTGCCTGCCTCATACCTGGCTACAATTCTAGCCATTCCATTTCCAGTCCCACCCCCTACCAAGGTGATAGCTGCCAGCACACCATGAGAAAAGACATGACTTCCTTCCATGCCAAATCCGTCTTTTCCACTTAAAGACACTGGGCACCTGCAGTCTGTAAAGGAATGCTCCCACATGAGAACATCCCTTCAAGACTGCAATAGGTAACTGTTTCAGCTGATCTCACAGTGGCAGAGATACCTAAGCAAAATGAAAAGGCAGAGGAACTGCTCTCAATTGAAAGAGCAAGAGAAAAACTCTGATAAAATAATGAAATTTTAAATTTATCAGATAAAGAATTCAAAGCATTGGCAATACAAATGTTCACCAAATTAGGGAACAGAATAGATGAACATGGTGAAAATAATAAGGAACTAGGAAATATAAAAAAGGCTCAATCAGAAATAAAGAATTCAATACCTGAAATAAAAAAACACACGAGACAGAATGAATAGCACGTTAAGTGATACAAAAGTACGTACAAGTGATTTGAAAAATACAATGATGGAAATCACCCAATCAGAAGAGCAAAAAGAAAGATGAATTTTAAAAAAAGTTTAAGAGAGATCTGAAATAATATTGAGCATACCAACATATTTGCATTATAAGGGTCTCAGAAGGAGAAAAGCGAGAGAAAGGGGATCAAAGATGTATTTGAGGAAATTATGGCTAAAAACTTCCCAAACCAGAAGAAGGAAACAGATATTCAGGTACAGGAAGCAAAGAAGGTCTCAAACAAGATGAACCCAAACAGATCCACATTAAGATATATCGTAATTAAAATAACAAAAGTTATAAAGAAAGAATTCTAAAGGCAACAAGAAGAAAGAGTCATATATACGGGAACCCCCATAAGGCTATTGACTGATTTCTCTGCTGAAACTTGGCAGACAGGAAGGAAGTGGCGTGATATATTCAAAGTGCTGAAAGGAAAGAAAACCCTGCAAACTAGGATACTTGATCCAGCAAAATTAGAATTTAGAATTGAAGAAGAGATAAAGAAGTTCTTAGACAAGCAAAAACTAAGAGTTCATCAATACTAAATCAACCCTAATAGAAATGTCAACAGGACTTTTCTAAGTGGAAAAAAGTAAGAATCTATGGTAAAAGGAAAATGCCACTAAGAAAGGCAAGTATATAGTAAGGACTGAGGTTAAGTCATTTAAATCAGCCAGTACAAAGATTAAAAGACAAAAAGTTATAAAAGCAACTGTAACTACAATAAACAGTGAAGAGATAAAAATGAAGATGTAAAATATGACATCAAAGATCACAGAATGGGTGGGAAGGCAGTAAAAAATGTAGATGTTTAAGAATGTGTTTGAACTTAAATGACTACCAGTTTAAAACAAGTAGGTATAGTAATAGGTCAACTTATATGAATGCCCAAAAAAGTCTGATGTTTCGATTCGAAGGCAGGAAAAGACCAATGTCCCAGCTGAAAACAGTCAGGCAGAAGGGAATTCCCTCTTCTCAGCATTATTGTTCTATTCAGGCCCTCAGCTAAATGGATGAGGCCCCACCCAAATTAGGGAGGGAACTCTACTTTCCTCGTTTTCCTGATATAAGTGTTTATCTCATTCAGGCGCACTCTCATAAGCACGCCCAGAATAATGCTTGACCCAATGTCTGGGCACCCCTGGCCCAGTCAAGCTGACACATGCAATGAACCATCACACACTCTACTTCAGATTCAAGCACTGTATCACAACCTTTCTGGAGTTCACATTACAGCAGAAAGTCAGGAATGTATGTAAGCAAATGATCTCATCTCCATGATCTTTCCGCCAGCACTGAGCCCTGAATTTACCTGGCAACCACTCATCTCTGTTCAAATCAGCATATTCTCGGGCACTGCCATACAAGACAAAACCTTTCCCCATTATTATCCTTTTGGTCCACTTATCCAACATCTCACTCATGTGATGATCATTAATTTCTAGTTCCATGGGCTTTTGGAAAGGAAAGACTTCTTCAAACTCAAGGGTAAATGAGAGAAAGAAGAGAGGTTCTCAAGTTAGAGCATTAATTAAACCAGACCTTTGACCTATTAAAAATTAATCAGCTGCCAGTCTTCCTCTGTATCTCAATGAACTAGGGACAGAGGCTGGGTTGGGGGTGTCTTTCTTCTCCATGGCCAGTGAAATGAAAAGCCCTGCCATTATTCTAGCATCTGTAGGGATCAGACTCCCAGGGGCTTTCCCATCATACAAACACTGATGCTCAGTGATTGTTGGGTACCTTCCCAATTTGATTGATTCAGAGTAACAGTTCACCTTTTAAAGACCTAGAGCTTTTGGCTTCATAGACTCTAAATTGTGTTACACCATTCATTTGAAGAGGGTCATTGCCCAATAAAGCTGATCTATTTCTTTTTCCCACTCAGCAAATGGGTTATTTGATTTTCTCCTCCTCCCAATTAGCATCCGTGGTAGATTTCCTAACGGTGTGATTTGAGCTTGAAGGTTAAACATAGCATGCCTGTCTGTTGTTCAGATCAATGCTGCTCTGACATTGCTATTCCTCACCTTAACTTCCATCGATGATTAGATTTAAACCAGCTGTTTTTGCTAATTCAGTAATTAGTGACTTGGCAAAGCACTAATCGTATTGGGAGGTAGAGAAAAATCACTCAGATTTACATACGTAATGAAATTTCAGCATGAAGATGTTGCTCCGAAGAATGAAAATATCTAATATGAAGCTCAAATTTAGAAAAATTAAAAATAAAAATTACTAAACGCTCCAGCACCTAAGTTCCATGCAGTCGTCTTCATTCTGCGAATATCAAATGCGTGACTTACAGAATGCCAATGCTTTACCCACATTACTGTCATCCCACAGTGACCCTAAAAGGTAGGTACCATCAGCTCCACTTTACAGATGAGAAACTAAATCCCAGGGGTGCTTGATGCTTTTACCGATGTCACATGGCCAGAAAATGAGAGAGCAGATACGCCAGCTTAGTCCTGTCTAACCCAAATTCCATGTTCTTCACATTCTTCCCCACAACTCTTACATGCTTTCTCCCCCTCCCAGTGGATAAACTTCTTTGAAAGTCACACCTATCCCAGTTCAGGAAAGCTGATTCTTTATATGAATCGCTGGGATGCTGTGTCCAGTGGCTCTAGAGAGGGAGGTGGGCATATAGAACTTAGGTCTCCATTTAAAGATCCATCATTGTCTGTGTATTTGTTCATGTGTTAGATATTATTTGACAATGTTGGAATTTCTTCTGTCGTCTGTGTACATCAGCTTACATTACAGGTCTAGAAATGGCGATTCCACTTGCATCAACCTAACTGCTGGCATGGAAATGTATTCTTTTGTCCTCAGGCCCAGTGGCATTCTCTACATTTTTTTCCTAAGAAAAATTACTGAACATTAGAAACAAATGTGACTTTTCTTCTATTATCCTATGCCAGGTTTGGAAATAAACAGCTAACTGATGACTAGACCTAGAATATTTTATATAGAAAATTAGTTAAAAATAAATAGATGAATCCAACAAAAAAGTATGCTTATTGAATGAAAAACTCTCTGATAGTCTGGTTCGACATGCATTACCTCATTTAATCTTTCTGAAACCATGCCTGATAGTGTTAACAGAAACTAGTGACTAACAGACATTCTTGAGCTTGTCTTACAGCTTGCTAAAAACCCCTCTGCTTGTAGCCTGCCTTCACTGTGCAAGCTTACTTTAATTATTTTGTTGCATATTGCATAACCCCCAGGCTTCACGTAATCTGAACAATAAGATGTTTGCCCAGGTTGTTTTCTATCTGCTTGCAATCTGCTTTGTCTAGTTCAAAGTCAAGCAAGCTAAGACTAGCTGGGACCACCGACCCTAAAACAGGTCCTGCACAAGTGTCCGATGAATGAACTTCTGACATCAGAGAGCCAAGAGCTCCACCCTCAGATCATGCTAAGCACCTCCATTTTTAAACATGTGTCCCGTGAAGAAGCATGTAACCCAGATACACTGTGCAGAACACTGATGACTTCATCTTTTCCCGAGGTCCAATCACCTTTCCCCATGCCTAAGACCACCGGCTTCTTTATCCCATAAATATCCCAAGCCCCTCGCCTTTGGAGGTGGGGTTCAGATTTGAGACGAATTCTCTCATCTCCTCACTTGACTGCCTTGTGAATAAACCCTGTCTTAGCTGCAAACACCAGTGTCTCTGCGTTTTGGCTTGCAGCACGTCAGGCAAATGAACCTGGTTCGGTAGCATTTCCAGGGACGCTGTGCAGTAGGGTTTATAGAAATGAGAAAATTGTGGCTGGAGAAGGCCAAGTGCCTTGCCCAAGGTCACAGAGCTGGTGAGGATGAATGCTTCTGTATTGAAGCCCCTGTAATTCTGTACCCATGATAAACAGAGCCAATTAATCCGCATGTTCTTTAGTGCTAAGCCTAGAGAGGTTTCAGAACCCCCTCTCCACATTGAGTGTCCCCCCACCAAAAAAGCACATAGTTCTCTCAGAAGGCACATGGATCGCTGGAAGTGGTACACACTTTGAAATCGAGCTCTGACCTTAACACTAAGATACTAATAATGCTGGCAAAGCCATTTAGATACATTAGGGAAGGAGGCAGGCAGCCACATCCGGCTGCTGCCTTGCTTTGGTGAGTTAGTCCATCATGTATGGTGGACCTGAATGCCAGCTTCTCTAATGGGACACCCGGGCCCACAGGAAACAGGTGATTCCTTAGTCCACCTGCCTGCCTTCCCCAGAGACAAGCACCAGTAAGCTCAAGAATTTATCCTGGAGGGCTGAGCCACTGTTTACAGAATTCAAGTTTCATTTAACTAAGAAAACACATTTTAAAATTGATTTTCTCGCAAAACGCACTTGGGTTGTGTAAATGTACACAGAAAGTGGTTTTCTAAAGTTAAATAACAATTTCCTGGAGAAAGTTTGCAGAGCAGCTTCCAAGTTAAACACACACATATAAACTAAACTCCATTTCTTTCCACGCCAACCAGGTCTCTTTATCATTTAAATTAGGTGAGTTGAAGTGTGCACAGAGCCTGCACCATGCAGTGTAGACACTCAAAACTTCCCCTTTCCATGCTGATCTCCTTTTTTTATAAGGATCCCTTCCCCTAGGTGACTCTGCAGATAATTGAGAAAAATTTTGACCCAGTTAAGCTCAATCTTCCAATTAAGTTACAAGTAATGTAATCAAAAATATTTTAACATAAAGTCCAAAAATTGCAAACACCACAATTTTAATTATCTGTAATGACTCCTTCAGGTTCATTTTTTAAAAATAACTCTTAGCCTAGTCACTGAAAGACAAAAAAAAGAATTTAAAAGGTAAATATAATTCCTTTCCAAGAAAATATTCAAAGAAAACTACAGAAAAAGACAAAGAATGCAGAGTTCATAGAGAGTTGTTTTGTATAATTATATTTGTAAGAAATTAGAAAGTTAAGAGGCAGATTAAGAAATGGTGAGGTTGACCAAATTGTTCTGTCACAGAAATAAATGATATTTGCTACACAATTTCTTTTCAAAATACTTATTTCTAAAATAACAATGTGGAAAATATTGAAAACTTATTTAGAAAACAAATACATAATCTCGCAACACATAATGTTTGCTAGTATTTTTTATTATTTCTACTCAATAATCTTTTATATGTTGTTAGCATATAGTTAGATGCATTTATTTTTATAAGTTCAGGATTTTATACATGTGTGTATGTTTTATGTGTATAGGTGTATACATGTATGAATGGATGTGTATGTGTGTATGTATGTATATACAGCTGTGCATACCAGTGGAGGTGCACGTGTATGATGCGCACATGTGTGTGTGTTTTTGTGCGTGCAGGTGTATAATCATTTATATACGTATATATGCCATGTGTGTGTTTCTGTATATCTATGTTTATTGGTATGTGTAGATATGTCTTCATTTATTCAAATGTATGTATGTGTGTCTGTGTATATGTGGGTATGGTTGTGTGTGCATGCATGGTTGTGTTTGTATGCCTATGTAGCTGTATGTGTATTTTCACCTAAAACTCTATGTAGTCCCCTCACCACCACTTAATTTTAAAGAGTTTATTACTTTTTCTTTATTATTTTTATTCTTGTATTTTTCTGTAGTTTTATGTTCCATAGTTGAAAGGGTCAAATAATTTACAAGATTTGCTGCAGAAATCCCACCATATTTCCCTCTCCTCCTTAGCAACTAACTTAAGTCTGTGAGCCAAATCTCCTATCATTTGACTTCATGTATCTAAAGGATACATTTATATTTCTATAATCTTAAATTTTTAGTCTTAAATATTAGATAGTACTCCCCAAATGTAATATGGAGGCTTAGCTGTTTTTCACTGATTCTCTCTGCCACAGCTCACACCCACTCGATCAGTCTCACAATTTTCTCAGTATACTCTAATTCTGTCACAATCTGTAGTCATGCCTACTTTGGTGCATCCATGTAAACTGACTATTCATCACTGATGACTTCTTTTGTCTTCCTTTAGCTTATTTTCCATGAGCTTATCATGACGTGACAATCAAATCCCTCCAGGTGTGTAATTCTCATGGCAAGAAGTCGGGGCACGTCAGTTGTCCCATCACTTCCATCTGCTTGAGAGTCCTTCACAGGGTTTCTTAGATGCTCCTGACTGGACAGACGGCATTCTTAGACTGCCCGCTTTGGGGGATCTGCACCATCATCCTGAGGATTCTGTTTGCCTTTGTTGTGTCGGGGCCTCTACTTCTTGGATCCCTCATCTTCCTCCTTCTTGCTTTAACTATGAATTCGGTAAAGTATTTCTTTAGTGATTTCCTGAGAAAGGGAGTGTATGAAAGGCCACTGTTTTAGAGTACTTACACCTGATAATTTCTTAATCTACTCTCACAGTAATTTGCCTGGAAATAGAATTCTAAGTGAGAAATAATTTATTTTGAAGGTATTGCTCCATTGTCTTCTAGCTTCCACAGGTGCAACTGAGGTGCCTAGTGACTAATGATTGTCTGATTCTTGATTCATTGTATGAACTTCCCACTCCCCTCCTCCCCTTCTTCTCCTCCTCCTTTTTCTTCCTCTTCTTCCCCTTCTCTCTCTCTCTCTTTTCCTCTCCCACTTCTCTGAATATTTTCTGACCCCACAGCTACAAAATACGCATTTGGTAGGGGATGAGATATTTTCTTCTAAATCTCTTATCATTCAATACATTGATGATACTCAACTCAACACATTATCTTAGATGATTACTAAGCCCGTTCACTACTGGAATATTTTCTTCATTCTTGGGAAATATCTCTCATTATTTCATTGATGATTTCATTTTCTCTCTTTTAGTTCTTCTGTCTAGAACTTCTTTTTTAGGGATGAATATTAGGTTACCTCTTCGACTGGTCCTATAATTTTTTTCTTATCTTTTGTCTCACATTGACATCCCATCTTCTATGCGTTTACCTGTAGGCTATGGAATTCTAGTTTGAGTTTTTTTCCCCCCTTAGAACTTTAAATATGCCATTCTACTGTCTTAAAGCCTCCGTTTTTGTTTTCTTATAGCCTTCCATTTTAGTTTGATGAGAAGTCAGCCATCATTCTCATCATTGTCCCCCTTTATGTAATATTTCACTTTTCTCTGGCTACTTTCAAGATTTTCCTTGTAGTTTAGTCTTAGTGTAAGACCCAGAGCACTGGAGGATTTCTCATTATTCTCCAACCCTGCTTCCAAATACGGGCAGATCTGAACCTCAGGGGATATCTCTCAGATGGCATGCCCTCCCTCTAGCAAAGGGTGTATTACTTAGCTATTGCTGCATAACAAGTAACTCCCCCTCAAAGTACCCCTATTCCTGAAGTCTCTGAGGGTGCAGGGACAGCTGACTTATTTCTAGTTCACCTTGATGACATTGTGTGGGCCTTCCTACTAGATTCTCATCTGAGACTGAGAATAAATTTTTGTTTGTCTGTTTGTTTTTGCAGCCCTACACCCTGGATCATGAGGTCACAATTACATGTAAAAGTTGCTTATTGCTGTGGGTTCCCACTATGATATAGTTTCAGCTTATGAAAATTGCTGATTTTTTCTCTATCCAACAATACATTTTTTAAATTTTTAAAAAAATTTTGGGGAAGAGGTAATTATGTATGTATGTATGTACATATTTTAATGGAGGTACTGGTGATTGAACCCAGGACCTCATATATGCTAAGCATGTGTTCTACCCTGAGCTTATACCCTCCCCACAACAATACTTTTTTTTTAATCTAGCATTTTTAACTGTCTTCATTAAAAGGGGCTACCAAGGTATCTACTTGATCATACTACCAGAAGCAAAAGTTACTGTTTTTCTGCTCTGAAAAATACAAAAATAGTGTTAAGGTCAGTTAAATGGTATGCTCTGAATTTTGTAAAGCACACTTCAATGGACACAGCACCACTGCAGCAACTTCTGTATTATTGTTTGTGCTCTTCCACTCAAACTAACTATCCTCTTCATACCTTCTTCTTGGTCAAGTTCCAAACCATCTTTAGTGCTCAAGTTCAACTTCCAACTTAAAGCCTGTCTGCATATTCTGGCCAATATTAATTTGAAACGTTTTTGGTTCTTGTATCAGATACACAAATAATTTATGTTATAGGGTTTCAAAGAAGATAATGAATTATCATCTCTATTTTATGTATTGGGAAACTGAGCTAAGACTATATAAAGCAGGAAACACTGAAATCGGTGTTTCAAGTTTTCTGCTGATACCTCACCTTGAGGCTGCAATAACACACAACACCAAATCTTGCTTATTTCTTTGCTACTCACAATTATATCTCCAGGACATGAACAGCTGTAGTTCTTAGGCTAGCTTGAGATGGAGGCAGCTTTAACCATCAGACTGTATTTATTAATAGCCCCATCAAAAGGACTCCCGGAACATGCAATCTCAATAAAACGTACGTCTGCTTCACCTCTTACTTTAACTGTGAAGTAAGTGTTACCCAAAGGGGTCCTAACAGGCACTTTATGGTCCTGAACAACCTGTCCTCCAATGAGGAAGGCTGATGTTTTCTCACCTGTGTCTCACCTGCAGGAGCAGCAGCTACAGCTCAGCTTCATCCTCCCTCTTTTTCCCATCCTTGCTTCCTGAGTCTCTGGAGAGTTAAGATTTAGTACCAGCTCATGGTTTGGGGCACTCGGCTCTCAGTGATAGTAATACCACCAAACCTGCTCTTACAAATCAAAACGATGTCAAAGAGCTTTCTGAAGACTTCATAGTGTAAAGAATATACATTTTAATACAACTTCACGTATCTCCCCATGATAAGCGAGATGCTGCCGTTTTACTGGATTACTTTGCACAGATTGAGAATGCCTGGTGAACACATCCCTTTTTCTGCCCAGGTTCCCATCTGTGCTCTGCTATAGAAGGGTTACGACTAGCAATCCCAGACATTTCCTCCAACTTAACTCCTGATCACCATCTCGTTTCCTTTCTCCCTGTCTATATACACTTGTTAAAATCTCTCTTGATTTTGTCTCATGTAGGCGTGTTCCTAGTACCCTAATGCACGTCTGCAACTTAAGACCAGGGACTGTGTCTGTTCCCTGCTGTCCACTCTCCATGGCACCTACGAAGATACAGGCATGTGGCTGGCCCACAGGAAGCGTGTGTCAAGTCAACTTTTAGGAGGGGCCTATTCCCCTGAGCTCTTTCTCTAGCTCCATGCCCCACACTCCACTGTTTCTTGGGAAGCCAGCCCAGATTTGGCTTTTCTGTCATATATATCTTTACACTGCCAGAGCTCTGAGCTCATCTAATCCCTCACATCCACACTCACACACCGTCCTCAACAATCAACAAAACAACACACAACCAAAAAACAGCCACCACCGTTCCCTCTTGTATACACATCCACTCTACTAATGTGCTGTTTAAAATAATAACTAGCTTCCACATACCCTGTCAAGAGCTTACAGTTCACTTAGGTTCACTTATTAACAATTCTATGTGTAAATAATATTTATCCCAGTTTTCCAAATGTGGAAAGTGGGGTTCAGGAAAGATAAATAGATTCCCCAAGGTCGCACAGTTATTTAATGGCTCAGTCGGATCTGGCATCCTATGAATATCTATGATCAAAACATCACATCACCCTCCAGAACACTCAACATCTTGTAGGATCTTGCTCAGGGGAAGGATGAAGAGCAGGTTCCCCAATTTTCCCCCCAGGCAGCCTTAGCACCAGGTCTGTGATTTCTGTGGGTGATCAGAATTAAGCATCTTAATGTGCAGGCTTCTCTGGGAAACACAGAAATCCACGGGGCCATGTCTGTACTTGTATCATGGTTTTAGGTTTGTCTGTAGCACAGAAGACATGTTGTAAGCGATGTCTGAAACAGAAAATTCTCAAAGTCCAGGATTTCATAGTGAGAGCTTGAGTCCCTGTTAGGCACCAGGTATATTTGCTCAGGATTCAATTTAGATACAGGCACAGATTTTCTCTCTACAACCTTCCCACATTCTGATCCTGAGGGATTTGCCCAGAGTAATATCTGGAGTTATGGGAGTCCTAAATTTACTTGTTTGGAATTTTTTTTTAAAGGGCCAGGGGGATTTTAAGAATATAAATTTTGTTTCAGATTTTTTTTAAATTCTCTAATGACTTCCTGTCTTAGTCTGTTTGAGTTGCTCTAACAGAATATCACAGAAATGGTGGTTTCTAAACAACAGAGCTTTATTCCTTACAGTTCTGAAAGCTGGGAAGTCCAAGATCAAGGTGCTGGCAGATTTGGTGCCTGATGAGAAGCCACGTCCTACTTCACGAAAGTAGGTCATCTTGTGTGTCCTCACATTATGGAAGGGGTTATGAAGCTCTCTCAGATCTCTTTTGTGAGGCAGTAATCCCATTCTTCAAGGTTTCACCCTCATGACCTAATCACCTCCCAAAGGCTCCATCTCCAAATACCATCTCATTGGGGATAAGGTTTTAACACGAATTCAGGGAAACACAAACATATACTCTGTAGCATCTGCCTTAATTGAAAAAAATTAACACAAAATCTATTATGAAGACCAAAGATGCAATTGTGTTGTTGCTGCTGGGAAAGGCCATTTAGTGGGATTAAGAACTAACTAGAAAAATCATGGAATGATAGCACAGCTTCATTTTTTGGAGTCTGTTTTATTGTCTTCCCACACCCTGATTCTTCAACTTATTTGGTTTAAGGATATTTCTTCTATGTTCTTTCCCACCTCCCACTTCCTAATAATCATGACTTAGTCCAAGAATACTTTAGTACATCTACAGGATGCCTAACCTTGTGTAAGGGGCTCAGCGTTCCTAGCTCAGCCATAAACCTAGCTTATTTGTCACCACAATTCCTATGCAGCAGATATTATATCCAGTGAGGAAGCAGGGGCTTGAAGAGGTTAAATTACTGGCCTAGGTTCCTGGAAATAGCAAACAACAGAATAGAGATGAGCTGTATCATCTGCCTCAAAAACGTCTCTAACACGGCAGGTGACCCCAGTTGTCAAAGACCACCCACTCCAGCTTTCTCGCACTAAAAACCTTAAGAAGATTAATGGGCAAGAATTTGCTATGCCTCCTGTTTGCCTTCATCATAGTCACTGCTGAAATATCTTTAGGGACCTCACTTCTAAAGATCAAGAGAATACTATGTCTCAATTGAGCTAATTGCAAGCAAATTCTTACCTAGGAAATACACACACATACAAAGTACTTTCAGTAAGAATGTAAATGAGATCATCGGAGAATGTTCAAGATCACTTATCCACACTCTAGCAGTTTAGTAAAACCCAGAGCTAACACTTATTAAGCATTTGCTCTGAAATATGTCAAGCACGCAAAACACTTCTGCATGTTTTGCCTCATTCAGGTCTGCCAACAATGATATCATTATCTACAGTTGACAGATATAAAAAGTTGAGTATTAGAAAGTTTACACCAAGAGTAGAGCAAGAAAGGGGGAGGGAATAGCTCAGTGGTAGTGTGCGTGCTCAGCATGCACGAGGTCCTGGGTTCAATCCCCAGTACTTCTATTAAAAAAAAAAGGAAACTTAATTACCATCCCCCTCAAAAAAAAAAAACCCAAAAAACAAACAAAAAAGGAGTAGAGCAAGACACAGACTTACTTCAGTCCAACTTGAAAGTCCCCATGTAACATGCAACCTCCCGCAAAAGGAGGAACGCATGATTCATAGGACATGCACACATTACTGAGCTGGGATAAGAATGCAGGTCTTTATGGGCCCACTGCAAAGTGTACTCTGCTTTCAGATATCTTAAGTTTCTAGGTATATCTTTATGGGTAAGCTGCCAGCTGCCAAGACCCAGCCTATAGAGGTGCCTCAAACTTGCACATTTCGGGTTGCTGGCAGTTCCATATACCTCTTGGACTGGTTATCATTTAGAAGGACCTCTTGGCAGCGCTAATTTCTAGGATAAATAACGATAGCAATGGTTACAATAATGAAAATGACTGATAATGATGATAATGAGGTTGAAGACGATATTATCGCTGAAGGGTCCATTCCAAGGAGCCTTGTTTGTTGGAAGGAATGAGTTGAGGGAAGAGCAAATAGGAAATCTGCAGTGAAAGGGCTTAGCTGGTAAATGATCCTACGTGAGTCTGCGGGAGTTTTGCATTTTCTGTAAGACAATTTGAATTCTAAACGACACTCCAATCCAGAACGGGTGAAATCTGAAATCTGCACTGTGTAAGTCTTACAACCGAGCTCTGATAAATAACCTCAAGTAATTTGAGACTTAAATGCACCATTAAGACCATTTCTGCTCCCGTCAACATGTGTGGCCAATTTTAAAAGACAGGTTTCCTTCTAGAAAGGCTGAGACCATCTTCCAGCTCTGAATGACAGGCCCAGGCTGTGAGATGCCAGTGCAGACGTCACCTAGCAGCAGTAGAACCCATTCTGAAAAATGGTTTGAATGGAGCTCCTCGTTTGATCTCATTTAACTGCCATGCCTTGTAAGTCAGTTAGATGGAGATGTCAAGCTTTGCCAACACATGGGGTATGTGCACCTCCCCCTCTGGTCTCTGTAATGTTTCTCAGGATCTGTTTCCATAAGGGATGAATATTTATTCTCCACAAGATTTTTTTTTATAAGCAAAACAGTCCTGCTTCAAAAGGAAGATTTAACCCTCAGAAATAAAAAAAGAAAAGTAGGGGGAAGCTAATCTCTGAGAAAGAGGATTGAGACTGAGCACCCCAAATCAAAAGAGACTCAGGGGTATGATCCTAGGCAGTGCATCAGACATCAAAATATGGACTATTGTCACAGATGAAGAAATGTCTTTTCATAAAGGGCTATTTCTTATCCCCAACTTCATATCCTGCTAAAAGAAAAAAAGACAATATCCACCCAACATGAAACGGTTCTTGCCCTTGCAAATTTCTAGAGGATAAAATGTTACTTTTATTCATGGGTCAAAGCTATACCTTATAACAAGAGTAAGGTCTCATTGAGAAAATGTACACAATATAATGAGTGCAAAGCTCTGGTATCAAAGAGTTGTTATCCTAAGTGTCTTTACTCCTTCTGTCCCAGAGAGGCCACTACTGAGTTCCTGAGACAACACACAGGGATCCTGTACCAACTCTATGTCAGAGCTTAGCATGTGGCCACTGGGACAGGACACAGACTGACGTAAACCTAAGGATGGAAACAATCTATCATACCCAAACCCTAGTCAGGCTCAAAGTATACAGACAGTATCCTTATATGTTTACCAGCGTCTACTCACATCCCCCTCTGAAATCTAGAGCTTACACATCCACCCAGAGTCAGTGAATAGCTAACATTATTAGCTAAAACACATCTTCGCTAAACTTCCCAAAGGTGACCCAGTCCTGCCTCTTAGAGCCATATAGAACAAGCCCAGTCCTTCTTTCATAAATGGAAGATGCTATAAAGTTACTTGGGTGTTTGCTTGTTACCTGAGATAACTTCCAATACTGTAGGTTACATGATCTGTAGGTTCAGAGATGAAAAAGCCCTTGCTGGGAGCTTTTTCCCATGTCATCGAGTTCTTGGGCAGCCGATCAGTGAGATGTGTCACTCTTTTTGAGCCTTTATTCATTTATTTACTTGATTACTTATCTCATAATACCTTATCTTTTTCTCCTAATATTTTGATTTTTAATGATTTTTCTTTTTTATTATTCTCATTAAAGTATACTTGACATACTACATTAGTTTCAGGTGTACAATATAGTGATTCAACATTAATATACAGAGTGAATTGATTACTGCAATGTTTAGTTACCAAAGTCATTGCACTATTATTGACTATACTCCCTATGCTCTACATTACCTCCCCACGACTTATTTATTTTACAACTGGAAGTTTGTACCTTTTAATCTCTTTCCCCTACTTTGCCCAACCCCTCATCCCTCTTCCCTCTGGTGACCACAAGTTTGTTCTTTATGAATCTGCTTGTGTTTTGTTTTGTTTGTTTGTATGTACTTTTTAGATTCCACCTATGTGTGAGATCATGTTTTTTGCCTTTCTCTGTCTGGTTTATTTCACTAAGCATAGTACCCTCCAGGTCCATCCATGTTGTAACAAATAGGGCAAACTGTCATTCTTCTTTATGGCTGAGTAATATTCCACTGAATATATAGACTACATCTCCTTCATCCAGTCATCTGTTGATGGGCATTTAGGTTGTTTCTATATCTTGGCAATTATAAACAATGCTGCTATAAACATTGAGGTGCATATATCTTTTTGAATTAGTGTTTACATTTTCTTCAAATACCCAAGAGTGGAATTGCTGAATTGTACTGTAGTTCTATTTTTGATATTTTGAGAAACCTCTGCAATGTTTTCCATAGTAGCTGCACCAATTTACATTTGCACCAATTTACATTTCCACCAAAAGTGCGCAAGGGTTCTGTGTTCTCTACATTCTCACAAATACTTGGTTTTTTTTTTGTTGTGATTTTGATAATAGCCATTCTGACAAGCGTGAGGTGACAGCTCATTGTGGTTTTGAATTGCATTTCCTTGATGGTTAATGATGTTGAGCATCTTTCCATGTGCCTGTTGACCATCTGTGTCTTCTATGGAAAAATGTCTATTCAGCTCTTCTGCCCATTTTTTAACTGGGTTGTTTGGGTTTTGTTTTGTTTTGGGGGGGGCAGTTTGATGTTGAGGTGTATGAGTTCACTGTATATTCTGTATACTTTGTATATTTTGGATGTTTGTACTTTTTGTGTATCTGTTACAGGTTTGTGGTTACCACGAGGTTCATATATAGTACTCTATGCGTATAGCAGTCTATTGGTTGCTTAAGTTCGAGTGCATTCTAAAAGCACTACATTTTACTCCCTGCAACCCATGTTGTATATTTTTGACATCACACATCTTTTTATTTTGTGTATCACTTAGCTAATCATTTTAGATATAGACAATTTTACTACTTTTGTCTTTTAACTTTCCTCCTGGCTTTATAGGTGGTTGAATCCACTACTTTTACTATATATTTGCCTTTACCAGTGAGATCTTTCCTTTCAGAATTTTCTTGTTTCTAGCTATTGCCTTTTCCATGTAAGGTTTATTGTACGGCATGTTTAATGGTAATGAATTTTTTTAGCTTTTACTTGTCTGGGAGACTCTTTAACTCTTCTTCAATTCTGAATAATAACCTTGCCAGGTAGAGTATTCTTTGTTGTAGGGATTTTGTTTCTTTCATCACTATGAGTAATCTTGCCCGTCTCTTCTGGCCCATAAAGTTTCTGCTGAAAAATCAGTTTTAGGGAGGATGTCTTTCTCTTGTATGTAACTAGTTGTTTTCTTGCTGCCTTTAAGATTCTCTCTTTAACTTTTGACATTTTAATAATAATGTGTCTTGGTGTGGGTCTCTTGGGCTTCATCTTGTTTGGAATTCTGAGCTTCCTGGACTTGGATGTTTCTTCCTTTGCCAGGTTAGAAAACTTTTTAGCTATTATTTCTTCAAATAGGTTTTATGTCTCTTCTCTCTCTTCTCCTTCTGGGACTCCTATAATGTGAATGTTAGTACTCTTAATGTTGTCTCTGAGGTCCCGTAAACTATATATATATCCATATATATATATCCATATATCCATGTATATATGTATTTAGTTTTTGCTGTTCCAATTGGGTGATTTCCACCACCCTGTCTTCCAGATCAATGATCCATTCTCTGCATCCTTTGTTCTGCTGTTGATTCCCTCTAGTGTATTTTTCATTTCAGTTATTGTATTCTCCAGCTCTGATTGGTTCCTTTTATATTTTCTATATCTTTGTTGGAGTTCTCACTGAGTTCATCCATCCTCCTCCTGAGTTCAGTGAGCATCTTTATGACTGTTATTTTGAACTCTTTATCTGGTAAATTGCCTATCTCCATTTTGTTTAGTTCTTTTTCTGAGGCTTTGTCTTATTCTTTTGTCTGGAGGTATCCCTTTGTCTCGGCATTTTGCCTAACACTCTAAGTTTGTTTCTAATTATTAGGTATACCAGCTACATCTCCCAGTCTTAAAAAAGAGGCCTTATGTAGAAGGTGTTCTGTGGGTCCAACTGGCACAATCCTCTATAGTCATCTGAACCAGGTGCTGCAGGTGTATCCCCTGTACAGGCTTCAGGTACCCTCCTGTTGTGGTTGGGCTGTGGTTGTTCCAGGCATGCTGGTAGGCAGGATTGGCTCCCAGGCCATTTGGCTGTGAGATCCAAGCTCAACTGCTGGCGGCACACTGGTTGGCAGGACTGGTCCCCAGCTGCCTGGCTGTGTGGTTCAGCCACAACTGCTGTGGATGCCCTGGTGGGTGAGACTGGTCCTCGGCCAAGCTGTCTACAAGACTTGGTGGCAACTGCTGCGGGCACACAGGTAGATGGGGCTGGCCCCTAGCCCAACTGTCTGTGAGGCTTGGTCATGACTGCTATAGGAGTGCTGATGTGCAGGGCTGGCCTCCCCAGAGTAGGAGCTGCTTTGGAGGTGTGCTCATGCTGGCGGGGGCCACCAACCATGTGGGGCAATTCTTTGGAGAGACCAGCTAGAGGAGGCAGTTGGGCAGGGCAGTCCTTAGGGGAATGCTGGGGTGGAGCTCAGAGTGTTAGCTAGGTTGGTGGAGAGCAGAGATGGTTCCTCCCAGAGCCAGGCCAGCTAGGTGGAAAGAGTAGAAAAAAAAAATGGTGCCAGCCAGCAGTTAAAGTTCTACAGATCCCTGCCTCTCTGGCACATGCCCTATAATTAGTCAGTGAATCTCTTTCTTATACAACCCAGGTGCTTTTCACGCTGCTGCTTCTGTGCTGGGACTTGGAGCAAGGGACTTTGTCAGTGAGCCCTTCCACAGCAAAGTCTTAGTTTTTTTTTTTAACATTTTTTATTGATTTATAATCATTTTACAATGTTGTGTCAAATTCCAGTGTTCAGCACAATTTTTCAGTCATTCATGGACATATACACACTCATTGTCACATTTTTTTCTCTGTGATTTATCATAACCTTTTGTGTATATTTCCCTGTGCTATACAGTGTAATCTTGTTTATCTATTCTACAATTTTGAAATCCCAGTCTATCCCTTCCCACCCTCTACCCCCCTGGTAACCACAAGTCTGAATTCTCTGTCCATGAGTCTTTAGATTCCACATATGAGCGATCTCATATGGTATTTTTCTTTCTCTTTCTGGCTTACTTCACTTAGAATGACATTCTCTAGGAGCATCCATGTTGCTGCAAATGGCGTTATGTTGTCGGTTTTTATGGCTGAGTAGTATTCCATTGTATAAATATACCACCTCTTCTTTATCCAGTCACCTGTTGATGGACATTTAGGACGTTTCCATGTCTTGGCTATTATAAATAGTGCTGCTATGAACATTGGGGTGCAGGTGTCATCCTGAAGTAGGGTTCCTTCTGGATACAAGCCCAGAAGTGGGATTCCTGGGTCATACGGTAAGTCTATTCCTAGTCTTTTGAGGAATCTCCACACTGTTTTCCATAGTGGCTGCACCAAACTGCATTCCCACCAGCAGTGTAGGAGGGTTCCCCTTTCTCCACAGCCTCTCCAGCATTTGTCATTTGTGGATTTTTGAATGACGGCCATTCTGACTGGTGTGAGGTGATACCTCATTGTAGTTTTGATTTGCATTTCTCTGATAATTAGTGATATTGAGCATTTTTTCATGTGCTTTTTGATCATTTGTATGTCTTCCTTGGAGAATTGCTTGTTTAGGTCTTCTGCCCATTTTTGGATTGGGTTGTTTATTTTTTTCTTATTGAGTCATATGAGCTGCTTATATATTTTGGAGATCAAGCCTTTGTCGGTTTCACTTACAAAAATTTTCTCCCATTCCGTAGGTTTTCTTCTTGTTTTTCTTCTGGTTTCCTTTGCTCTGCAGAAGCTTGTAAGTTTCATTAGGTCTCATTTGTTTATTCTTGCTTTTATTTCTTCTAGGAGAAAATTTTTGAAATGTATGTCAGATAATGTTTTGCCTATGTTTTCCTCTAGGAGGTTTATTGTATCTTGTCTTATGTTTAAGTCTTTAATCCATTTTGAGTTGATTTTTGTATATGGTGTAAGGGTGTGTTCTAGCTTCATTGTTTTACATGCTGCTGTCCAGTTTTCCCAACACCATTTGCTGAAGAGACTGTCTTTATTCCATTGTATATTCTTGCCTTCTTTGTCGAAGATTAGTTGACCAAAAGTTTGTGGGTTCATTTCTGGGCTCTCTATTCTGTTCCATTGATCCATATGTCTGTTTTGGTACCAATACCATGCTGTCTTGATGACTGTAGCTCTATAGTATTGTCTGAAGTCTGGGAGAGTTATTCCTCCAGCCTCTTTCTTTCTCTTCAGTAATGCTTTAGCAATTCTAGGTCTTTGATGGTTCCATATAAATTTTATTATGATTTGTTCTAGTTCTGTGAAATATGTCCTGGGTAATTGGATAGGGATTGCATTAAATCTGTAGATTGCCTTGGGCAGAGTGACCATTTTAACAATATTGATTCTTCCAATCCAAGAGCATGGAATATCTTTCCATTTTTTAAAGTCTTCTTTAATTTCCTTCATCAATGGTTTATAGTTTTCTGTGTATAATTCTTTCACCTCCTTGGTTAGATTTATTCCCAGATATTTTATTACTTTGGGTGCTATTTTAAAGGGGATTGTTTCTTTACTTTCTTTTTCTGTTGATTTATTGTTAGTGTAAAGAAATGCAACTGATTTTTGAACATTAATTTTGTAACCTGCTACCTTGCTGAATTCTTCAATCAGCTCTAGTAGCTTTTGTATGGACCTTTTAGGGTTTTCTATATATAGTAACATGTCATCAGCATATAATGACACTTTTACCTCTTCTTTTCCAATTTGGATCCCTTTTATTTCTTTCTCTTGCCTGATTGCTGTGGCTAGGACTTCCAGGACTATGTTGAATAGGAGTGGTGATAGTGGGCATCCTTGTCTTGTCCCAGATTTTAGTGGGAAGCTTTTGAGTTTTTCACCGTTGAGGCAAAGTCTTAGTTTCTCACAGCCCTTGGGGTCTCCTGGATATAAGACCCACTGGTTTTCAAAGCGAGATGCTATGATGACTCACTACAAGTGGTCCAGCAGCAAGTCTGGGGCAAGAATCAATGTTTAAGGGCTGCTACTGATGAATTTTTTTAATTGAGGCAGTCATATCCCTTGCCTCGTTTTCATCAAATTTGAAGACGATCTTCACTCCATTTCATCAGTGGCAAGACCTGCATAATAACCTGTGCTCCCTGGGAGGGGAAATTGATACCAGTGGATGAGAGTGTGGGTCCCTAACGCAGGACTCAGGACTGTGATCATGGAAAGCAGGGAGTAGACATCAAGACTTGGGGCATGTGGTGAGGAAAGAGGATTAGAGAAGGAATCTGAAAGGAGACGCAGAAGCACTAAAAAGAAAGTTGGTTCACCTTTCCACCAGCTGATTCTCACCTCCTCCATCAGGGACCTTTCTGTGACCACTCTGATCAACCATCAGTCATCTCTGCCATTTGTGAATCTCTTCACAAATGGTGCAGTGTTGTCCGATGGAATCTTCAGAGATCATGCAAATGTTCAATATTTGCACAGTTCGATCCTATAGTCACTAGCCACGTGTGTCTAGAGTGCCTGAACCTAGTTTTTAATTTTGTTCATGTTTAATTGATTTAAGTGTACATAAGTACATGCAGTCAATGGTAAACACACTGGCCAACAGAGCCAGAGAACCTACGGTCAATTCTGTGGTCATGGTTTGGTATTAAAAAGTTAGACAGACCTTTTCTTTCCTGTTCTTCCTCATCCTAGCTATTGACTTTAGGTAAATTTCAGAACATTGCTGAACAAAAGTTCCTTCATCTTTAAAAATTAAATAACAGTAGATCCTTCTCAAGGACTGAAAGGATAAAATAGAAAAGTGAATTTCCCAGCACAGTACAGAGTGCTCAGAAGTTTCCAAGTCATACGTGTCTTTTCCCCCAAAACTCAAACTCTCCCTCCTTGTACATTGCTGGGAGTTTGGTAAAAGGCCATTATAAAATAATAAGATGGATTTTTATATCAAAACTTCAAGAACTCCTGTGTGAAAATGACTTTGACTCTTTCAAAATAGTTACCTCATTTCAATAGCACTGTCATTGCTTATGACTAACCTTTTTTAAAATCATTCTCAGAGTCATTTTCTAAGCCATCCAGAAAAACCATATCATTTGATTGCATTGTTAACTTTTTGAGTGATTTTTATGTTTCATTTCTTTCTTTTTTAAACTATACATTTTGTATTAAAATATAGAAGATATAAGAAAATAAAAATTTCCTACAAACCTACCAGTAGGAATTAAGAAGTATTAACACATTTATAAAAATCATTATAGGCTTTTTTGATGTTCTGTTAAAAAAAAATCGTATTTCATATACAATTTAATATGCTAATTTTTTTCACAACATTCTCACAGAAGCATGTTTATGTCATGAAGTATTCATTAAAATGTGATTTTTCTAAAAAATGGTTGCAAAGCATTCTATCATATGGATGTATCAAACTCTATGAACTATACCTGTGTGGCTGCTGTTTGTTTTTAAAGTTAGAAGAAACATTTCTGAATTTGTAGGTCTTAACTTTGAATGTTCTGTGTTCTCTCCAAATGATAAGATAAGGAAGGAAGAAAAGGGAATAATAGTTATCAAATATCTACTATATAACAAGCACATTTTTATATATATATATATCATATCATATCATATCATTTAGTCCTAAAAATTATGAGATATATAATATTATGCTCCAAGTTTTAGCAGTTTAGGTACAAAATTTCAGAAAGTAAATTGTTCGGGGGAGGGAACTGAGTGGTAAAGGGCATGCCTCACCCGCATGAGGTCCTGGGTTCAATCCCCAGTGCCTCCATTAAATAAATAAGTAAACCTAATGATCTCCTCCCCAAAAACAAACAAATAACAACAACAAAAAAAGTAAACTGTTCTAAGTCATATATTTAAGAGGTGTCTGAGCCAGAATTTGTACCCAGGAATATCTGATTTCCAGTCCATACTTTACATTAGCAGGTGACAGCCATTGAAGTATAATGGCAATGCCAAAACAGGCGTGCCATCTCTTGTAACTTGTCCCATTCTCAGACTGTTCATAGAGGCTGTGAGAAACAAAGGGGTAAAAGCAGTGTGGCTCTTGCTAATTACAAAACACAAAATCAAAATCTTTTCTTTTCTTTTCTTTTTTTTTTAACAGTGACCCCTTTAGAAGATTGTCCCTGTCAAACGTGCCTGAACACATCAGACAATCCCGCCGCAGCATTTCACTCTGCCGGGCAACCAGGACCTTTTTGCAACAAACAGCCCACAGTGACAGTTTGAGCAGTTTTAATTAACCAGGCGCCACTAGACTGGAAGAAGTTATTTCCCTAAATGCCAGTCAGTCTTATTCTCCTTTTTGTGGTTTCCCAAGCAAAGAACGTAGCTGGTATTTCGCTGCCGGCAGTGGGATTCAAGCCCTCGGGCCAGCAACGGCGAGCATTTCAGACTCCGCCCGCCATAAACAGGACGGGATCAGGAACGAACTTGAGGAAAAGGTACACAAGCCCTTTAAAATCTCTCCAAGAAACTATCACAACCAGAGGCTTTTCCAGTTTCTGGGGTTTTTGTTTCAGGAGAGAACAGAGTTGGCAAGTTATTCTGTTACTTTTAACAAAAGAAATTGATGTTTGCTGTTTTCTGTCTCTAAGAGCCCATCAACACACGCCTCAAAAGGCGGGCCCTTTAAGATTGTAATGTTTGGAAGGAAAAAAAAAAATGAAAGAAAGCGAGGATGCAAATGACACAAATTGAGCTGATTTATGGCTTTGGAGAAGAAAAGATGAATTTATTTATAAAATGCAGTAGCTGATTAAGACATCATCTAGCAAGCACGTACAGTATTAAGTGTTTCAAATGACAACTCTGGGAGTTTCTGGCAGATATTGTGTTTCTCTTTTGTTGCATGTGGTTCAAACTAAAAAGGATCTGATTTGTGTATGAAATAGGAGGAAAGAGTTTCAGGATGCAACACACGTAAAGCCTTGACTTTTAAACCTTGCCCTGGTAAGACCGCAAATAATATATTAGGGCACCATTTTTACTTCACGGAGACACAGCATAATAATTAAGAGCATCTACTGTGGAACCCTCTATCTGCTTCAGTTTGAATCCTGGTTCGTGTACCTGCTGTGTGACTTAGAGCCAATTACTTAACCTCTCTGTGTCTTAGTATCTTCATCTGTAAAGTGAGATTAATTGGAGTCCCTACTTCTTAGGGTGGTCATAAGGATTAAAAGAAACACTATTTCAAGCAATGTCTACAACAGTCTCATAAGCCCTATATAAGAATGTATTACAAAACAATTTTAATACAATTGTTTTCCCGTCTTTCTTTCTCACCTGACCATTGAAAAAATGAGCAGCTTCAGGTAATATGGACACAGAAGCATTTCATCTCTCAAAACTCATATTCTGCTCCAATTAATTTTCTTCTGCTTTTTAAGTAGGTCTGTTAGGCTGGACATCCTGTTTCCTGCCCTTCTACTTACATGGTCATTTGTATGGGTAACCATCCCTCCTTTGTCCAGAAGCTTTGTGAAATGAGCGGCCTCTCCTTTTGTTCAAGGTGAACCCCTTTGCCTTCCCTTGCTTCTCATCCTCCTTGGGAACCTTCTCTCTCAGCAACTTCTCTGCTTCTTCCCCTTTCAGCGTATAAAAAAGTTGCTATAAGCTTAAGATGCTTCTGACTCCACGTTCCTTTCTGTCTACAGCCTTCTCTAATTCCTATCACAGCCATATTCCAGGTTGGAAAATTTTCTATAATTTTTCCAACATGGACTTTTGACTTCTGGCCCCAGATGAAAAAGAGCCTTTTCTTCCTCAGCCTATATAGTAATGGAGACATTTTTAAAAAATACACAAAGATGAGAAATTTACCTATTGTGAGTCACCCAGAGACTTGAAAAATATCAATCCTCGGCAATGCAAAGGATATGTTTCATGGAAGGAGGTTAGTGTTCTTAGCCTGAACCAGATCCATACATTGTCTTATAAAAGTCTCAAAATAAAATCCCAAGGAGGCTGAAGGTTCAGAGATAAGAATTCTCACATATCTAGGGAGGGAGAGGCAGTGGTGGGAATAAAAGAATGAAAAAGAAATAAACCCCTTACTTCTCTATTCTAAACCAAACTTATTCTCAACCTCTGCTCTTGGTGTCCACTAGGGATATTAGGAGGAAGAAAGAAACAGTTATGTCTATGAGTCTTAATAATCAAGAAGATTCATTGCCCATCTTAGTTTCTTAGGGCAGCCAAATATCTGGGAACTGGGGATTGACTCTCTCACCAAAAACATTCTTAGTGGGGAAGGGTAACAGCTTAGTGGTAGAGCATATGCTTAGCATGCACAAGGTCCTAGGTTCAATCCCCAGTACCTCCATTTAAAAAAAAAAATTAACAAGAAAAACAAATAGGAAAAAAATTCTTTCTAATTTCAACTCATCCTGATTATTCCATTAACCAAATTATGCCACTTTCTAAAACTTCTTGTTGACTGAAAATTTCCCCCGATTCACAAAACATATCCATGTCTAAGTGATATTAAAGAAATGAAGAGCCAGCAGATCGCTATAGAGAATATAAATTATTGTCCATGTGTCTTGTCACAGTTTAAACATTTTTCATCAGAGAACTGCCAATTTCACAGCCTGCTGAAGATCTATTCCTGAGTCATCCGTTAGTCAGTTGGAGAAGAGGTCAACAGAAGTGGCAGATGGACTGACCAATGTCACTACACAGGTAGGATTATCAACAAGTCAAAACATTCTACAGTTCTGGGCAATGTGTTATCCTACAATAGAAGCCAGGGGAAATGGGGAATTAAAGCATTACTTCTCTAATGTAAGAACAATGGTTCTTTTGAACTTATATCCTAATAAACATAATTTGCACAGACAGAATTCTCAGAGCTCATCTCAGCCTTTATGGAAGTCAAAGATGAGATGGACCTAAAGCAAAACTCATCATTCTATTAAAAATGGTTATACGTGTATGGGATTGCAAGGTTTCATGATTCCGTCCTAAACTCTACTTCATCTGATTTATTCAGGGCAATCTAATCATCTTCCCTGTTCTGCCCCTGAATCTCCCTTGTAGGCCTCCCTTGTAGGCCTCCTCAGCTACGGCCTTTCTCCCATCATTTCTTTGAATATTGCAAAATCCACCAAAAGACCTGTTCTAATGATTTAGATCAGAGATCACCATTTCCAGTCCCTCGGGCTCAGTGCTCACCCAGAATCCCACTCAGTTCTTCACATCCTCATGACATTCATAGGAATCCTCCCCCAACAAAACCGCCCCCCCTCATTATTTATTTAACTTTTTATGTCAGCGGCATTACTATGGTTTCTCAGGTGTTAATAGGCTGCTGCACCAACATACCATGCGAGAACAAAGAAGAGAAAAGGGTAATGACTTACACCAGAAGACGGCTGTAAAATCTGCGGGGTGCAACTTGGAACTCAGTTTGGAATTACCATTCCATCTGGCAGGATGAATGGAGCCTGTTGAACATTACGTGCATTAACATCCTCACCGTGTTTTTATACAAAAGCCTTTACGACTTTGGCTCCTGTAGGTCCCGGAGAGAATGCCACGGTTCTGGTCACACTGGCATCTCTTTTCCACTATCACCAACGCACTGGACTCGGTCTGCTACGACAGTGGAATGAAGTCGACTTATCTATGGGTCCAAAGTCCTGGCTCATGGATGCAAAGCACATGATCGATGTGAACCAAGTACCACTGCTGAAATGACAAATTCTCTCCCAGCGTGGCCCACATTCTACTTTTAAATTGTAGACCCGGATTAACCAAGTTGTGCAGGAGTTGGCTCTTAGAAAAATGTCAAGGACAGTTCTGCTTTGGCTGGGCTAAATGATCACAGTATAAGCCAAGAGCCAGGGGAAGTGGGTGCATCTCTTAGACGTGGGGTGGGGGCAAAATTTTGAAGGCTGCAGTGGGTCCTGTGAACTTCTGAGCTCATGGTTAATTGGTGGCTAATAGTTAGATTATATCCCAGAACACAAACCCAGAACGTGGGATTTAGATTCCTTTGCTGAGTGCCTTTTATCCAATGTACTTTAGTGAAATGTAAACTTGTTTTCATTTGGAAATTGTGCTATTTATTTGGCATAGACTCTCTTTCTCTGGTTCTCTCTGTCTCTGTCTCTCCCTCTCTCTCCTTCCCTTTCCTTCTCAATGTTCTTTACCCTTCACTGCATCTGCACCATGAGTGACGGCATGGCTCTCCTGCAGGACTCCAGACAACATCTGATTTCTCTCCATGGTGACTTAGTGGCTTCTTTCATAATTTTCAGGCTCCCAAACTCACTTCCTCCTCCTCACTTTTGGATAAGAGCAAACCTCCTGTTTTACTGACACAACTGGAGTTTGGGGAAATCAGCCAGTGACTGTCTGGAGCAGAGACAACATTACCAGTTACTTGGACTCAGTTCTCCCCCCGAAACCGCTTTCAGTTCTTAGCATGATTTGACAACCGATTTAACCCAAATGTAAAAATGAATTTGCAGATGCCACATTGTGTTACTCGAGGTTAAGCTCCTCCTTTCTTCCCCTCTCTCTTCTCAATTGCACAATAGAGAATTGGGGAAGAAAATGTTTAAGGAGGATTTTTTCTATGTCCTCCCCATGAATGAATCTATAACATTTGCTAATGCAGTTGACAGTCTGCTGGCCTTGGTTGAAGGGCTGGCTCTAGTATCATCTGCCTGTGGCTTAACTTCTCTGACCTCCAGTGTTCTCATCTTCAAAGTAGGGCTAATAATAATTCTATTTCAGAAGGTGGTACACTCAGTCAGTCCATATATGTTTATTGCACTAACCTTATGTCAGGCATTCTTCTAAACCCCTTCCCTGTTTTAACTCAATTCATCCCATAACAACCTCCAAGATAGGTTGATCCTTATTTTGCAGATGAGGAAAGGAGAGAAAAGCACCATGTTATTAAAATGTAGACTAGTGACCAACGCTGCAATGCAGGACTCATTGCTGACTCTGAGCTGGAGCCTGGGGCTCAGGTTCTGAGCCGAAGCAGACACGGCTACCTCTCTGAATCCTGCATCCGCTCCTGGGACGGTGCCACCCTCCAGCACACTGCATGATTCTGACACCGTGCAGGAGAAAACACACTGAAGCATGCACTAGGAGAGTTTAACACACAATGATTCCTCCCTGGCCCAATAAATATCTCATGAGCTAAGGAACCATTCTAGAAACAACTACCCTCTTGCAAGAGGAATAAGGAGGAGGTGAGTGAAGAGGGGAAGCTGCAGTCCCCATCTCCCTTCCAATCAGCTGTGGATGGTGCAAAAGGGACACTCCCACCACAGCTGTGCTGGTTGATTAATTATCTCAAATTAATAAAGGAAAAATACCTACACCTTTAAAGTGGTAAATTAATTTGCACAGGGTCACGCAACAAAATAAACAGTAATTACATTTCTAATTTTTTCTGACTCCAAAGAACAAAGTCTTTTCACTGTAATGCCTTACGTTGTTATGATAGTCTTAAGGACACTCAGTGATTACTTTTCTCTCTCCACTTATGACACATGATAGGTCTGCCCCTGTATTTAGGTGGGGCTCTTCACCTATTTGTTTCCCTAACTCTATGTTCTGCGGCCTATAATTGTTGTGTAGACTTCTGAGCGCAGGGAAATCGGCAGTGGGGAGAAGGACGTATGCTACTATGTGAATTTCACATTATTCGTGACAATGGATTTGGTCTGTAAAAACCACAGTGCGCTTAGCACATGTGCAAACAAGTCAGAGTTGATTGTGAGTCAGTGGATAATGGAAAAGCAAAGTAGCAAGAGAAAACAGGGAGATCACCAAATCTCCAGTCAATCTCTAGGCTAAGGAGTGTTACTAACAAATCTTGCAATTTGGGATAAATTACATCATTGCACTGAGTCTCCACTGGATCCACTATAAAATACAGCTTTTATTTGAACTTTTTAATGCCATAAATCAGTATATGAGATGGAGAGTGGAGTCACTGTTACATAAGAGGCCAGTATTAGAAAGCATATTCATGCAGTAATTTACTCACCATTCAGTTTTTGGACTGGCCTAAGCTCCTAAAGCTGCGCCCAACTTTCAGAAGATACACACACTTTCTGATTTGTAAGATCAAAGAAGATAACGCCTGTAACACCATTAATTAAGAGCATAGTAGATGTAGCCTTTCCATCCTGGTCTGACCATTTAATGTTCCATCGATACTTGTGTTGAATTTATATTTTCCTGAGCCTTGCTGTACTCAGTCAGTTAGCCATCTAACCTGATCAGTACTGAATCAGCATCAGGGTAATGGCCAAACCAACTGAACGGAAGCATTCCAGCACAAAGGGCCGAAACCTTCAAGCTCCTAGGGGACTTTTATTCAGTGCAATTAAATGTCCAGATCAACAGCCATGAACTTGGTGATTCAGTTGTGGGCAATGGAACAAGAAGGCTAGGACCCTCAACGCTTCTGCACTCTGCACATCTCACAGTGAATTCAAAGCAGAGAAAAAAATGATGTCCCAAACATTAGGAACCATGATGACCCAGCAACTAAACCCTTATGGATGAGGAAGCTTCTAAAGGCTAAACTTGGCATCCTTCTCACTCTTTTAGAACTCTACACACCACTGGGGAGAATTTTATTAATTTGTTATTGACCTAACTTCTGTGTCTCATTGGCTTAGGAAAAAACAGAAATCTGTGAGGGTAGTGATTATGAATGTCTTAGGTTTTCAGAGCTCACTGGAGTGCCTGTCATTGGTCCTCAAAAAACTTTGCTGTGAATTTTTTAAATGTGAAGTATTTCAAGACACACCAACATACCTTTTTCATTCATTCAAACTGCAGACACTGAGTATTTACTGCGTAGCAGCCACAGTGGGGAAGCGATGATAAATTAGCCACAGAGCATTCCTTCTGGTGGGTGAAATGGACACCAGATGATTATTTACACAATTAGATATTCAGTTATAATTGTAGATATTTCACTACAAGAAACACCTCGTACAGTTTGCCAGGAGAACATATTACTTGATCCAAGCTGTGTGAGCAGCGCCCAGGGGGAGATTTCCCGACAAAGGGACATTTCAGGCAAAGTGTAAAGAATGATGAGTAATTAATATGCTAAGTCGGGGAGAAGAAAGGACATTGCGGAAGAAAGACTGTGTTTCAGGGCCCTGAGATGTAAAGGATAAAGCCACACTCAAGGAACCGAGAGGAGCCCAGTGTGGCCAGGCCAGAAAGATCGAGCCGGACAGCTAGGTGATAGTTCAGACGAGACAGGCAAGAGTTAGCCCCACCAGGAACTGACAGCTTATGTTAAGATTATTTTGCCATTATCAGAAGAAGAAGAAGAAGGAGGAGGAGGAGAAGGAGGAGGAGGAGAAGAAGAAGCTCTTGAATGGCTGTAAAATAGACTTGTTTTATAAGATCATTCTGGCTGCACTAATGACTGCAGATTGGAGAAATACAATCATGGGTGCCAGGGGACCAGTCAAGATTGTATGACTGTTTAGACCCTAGAAGTAAAAATGGGGACAAGAAAGAGAGAAAGAGAGGAAGGAAGGAAGGAAGGAAGGAAGGAAGGAAGGAAGGAAGGAAGAAAGAAGAGAAATAAAGAAAGAGAAAGAAGAAAGAGAGAGAGAGAAGAAAGAGAGAAGAGAGAAAGAGAAAGAAGAAAGAAAGAAGAGAGAAAGAAAAAAGAGAAAGAAGAAAGAGAGAAGACAGAAATAAAGAGAAAGAAGGAAGGAAGGAAGGAAGAAAGAAAGAAAGAAAGAAAGAAAGAAAGAAAGAAAGAAAGAAAGAAAGAAAGAAACCAAGAAACCAAGAAACAAAGAAACAAACAAACAAAGAAACAAACAAACAAAGAAACAAAGGAAGGGAGGGAGGGAGGGAGGGAGGGAGAAAGAAATGCAGGTGATGTGTAATTTGAGGAGAAAAGTAAGTGATAAATTTGATGGAATATGGTGACTGAGTTGTGCTGCTGGAGAGAGAAAAATATTAAGGGTAAATCCCAAGTTTCTGGTTTGCATCATTCAGACCAGTTTAGGCCAGTTCAGTTCCAACTTATCCATCAGTCTCAGCAGGCATAGTGTTTGGGCCTGTAATATTTTTAGAAGCCAGCAAAAGTATATTTTAAATTATAAAATCAAAATGAACAATTTAATTCAAGGAGTGTGCTTAAACATATAACATTCATATATCCATCTTTATACCAATGAAGTAAAATGCAATCTTTAATTTTTTTTTTCTATGGAGGGAGCAAAAGTGCTTAGAGCTCATGGAAATTATAATGCAGCCCTGGGCCAGTTGTCCCTGAGACAGGAACCCGAAGGAAGACCAGGTGGGCATGGGGCCGGAGGGCTATGGTAACACAGTTGCAAATCCCTTCAGTTTGAGTTTGAGGTACCTGTGACACATTCAAGTGCAAATGACAAAAAGTCTCTTAGATATTCAACTTAAAAATTACTGCAGTGTCCTCAATGTCCAAAAAACATGAAGCAATGCTGGATTTGGAGTCAGGAAGTATGGATTTCAGTTCCAACTCCACCACCGACACAGACTTTAATTATTCTGACTGCGTAGGATAACACCATTTTTCTCCTAAGAAATGTCTCCAAAGTACATGGTGTTGGTGGTGACCCTTACTCCAGCCATAGTGAGGGGTTACCTGACCCCAAATGAGCCAATCAGAGCCCACCTGTGGAACTGAGTATCTGAAGTTGGCTAGGAATACCCCTGTACCCTCTAGGGGTAAAGCCATTGGAATGTGCCCTCAGAATTGCCAGAGGATGGGTAAATAATGATGAGAAACCTGCTAGAAAAAAATGAAGCCAGTCTGCAGAAACTGGCAGATTCAATTTAGACAGATTCAATCTTGATGACTTTACAATTTCTAATCCTCCTGGCACCAGGTCTACCCCTGTCTGTCCAGATAGTTGACCAATAAGTTGTCAATTCTGTTTAGGTTAATTCCAGTTTTAACTTAACATTTTCAAAAGCAAGAATGCTGACCAGTACAACTACAAAATATCCATGTGATCTTGAGTAAGTCATAAAACCTCCCCATGCCTAAGTTTTCTGGTCTGCAGATGGACATGGTAAAACTTACATCCAAGTGTTGATAAATGACTATGTGAGAAAATTATATAAAAATGCTCCAAAGTTCAGTGTGCAACATGCACATATTAATTATCATTGTTTATATGAAGGAGGGGGAGGGTAGGAGGGACTTCTGGCGTTGTCAAAGTAAGAGTCCTTTGGCCCAGGAAGGATCTGGCTCAGTTACTGTGAAGCCATCAAATGCGGTTCAAAGAGCCCCTTCAAAGTACACCCTTAGATGGAAGAAGTCATATTACTTGTCTATAGTGCTGTCTGTTTTATGCTAATCTTTACTAAGTTGCCAATATTTGCCAAAATCAGTTAGCTCAGAAGGAAATTCATACAAGACTAGATTGAGTTCCCCATCCACCTCTTTCCAATATTCACAATAAGTGCCCCGTCCTTTTGTAATGACCTTTGCTCATTACATAATGAATTGGTTATGTCTATAGATTTTGAAGCCTTCAAGGGCAGCCTCCTAGTCTCATTTACATATGTTCCTAGCACTGAGCATACCATAAGTACTCAATAAATGTTAGTTCAATAAGTGGATGGAGACAGGTATCTGATATCTCTAACACACAAAACACACACATTAGTATCTCTAAGACCAGTCATCTGGGTTCCACACCACAGAATCTGGAATGAAATCCAACCAGCGGGATGGAGATTTGAAAGTGTGTTTGTAAACAGGTGGTGTCGTGCTTGAGGACAGCCTGGAGCCCCTTTATGACAGAGCAGTACTGTGAGGTGAGGTATAGATTGTCTTCGACTCAACCTACGGCAGGATGCAGGCTCTTCTTAAAAGTGAAAAAGCACACATCAACACAAGACACTTGGCTACTCAAGACTCTGCCACTCCGTAGCCCCTGGTCCTTATACTAGGTCCATCCTTGAGGCATCTATATTTTATTTCTGTAAAAACTGATAACTGAGTCAGAAAGAGCCTTTGCGGCAACAAACTATTTGTAAATTAGGCATAAGAGAGCATCATTAAAACTGGAACTCACATTTTTCACATTCCAATAAACATAGCATCAATTAAAAGCTCAAGGCCAAGAAGCTTAGCCAAGTTCCCAACCAGATGGAATTTCTAATAAGTATTATGAAGCCCTGAAAGTCAGAGATGCTAGCCAAAGCAAGGACAAGCCATAAAAGGTCTGCACCTCCCTAGTGTGACAATAATAGCACCACAAACAGGCTTCGCAATTTGCCAGAAATTTTGCTCTTTCAGTCTTTTGTTCAGTAAACATGTACTGAGGGCCTACTATGGGCTGGGGAACGTTTGGAGGTTGGGATGGTGAGTGGGCCCCCATGAAGCAGAGGAGAAACCCATCCACAAACCCAGACACAGACCACAGACATACGAAGATACTCACACATACAGGCATCATATTGCTCCAAGGTTATTTTCAGAGGTTTAAGAGATGTTAATTTGAAATTTTAGGCATATAAACCATAAATGCAGATTAAATTATGTGAAAAAAAGACACATACATATATACAACATTCAGTTACTAACACAAAACTAGTCAGTCTAAGGTAGTCTAATTAATGATTAGTTCTTCAAGCTTATATTCGGGGTTGAATACGTTTCCCCAAAGTTTATAAGTTGAAATTCCAACCCCCAGGACCTCCAAATGTGGTTTCATTTATAAATAGGGTCGTTGGCAGACATCATTAGTTAAGACGAGGTCCTACTGGAGTAGGGCGGTCCCCTAATGCAACATGACTGTTGTCCTCATAACAAGGGGAAATTTGGATACAGACACACACACAGCGAGAGTGCCATGCGAAGACTGGACTTAGGCTGCCACAAACCGAGGAACAACTAGAAACAAGGAGAGAGGCCAGGAACAGATCCCTCCCTCCCTTGCGCCTTCAGAGAGAGCGTAGTCCTACAGACACCTTGATCTTAGACTTCTGGCCTCCAGAACTGTGAGACAATTAAACATCTGTTATTTGAGACACTGAGTTTGTGGTACTTTGTTACAACAGACTCAGAAAACTTCTCATCTGTATGATGACTATTGATGTTGCACTGATTAAAGAAGAAAGTATATATAAAAAAGCTTTTGGAACTTCAAAGTTCAGTGCATAGTACACATGAAGACACACAAAAATGTAGGTCTTCCACCGGGACCTCTGTGCATATTAGGTTTCCCAGCAAGTCTGAACCTACTTATTCCCAATTCCAAGAGCAAAGTATGGAGTCTAGACCTTCACTGTCCAATACAACAGCCACGTGTGAGCGCTTGAAGTGTAACTGATGCAAAGTGAGATGTGCATTAAGTGTAAAATACACAACAGATTTCAAAGACAGTACAAAAAAAGTAAAATATCTCCTCAATATTTTTGTATTGACTAACATGTTGAAATGATAAAATTTGGGGTACAACGTGTTAAATAAAATATAGTGTCAAAATTACAAATTAATTTCACCTGTTTCGGGTTTGTTGGCTTTACTGGAAAACTTACAAGCACGCATTCTATGGTTAATGGACAGCACAAGTCTGGAGGTAAAATGCAGCCCTACGTTTTCCTGCAATCACATACTATTTTCCATCCTGGTTATGTGTCAGTTACAATAGAAGGTCTTTCTTCAGATCACCGAATCAGAGCGCACTGCAGCTGAGCACCTGGGAGAAACTGCTGCCAGTGGTTCCATTAGCAGTGGCCACGTCATAGGGGAGGTTTTAGAAGTTGAGACCTTTGATCCCCTGGCTCTGCGTGTCTCCCATCCTCCCTGCCTCAGAACTCCTGCTCATACGACTGTTGGTGGGACTCAGATTTCAATTCACAGTCGAGTTAAGACATGAGAGGCCTTTGCTCTCAGGTAAGGAGGCTGAGTGTTTGAGAAATGATTTTCCCAAGGCCAAACAGAAGATTCTAGACCTTTTGATTTTGAAGTCAAAGAGACTACAGTTGAAGTCAGACTACAGCCTGTTACTTACTTTCTCTGAGACTTTTAATATATACTTACTGAGGGCTAAACATTAGCCAGGTGATTGAGATACAGGTAATTATGGGATGGATTTAACCACAGAAGGCCTCAGACACAGTTTGGGAAATTAATATTTATCTCCAGGATTACAATGAAAATTGAATAACATCTCATATGAACAGTGCCTTGTTCGATATGGATATAATGAATATAACCAGGGTTATTACCCCCAGTGACACCTCATATGAAAAAATATTAGTGCTCTGTCTGACACACAGGAATTGTTCAGTAATACCATTCTCTTTCTTCCTCACAATTAAATGAGCCTTCCAGTGGCCCCAAAATGTCTCCCCAAATACTCCTTTTAGAAGTGTAAACACCACCGTCCAGAAAGATGTGTGAGACATAACCCTCATCACACGGGTTGTCAGTGGTTCCATGATGTAATTGGAATTCTTCCAGCTTCAGAATTTACCTATTCCCTGTTCTTGTGCTGTCAGTATCAGCTGTCACTGAACAGCCTTATGTTCTGTTCTAAGAATAAGGGATGCAAATTCCTGGCTTATAGCAACCAAGTACTTACAATATAATAGTGTTAGCTTTCCAGGGAAACAATTTCTTACTTGCAGGTGCCACATTTTATCTTCTAGATCCTATCGTTATTCTGTGTACACGAAATCCTTGGTAAATATTTTTTAATTAATATTTTGACTGATAAGAAGAATTCAATACAGACAATACAATTTATACTAGTTTGTATGACATGAAAAACATCTTTTTCCCCTTCAGCGATCACCCCATGGACCTAAACTTTCAGGTGAAGCCATCAGTGGCTTTATCTACCATCTGTCTGGCAAAATGAAAAACCTTTGAAGAAGAAAACTGAGGGTCAAGTTTCCCAGATGTTCAACAGCAAGGGGTCTACTAGGCTAGAAGGATCTGGACAGAAATGACTATCTGACTACTTCTGGTCAGCCTTCAGAGATGACATGGCTCAACAGAGCTCCCAGATTTCCTCACTCCCCGTGATTTTGTCACTTCTCCCTTGAGACTTTAACATTGTCTTTCTCCGTTGGATCTACAGCCCTGTACACTTGTCTCCATGCCTGTCCCCATCACGTTTCTCTGTTGCTCTCTGCTCCCCTTTGATGTAGTGAAAGTCAACAAAGCAAACCCTCTAGAAACAGGTGTGCTGAAATGTTACGTACGATAAGGCACCACAAAGCCAGCCAAGGTCCCAGAATCTTAAGAAATACAGGGAGGTAATTGAACAACCAGATAGAACTCCGGAAGCCAGCTCCGGTGCAGGAAATAAAGACAGCAGACCAGTTTGTGGAGCCAGCTCCAGACTCAAAGGTCTTCTCCAGAGAAGGCAGGATTCAGCTAAATGAGATTATGGGGACAAGTTTCAGGCCTCAGGGATAGGCTGTCATGAACTAGACAGGATGCCCTACTGGGCAGAGATCAACACAGGACAAGAATGTAATCTTCATACCGAGTATACATCTCAAATTCAGGACCTACCAAAGCCTTAAAAAAAAAAAAAGAAGAAAGAATCAAGGAAATACTCCTGATACTTGATATCCTTCCAGATGCCTCGCATAGGGCCCCCAAAGTCCCTTCTCATTTTACCAGGATGAAGAACAGGAGTTAGGAAGCAGGCAAATCTAAGTAAACTGTACCTTACTTCCTAGAAGAAACCAGTATTAATATCATAAATATGTTTCCTTTTAAGTCTTTCTCTCTTCTCTTTCACTTATACTCTTTCATAAGTAGCTTTGTACTTTGATTTTTCACATACATTATATGAATCGGCCCATCATAAAATGTTCTTTAAAGCATCACTTTTGATGGAAGATCAATGTTTCCTTTTACATAGACTCCATGATTTATTTAATGTTCTTTATCATCATTATTTTGTAATTATGAAAATCTGTGAAATGGCATTAAAAATGCCTGACATGAGTATCCTTGGCCATAAATCTTTGTCTCAGTTGCTGGGAACTTCCTTAAATTGTATTAATGAGCATAAACATTTTAAAGACACGTACCATATATTGTTAAACTGCTTTCAAGAGAGCCTCAATCTCTCTGCAATTCCACTAAGAAAGCCAGAAAAGCACATTTAAGCTAAACCTCCTTGGATTGAAACTTAACTGGTTACTAATTAGGCAAGCAAGATAATGATATCTGATTTCTGTTTAATGCGCTTTCTTCAATAACAAGCAACAAATGATTTTTTAAAATGTTATTAGGTATTTGACTTTCTTAGAGAAATGACTATTCATATTCTTTGCCCATTTTATTACTACATTGGGTGCTCCCTTCTGCTCCTTGTAATGCTTTGATTAGTCCTGTACACATTAATAATGACAAACCTACTTCATTTTTTGTGAATAGTCTGCCTGTGTTTTCTTTGCTTTTAACTTTTGGAGAAAATATTTCTGTTTAAATCGTTAATGTAATCAAAGGTTTGAGCAGCAATTATTAATAGTTCTAATATATAAAAGTTTAATAATAATTAAATTTAAAGATTTAATGTAATCTCTTGTCTTGGCAACTGCCTCCACTGTTTTTATGTGTGGCAGAAAGACTTTGTCCTCTAAAGTCCAGAAAAATACACAAAATACTTCCTTTTTAAAAATAACTTTCTTCTTGTATACTTAGCTCAGTTACCCCATTTGTAAATCACTTTAGTTAGCAATTATCCATGTCAAAAAGCCATTTCTGACATCAAAATATTTATAGGTTATATTGGGATAAAAGGATGGCATAAAATGACCATATGGAAGAGATTTGATAAATCATTTAGCTTATTCTTACAGTGAAATTTTATGTTGTCTTAAAAATCTTTTTCATGGAGAACATGTTAGGAATTAGAAAAATGCTTGTAGCATAGTATTAGTTATAAAGAAGAAATTAAAACAATCTATAGTTTAATCCTTATTTCATAAACACAACTATGTTTAAAGTTCCAACTATATAAGCAGCTATAAATATGAAAATGAATACAGATAGATTCCAAACTGTTAACAACGTTTGTTTCTAGGCTGTGAGATTACTATTGATTTTTATCTTATATTCTTCAGTGTTTCCTAAGTTTTCTACAACTGGCAATTACGTCTTCTAAAATAAAAAATGAAGTTTTAATATAGGATAGTTTGGATTGAAAATAAGGTATTGCTTTTTTTCATTAATGCCTTAACAAGAATAAACTTTTCCATAGCCAGCTCTATTTTTCAAAGCATTTCACAGCTCCTTTCCTTTCTTACTTCTTTCAGGGGTAAGAGAAAATAGATGAAAATCAGTTCTGTTGAAGCGTGTTTAAAGGTCCAAGGCTACCTGCTACCTCGTCACACGCTAACCCCCCTCCCCTCAGTTAGGTTGTGCTGTTTGACTTCCTATGAATATGTTGTACCTTTTCACCCAATTCATGTCATGACATACGATGCTCTCTTGCTTCCCAATGCATTTCCCCTTGCTGCCCCTTTCCCTACCAGTTTCTTGCTGCTGACAATATTTTATCTCCTCAAGATGTTTTCCCTGACCTCCCCGCTCACTCCCCCTCCACTTGCTCTCTCCCACTTCCTAGCACCTTGCAATGTCATTGTCTGTCTGCTCTTCAAAATCATGAGCTTTCTGTAGGTAGCATCGTGATTTATTTGTTCTTTGAATAGCATGAGTTCTACTCATGTTTAAGACCCAATTAAATGAATACATAACATCATCGCTTGGCTGCATTACATGGACATTTCAATAAACTGTAAAAGCAAAAACAATACACTTTTCAGGGTTAAAAATATAATAGCTTTATCTCTTTAGACGTTAAACACAGAGTTACAATGTGACGCATCAATTCTATGCTTAAGTGTACGCCCAAGAGAATGAAAACATCCCTCCACACAAAACGTGCCTACGAATGTTCATAGTGGCATAATTCGTAATAGACAAAATGTGGAAACAACCCAAATATCCATCAACTGAGTAACGAATAAACAGATAAGGCATATTCATACAATGGAATATCATTTGTCAATAAAGAAGAATGAAGTACTGATACACGTGATGACATAGATGAACCTCAAAAAAATGTTATGCTAAGTGAAAGAAGCCAATTGTAAAAGATCACATTACATGACGCCATTTATCTGAAATGTTCAGAATAAGCACATCCACAGAGACAGAAAGAAGATTAGTGGTTGCTTAGGGTTGGAGGGGGACAGATGCATGAATATGTATTGTAGAAGGAGGAACTGCTAATGGGTATGATACTTCTATTCGAGGTGATGAAAATGTACCAAAGTTATGGTGACAGAATTATGGTAAGAAACTAGGATGTTAGTTTGTATACCTCTGTAAATATACTAAAAACCACTGAATTAAACACTTTAAATGGGTGAACTTTATAATACATAAATTATTTCTCTAAAAGCTATTTATATATTTATATATATTATATATTATTATATGATATGTAATCATTGGAGACATAAAAATCCTCACCTTATCCCTGGGTTGCTTGCTCATCTTCAAACTCTAGCCCATATCCTTGGCACCATCCACCAAGGAGGGAGGAATTTAAGAATATGGTCGGGAACAGACTTCAGAAAAGTAAGATTTAAGGACATCTATCGTGATTGCTCTTTGGTAGTATTTTAAAAGTACCTTTACATTTCATAGCATCAAAATGGCCACATCAGATAGTTCCGAGGTCACCACAATCTCATCAATTCAGCTACATCAAAATGGGCTGCTTCTCCGCCCTGTAGCTCCCCAGGGCTTAGTGGTCAGTAGTTTGCCCCTTGGATCTTCCATAGACTCCATTATGTTTAGTATTATTGGACTTTGTGCATATTTCTCCTGAAAGGCTAGACTGGATACACTATGAGCCCACAGACTATAATGGATTTATCATAGAACTCTGTCTTCGAAACTGTACCTGGAAAATGGTACAGTTAATTTTCATGTTTACTGATTGGAATAAAAGGGGGGGGAAGCAAAAAGAAAAAGATGGCTTCACTGCTAACTTCAAAATTGTGTATTTTTCCACCTCCACCCCCAGGAAGATGTTAAGCATTAATTTGACATCCTTTAAAAGCCACCTATAAATGTGAGATATATATACAATGAGATAGTACTCAGCCATAAAGAATGAAATTTTGCCATTTGTGATTAAGTGGGTGGACTTGCGGGATACTATGTTAAGTAAAATAAGTCAGACAGAGAGCGACAAATACTGTACATTACTTACATGTGGAATTCAAACAATAAAACAAACTAGTGACTATAACAAATTAGAAACAGTCTCACAGATGTAGAGAACAAACTAGTTGTTACTTAGTGGGGAGACGGAAGAGGGAGTGGCAAGACAGGGGTAGGGATTAAAAGACATAAACTACTATGTATAAAATAAATAAGCTGCAAGGATATATTGTATAGCACAGGGAAGATAGCCAAATATTTTATAATAACTATAAATGGAATACAACCTTTAAAAATTGTGACTCACTATGTTGTATACCTAAAACCTATATAACGTTGTATATGAACACTTCCTCAATAAATAAAATAAAATAAAATTCTCCTCAAGGCCAAGAAAGCCATGGCAAAAATCAACCAATCAATCAATCAATCAATCTGTAAAATAAAGCAAGAGTAACTAAGAGTAGATATCAAAGCGGACCTGCTACACAGCACAAGAAAAATGCAGTGGAATAAAGAATGAAAGAGAATTTTGAGTCACGTGAGTGGAAGAAAACCAAATATCCTAGACATATTAATTTTACCTGAATGAAATCAGGAGCTAAGCAAGTTGATCATAAAGAGCTTTCTCCCCAGCTTTTATTAATCTGAAAATTATGATCAGGACTTCTTGGTGCCATGACCCTACACAAGCCCGGCACTGTGCCTCCACACCAGACATTTCCACCAGCTGCCAGAGAGGTGATGAATGACAAGGAAAGAAATCGTCAGGGGACAATGGCCCCTATGAGGTCTACATATTTACCTGCTCTGAATTAAAATGCTCGAGCTGCAGATTCACTCTCATCCCCTGTATTTATGGTTCCCTCTGCCTTGAAGCAAGCATAGTGAGTGCCTTGATAAATCGGCTGAAAGCCTGTCTCATTCCCAGGCAGACACTGTAAATTTCTGAGCTGCGCTTTGCAACCCTTCATTCTGATTTGTAACGTTCAACAAAACTGTCAATGACACACAGAGGGTCTGCAGGCCCATTTTCTCCACTGAGCAGTGGCCAAGGGGTCCTGGCCTTCCATTATCCCCAGTGTCACAGAGCAGCACTCAACCAGAGCATCCAGGCCTCCTCAAAGAAGATGATGGGCTTGTCTTCCCAGTCAAGACCTTCGTCTAAAATGTGGCAGATGCTGAGGGTGGCATGACCTTGCTGGAATGTATTTCATGTCAGAGTAGATAAATGTTAGGGAGGTTGCAAGTCCTAAATAGAGAGTCCTCCCTACACTTATGAAAATAAAACAAAACAAAACAAAATATCAGTCGTCTGGGGAAATTTATGACACACCCGCTCTGCCAGCACTCTTATAGAAGCTGGGGAGACAGGAGCAAACAAAATAGACGAAGTCCTTGACCACTTGGAGCTTAGATTCTGCTGCCTTGCTTTACTCATTGGGTAAATGAAAGGATGAATGAATGATTGAATATAACCCTTGCCAAAGAAGAGGTTGGGAACACCATTGCCGTCTCAGTTGTACCTGCCCCTCCAAGCTAGGCTATGTGACTCTTGCAGCCCAAGCCAGGCAGTTAATGAAAGAAAACTAAATGGTAGAATGGGGTTTTGAGGTGGTATACTTGACTCTCAAATTCTGATTTTCTTTATCAACCTCAAGCCTTTTTCTCTGAACCAGCATGGACTTTTAAGTCTCTAAACATCCTGCTTACTGGAATTCAATGTTCATACATAATCTTTTAGTGTTATTGTCTATTTTGTATTTTGTGTTCTATAATGATTGAGTACAGACCAAGTCTAGTTCAGTTCAGCACAGGAATTCACCTGTTTCCTAGTCAAGCCCCCAGCTACCCGTCTTGTCCAACACAGAAGGGGATGAAGTCAGACACCTATGAAATGAGTGTTTGTTTCCATGGACCCTAGAAACAAAACAGAGTGGGAAATTGAAACTCACCTTTTCCCCATTCTCCAGACAAGGACACACTTTGATTCCAGGTGTTAACTTACAAAAACTGGACAATAAAGATGAGGCACTACTGAAGTCTGGGATGGAGGAAAGCAGAGAAGCTGGATTTGTATCTGGGAAGTAACTGCCCAGCAGTATTGACCGGGAGCGAGGAGTTCTGTTATCAGCTTGAACAGGAGCCTAACACCCAAGGGACCTGGAGGGTTGAGCTTATTCAATTCATACAACAAAAGGGGGTGCCAAAACTGAAAGAAAAAAAAACAGGAACCAAAACCCAAATACTCCAATTAGAAGGGAAAATTCTCAATGCTATGAGCCCTGTCCTAGGTGCTGAACACATTCACATTCACACTTCATTTACAAGTCACAGTAATATTTGCAAATTTTATATTCTTAAAGCTCATTATGAGAAGGAACAACAGATCCCCGAGGATCTGAGAAGTGAACCAACATTCATAAAATAACCCAGATGATAACCAGAGAGCCAGGATTAGAACTCCTATCTTTCTGACACAAGAGATCCACTGTCTACTTTAATTACCTGATAGAAGTAATCAGAGCAGAAGAAAGCATTGCTCCTTAATATGAGGAACTTCTATTTTATTTGACTGGACTCAAATGCTCTTTTTCTCCCTAATCTGATGGGACACTAAATGATTTGACCCATTTTAGAAGAGCTTAAGGAAAGGGGAACATAAATTACTATTTAATGCTCATAATTGTATGCCTTGTGACGGAAACAAAATTGAACCAAAATTGAAACATTGTAAGCTAAATATTAAGTGGTTTTCTGAGTTGATCTCCATGCACTGGCCAACTGCCTGTACTAACACTGATTTGCCAGTATTAATGTATTAGCAAATAAAATGGGAAATATTGTGCCTCCTGAATAAAATTATTGACAGCTCTCTGCCCATTTAGCATCAAGAGCTTTTAGAAGAGTATAACATGGTGATCTTGCCTGAAACACATTTTTTTAATCATAAAACCTTAGAATTGGAAGAAACATTGGAACACTCCCATTTCCAGGAAGGCAAACATATCTCATCTCACATAACAGCTTCCTCCTATGAAGACTGGCTTTGGGAAGCACCATGTTGAGACACATTATAAAGACAACTGCTGGCTCCAGACACTGAAGGTTCCTCGGAAGGTGGTTACAGGTGAGGAGTATCAAATCTTTCAATAAATGTTAGCTATTATTATTATTTCTATTATAATCAATAACAATAAAAGCTTTTGAAACATTGTACTGTGAAGAGAAACAGAAGTGGGAGTTGTGGGAAGTAAGGTTAGACACTTTTCAACATATTCTAGTTCTTCTTGCTACAAATATACATTTACACACAAAACAGTGTGCAAACAGCACATCTCACAAATATTACTTAAGATAGGAATAAAAATACCCATGGTGCACATACTCTATAAACTGTTACAACTGGCTTCCATTTTAAGATTTGAATAGAACAGTGATTTTGATGTCCCTGGGAACATCGTTAAACAGGATTCGCCTGTACAACCATTTAGATCAAAGAACATAGTTCTTTGGAGAGTGCTTTGAGAAGAACAGAGCTTAGAACTCTCCCTGTAAGCTACTAAACTGTCAGATGATTCATATTGTCATTGAACTATCACTTCTCAAAATAAGGATACGTTTTGGTTGCCTGGAAACCACTTCCCAGAACCTACCTCTGCATTCATGATGTTTCTGATCCAGAATTCTACATAAGGGTCAAGTATCAAATATTTCCATAGGATGAGGGAATATAAAGTATTAGTAAGTGCAACCAGTAAACACCACCACAGAGTTGATCCCAGAGCCAAGCAGTACAGAAGACTTCCCAAGGTTAATTTTAAAAATCAATTCTTTTAATTTTTGAAGTCAGATTTGACTACATTTCATTTCCTATCCCAGCGTCCAGCATCATATATATGCTTTGGTGTAGTTTTATGTTACAATCTGGTTTGATTTGACAGAGTGAAGGTAAGAGGAAGAGAAGAGGAAGTATTGGGTAATAATTGGTGTAAGTCTCTTGAAAAGGAAGAAAGTAGGGACTTGGAAGAAAGATGGAAAATGGACTAGCCATAAACAGAAGGATGGATGTCTGCTCAGTCAGAGAGAGAGAGAGAACGGGCACAGAGAGAGGTCGGTTTTACAGGCCAATGATTCAAAATTGACAAAGATCCCATCCAATGTCTTCTATCCTCATCTGAGAATTAAGGAGAAGATAGAGGAATCAGAGTCTTGAAAAACAGGAAGATCTAAAATAGCCTTGGAAGAGGGAATTGAGCAAAGAAAAATGATCATGAACAGAATGATTCCAATTGATTTTTTTAATTGCCTAGGGAAAGAAAGGTAGCTAGAAAGTTGTGTTTATTTTTTTTTACCTAATGCTTTGAATTTTCTTAGTATGCAATGACAATATTCTGCCTTACTTTCTCTAATTTAATTCATATTATTAATTCTAGTTGCCAGAATGTTTAAAATGTTACCTGCTGCTTCTCTTTGTAAAGGTATTTATCTATCATATTATGATGCTAAACAGTATCTTTCTCCGACAGAGGATATTGTAACCAACTTGAAAGGCAAATGAACAACTAGGAAAACATATCTGCACCATATAATGTCACTGAAATAGGGCTTAATATGAAATGGACAATGCTCCCACAGAATATTGGGACATGCCTTGAAAATATAACTTATAAACGTGCAAACATCCAATTAAAATATTAAAAAAATGTTTAATCTCACTAATAAATAAAGAAACAAATTTAAATAAGACGTTCTAACTATTAAATTGATTGCAGCTAAGTAGTTAATAATTCATGCTCTGGAATCACAGAGTCACTCCTCTCTATGATTTAGTTTCCTTATATTTACTGTGGAAATAACACTGATAATGCAGTGTTTATACAAGGATAAACTTTATTAATATTTATAAAGCATTGTTTGATTTGCATGGCATATAATCAGTGCTCAATAAATGTCAACTATTGTTATCATTATGGCTCTTAATGTTTTTGGCAAAGATGAAAAGATTGATATTACTCTGTGATGACAAAGAGAGGAAAATAGTTAATACTGAGAGTTTAAAATTATTATATTCTTTCTAGAGGGCCAGTTTGTGAATATGTTTCAGAATTTTCAACGTGCATACCCTTAAACCCTGGAATTTCACTTCTCAAGATTTATCTTTTCCTAAAAAAAAAAGGATAATTATGAAAAATTATATACAATGGTATACCCATTGCAGCATTTTCATAAAAGCCAAAAAAAAATTAGAAACATTAGAAATACCATCAACATTTTCCCCACTCTTCCCAGCAACACAAGATAGATCCTTCAATGGTTACTGAATATATCACCTGTGTTCAAACCTTAAGGCCTTTGTCCTGGCTATAAGGTCTTCCCTGATTACCGCATTACAGTCATTCTCCTTCCCCAATACTTTCTTAATGCCTCTTACTCACTTACATTAGTTAAGGTAATGGTGGCTGCTCTAAAGTACTGATAGCTCTAAGAGATAAAGCTCAAAATCTCCAGGTGTTAATAAAATAAAGACTATTTCATGCAATACAGTGCTGCAGACTGAACGTTTATGTCCCCTCCAAATTCATATGTTGAAATCCTAACCCCCAAATCCACAATATGATGGCATTAGGAGGTGGGTAATTATGTCATCAGGGCAGAGACTTCATGAATGGGATTCGTGCCCTTATTAAGGAGACCCAGAGAAGCTCCCTCTCCCCTTCTGCCAGGTGAAGACACAGCAGGAAGACAGCTATCTATGAAACAGGAAGCGGCCCTCAGCAGATACCAAATCGACCAGAACCTTGATCTTGGACTTCCCAGCCTCCAGAGCTATGAGAAATAAATTTCTGTCATTTATAAGCCACCCGGCCTATGGCATTTTTGTTAAAGCTGTCCCAACAGACTAGAACAGAAATTGGTACTGAGGTTGGGGTGCTGCTGCAACAAATATCCAAAAATATGGAAGCAGTTTTGGAACTGACTAATGATGGGTAGAGGGTGAAAAAGCTTTGAGGTACATGCCAGAAAAAGCCTATAATGCTGTGAATGGACCATTAAGAGAGATTCTGGTGAGGAACGGAAAAGAAAAGAGGAGAACTGTACAGAAAGCTTCAAGCTTGAAGAATACAGACGTCATCCTGAACAGAACGCTGGTTAAGAATATGGAAGGTTAAGGCATTCTGATGAGATCTCAGATTGAAGATAGGAACATGTTACTGGATGTTGGAGGAAATGAGATAGGAGGAAAGGGGGCAGGGCACAACCACTGAAGGAATGACAACTGAAGACAGAATAAACTGGCTGAAACCAAGATGGCAGGAGATCCAACTTCCAACAGAACTTAGCCTCCTGGCACACCCATGGGTGCCCATGACAGTTCCTAGGCTGACCATAAAAGGTCAAAAAGGGGCTAGGGGCCCGATTTATGGAAATCCCCACCCCTTCCCCAAAGTAGATGGAATAATCCTCCTACTGATTAGCATATACAATTACCGAGCTCATAAAAACTAACAACTCTGCACCTCGTGGTCGCTCTCTCTCTCTCTCTTGCCTTCTGAGATGGCCCACACTCTGTCTATGGAGCGTGTATCTACTTGCACATTAAACTGAACACTCCACACCTCCCGGTCTCTCTCCCTCTCACTTTTCTGGCATGGCCCACCTTCTGCCTATGGAACGTGTATCTCCTGAGCCATTTTCCTTTCTGAGTGAGACAGACCGCACTGTGTCTATGGACTGTGTTATCTTTCTAAATGAACTTGCTTTCACTTTACTATGTCTTGCTCTTGAATTCTTTCCTGTGGGAGGCAAGAACCTATTCTCGGACAACAGAAAGGCAACCCTTGTTATAAAGCGGCAGGGAACTTTGGCTGAATTGTGTTCGTGTTGCAGTGTTTGATGGAAAGTAGAACTCGCAAGTGTGAAATTAGATATTTGGTTGAAAGAAATCTCTAGGCAAAGGAAGGAGTGGCCTGGCTCCTCCTGAGTGCTCATTGTAAAATTTGAGAAGAGAAAAATGACTTAAAGATAGAATTGTTAAACAGAAGGAAACCAGAACTTAAAGATTTGGAAAATGCTCAGCCACTCCGTGTTGAAAAGAACGAGAAAGCATGTTTGGAGGGGACAGTAAGGGTGTGGCCAAAGGACCAGCTGATGAGATGATAAGTCAACCGTCTCTACAGGAGCCAGGAGCTATTGTTCAAGACACTGGAAGAAGGATCCTGAGATCATTGGGGGCTGCCACTCCCATCACAGACCCAGAGTGCAAGGATCAGGAAGACAGAGTGGATTCAAAGGAGGGGCCTCGGGTAACTGCAGGGCTTCAGGCTGTGCTGCCCAGTGCCACCTCCCATGGAGGGCTCCTCTCCCTGACTTCAGCCACCCAAGGTGCGACTCTGGGCCCCCGTGCAGTGTGAGCCACAGGGGCTGCACCTCCAGAGGGTGCAGGCAGCAAACCTGCAGGGCTGTCTTTCCTATCACACAGTGCACAGGCTGGGGGGCGGGGGGACATTGCTAACTTCACCTAGATTTCAAAAGATGGGGCTGCCCAGCAGAGCCTGGGGCTCAGAACTCCAGCTGGGGTTTACTGGGTCTTTGTTTTTATTTTTCTTTATTGAGATGTAAGCCTAACTCAGTAATTTTCAGTACTTCTTTTTTCTAAAGCATGCATTTTATCAGTTTTCCTCTAAAAATAATTTCAGAGTCATTCCTCAATGTTAATCAACTTTAAATAATCCCTAATTCTTATATTTTATTTCTCATTTCACCAGGCCATAATCTGGAAGTGGGTTTGTAGCTGTGCAATCAGTTTGGGGACTGTTCAATAATGTACTCAAAAAGAAGGTATGCTCACTGTATTTATTGAGTAGGTTTGGAGAAATGACTCAGAAGGTCCCACATTTGCCCCTGCCGGGGCCTAGAGGGTTGGCAAACTCAGGGACAACTTTTATGACAATTTCGCCTGCCAGCAGCATGCACATTTGACCCATGCCCTCCCAGGACATACACACACGACACTGTTTATTTTCCAGTATTTGTAGGTGACTCTTCTAATTATGGCCCTGGGCAGGCTGCTTATTTCCGCTCTGAGTTCCCAGGCTGTGGGTGGGTTTTTTGTGTCGCCCTTTCACTAACCAGTAGTCATGTCCAGGTTCCTGCCTTTTAAAGAGGGAACTTGGTCCCAGCTCCTGCCTGCACATAGACTGGTCTTGATTAGCCTCTAATTTACATTTGGTCTTCTCACTCCTCTGCACAGTTAAACTTCACCTTCTGATCATTATTACGGATTCAAGTTTCCTTTGCACCCAGCAGGGCTATTTCTTTTTCTTACCGTCCAGGTCAAATACACGTCTTTTCATTGTTCTTATGTATGTGGGGTGAAGTCAGGTTTTATGCATCTACTCAGTCTCCCCATTGAGAAAAAGTGCTCTGGCTTTGAATTCTAGGCTGTGGGATCTGATACTAAGGGCTAGTGAATACTGAGCTCTGCGTGCGCCACGGAGTCCCGAATAATAATAAATACAGTAGCTAATTTACTGAGTTGTTTTAAGGATTCTGAGCCTAAAGTCCTCCCTCCGTGCTCCGTCAAGGGTGGTATGGCCCAGTGGTTAAGAGCGCAGACTCAAAAGCCAACTGTCTTCTTTCAAATCCCAGTTCTCGTAATCACCGTCTGTCCTTGGGCAAATTACTTTGCTTCCTCCTTCCGCAAAAGCAGTTTACAGATATAACATAATTATAACAATTCTCAGCACACAGTAAACGCTTGATGACTCAGGCATGATTCTGTGTCAATGCACAGAATGTGCAATGGCTTCTAATCCCTATTACTCTATGAATTACATACTATTAGGGTCCCTTAACACATTTCCTGCCACCAGTAAATATGTTGAACAGATAAAAGAATACTCAATATTTAAATGTGGAAACAAAAAAACTTAACGTGGGTGAACAATGAAGCTTGTGCCATACAGGTGATTAGCTGCAGAGTAGAGTTTCAATTGTCTGTTTTACTATTAATCGCAAGTATTTCATCAGCATGTGGAAACCTCTCTCCAGCCATCTGTACCAGCCCGGAAAAGGGGGTTGTTCAGCTATAAGCATCCACATTTCCTTCTGTTTTTCCCTCCTACTCTGTTTTTCATTCCCTGTGCAGCAAAAGGCATTCATTATCTTTCATTATCTTCCTTCTTCCTCTGGACTTCTAAGATTGCCCTGCTCTTATTTTATACCAATGCCTTTGCTAATGTGACTTCATTGGGTGATTTTATTTTCCTTCTCTCTTCTCTAAGCCAATAGACTCTATCCCCCACCCCAACCCCCAACTTGATCATTCCACCAACTTTCATTTTTCAGTCTCTTAAAGCCCAGGGGGAAAGAGCCATCTGAACCTCTTCCTTTCATACTGTGTTGTTTCCCTCCCCAGCAGAGCAGTTTCCTTTACTGTGGTGGCAATTTCATCCCTTCTGATGCCATTTCTGCCAAAGTTTCTCCATCTGCAGAAGCAACTACAGCCTTTGACCAGGTGCAAGGATGGCAAGAAAACTTAAAGATTCTACTGGCATCTTGTGATAACCTTTATTGGAAAAGACTATGAAAATGAATATATATATGTGTGTGTGTGTGTATAAATATACACCTGACTGGGACGTTATGCTGTACACCAGAAATTGACACATTGTAACAGACTATACTTCAATAAAATTTTTTTAAATAATAATAAAAAATAGAAAAAGAAAAAAAGATATTATTGGATGGCCAGCCTGGCGAGTTTCTAAAATGAACAGTGCCACTAACTTCTGAGGTTTCTACTACAGAATCTTACAGGCACTTTATTACAAGGAAAGCCCTGTCTTTGTCTGGATCTCACTTTGTTTGTTTTGATTTATGTGAAGGGTGTGCCAATCCCAGGATGCCCTGACAGTGGAAAGTGGGAGACTCGTTATCTTTGTATAGTGTAACAGAAACAAGAGTCACCACAGGGTGAGAACTGACATAAAGTCCATGTCAGGTGTAATCAAGTCTAGAAGGGTGAGCACCGTCCTGAGAGCTGCAAGATGCGGAGAAGGCAATGTGCTCGGCACCGTTTATCTTTGTAACTCCTTAAATGTGTATGAAATCAAACCACATCCCCTCCTGATCTCCCTCTCCTAGTCAGGGAAAGAAAAATGTTAGCATTAGAAAGGAAACCCTAACGGTCATTTGCTGTGTACCTAGTATTGTAGCCCTAGGGCATAGGTCTAGTAGGTGAGTATATTATCTCCACTGTACTAGTAAGGAGCATGGAATTTACCAAGGTTAAGTAATTTGACTTAATGCCAGGGCCAGAATAAAAATGCAGAGTACGTTTTCACTGTATTTGCAGCACATTTTCTCCCATTCTTACACCGCTTCCTCTACCCATCCAGGGGTAGGTAGAACTCTAACAGTGGGCCACCTCTTCACGGAACAGAACACCAGGGTACTATGACATCTGAAGCCCTTTGTCTGAGAAGCTCCTGTTTTTTAGGGACCCAGATTGAAAGCTCTCCAAAACAAGCATCAACCCAGATTAGGACCAGACACCCAGCTTTTCCAGTCCTTGAGGAAGACTTGCCCTTCACTCTCAGGATCAGTTTTTGTTGAACCCGGAGAAACTCTCCTGTGTCTCAGGACAGTGACGAGCCCACAGGACCTTGCCTCTACCTATGCCATGTGATCTGCTAAGGAGCATCACTCCCCACCACCCTGTTAGCTTGGCCACAGGGCAATCTTGGATCAGGGTAAAGTGAGCAAAAGTGATGGCATGCCATGTTGCAGCATGAGTTATTATGTTTCTGGTAATTCTTATTCTTTTCCCTCTCCTACAAGTACAGCATTCAAATAGAGGAGGCCCCCAATTAGTAATACGAGTAAAGAATTCATGTTACATTTTACGAGCCACGAAGATTTAAGGTAGTTTTTGTCACCGCAGCAGAACTGAATACAATACGTACACCATGCAAGTCACACTGGCCTTCTCACTGGCCTTCAGACAGATCCACTTACTGTTCATGCTGCCTGAGAAGCTCTTCTCTTGGATGGTTTTTAATCTTCATTATTGAGATTTTTGAGGCATCTATTCCCTCCCCATAGATAAATTCACTAACAACCAAATTTACAAGACTTACCTCCTCCTTCTCTCTAGCCTCTTCTATTATTTTCTAGTGGTATTTGATGTCCCCTGAAATTTTGGTAAGTATGAATTTGCTAACTTGCCTGTTGTCCATCTTGTTCTCCACACTGTAGCTCCATGAGAACCAGTTACTGGTTAAGAGCACAGACTCATTAACCCAACAGCCTATAATTCTGGTGCCAACACTGGTTAGCTGTCTGACACTGAGTAAGCTATTCAACTTTTTTTTCCTTTATTTGTAAAGTTGGGATAAGAATAGAACATATAACTCATTGGGTTGTTGTGAGGATTAAATGTGTCAAAATACGTAAAGCACTTAGCCCAGTACTTAGTGCAGAGTAAGTACTCCAGGAAGTTTGGTTTTGTGATAAGCACTGTATACTATTGAATTTCAGATCTGAGAACACCACTGGGATCAGGTAGGGGCTTAATAATTATTTGATAAATGGATAGATGAGTGACTGACTCTATGAAGATTTAGAAAATGCTTCTGATAAAAAACTAACTTGGGGTTAACAGATACACACTACTATACATAAAATAGATGAATAACAAAGACCTATTGTACGGCACAGGAAGCTTTATTCAACAACTTGTAATAATCTATAATGGAAAATAATCTGAAAAAGAATATATATATATGTGTGTATGTATAATTGAATCAAGTGCTACACACCTAAAAATAATACAACATGGTAAATCAACTATAATTCAATTAAAAACATTAAATTAAATTTTTAAAAATTTTAAGGGAAAAAAAAAACTAACTTCATAGTTGAGAATTGATGGCAGTCCATGGAAGTCCAAGAACAATGTAAAACAATGTTTAGCTTAATTCCTGGCATTTTGTAATGATGATAATAATAATAATATTAACAATAACAACAGATCTCAACACTACCCTTTATTGTATCTAACAGTTATTTCTACCCACATTATTGCTCAATTGTAAGGCAGCTCTCAGTATTTTAGGAGAAGGTACAGACTTGGAGAGACGTAACCTGAATTATCCAATTATCTGTAGCTTACTGGAGCTCAGTTTTGATTCATGTTTCGTGGACTATGTTATGCTGCAGGGGGCTTGTTAAATAATCACTTCTTTCCTTGTCTGTTACTAGTCCTAATTCCAAATAGGATGGAAATTGCTGATCCGCTGTCCCCTTAACTAGGTGTGGCCGTGTGTTCCTTCCATTCCAGCCCCAGATTTAATACTGATTGAGTTTCAGCTTCATGGCAATCTTTATGCTGGGCTGAGGGTTTGGGGAGAAACAGCAGAGAAATCAGATATGTCCCTGGTCCTTAAGGAGTAAAATCATAGACATATTTGCTGTTCTGTAAAAGGAAGTAGGTGGAATGTGCTCTTTCCACTATGTTTTCTTCTAATCATTACAACCATCTGTGCTTTATGGATAAACAGAGGCACAAGGATTTAAGGAATTTGCCCAAATTCATAGAGCTAAGGAAGCCAAGAAGCTAGGTTTCAAATATAAGATGGTGCATGCCTTTTCTACTGTCTTTCTGCTATGATGGATGATAAACCCTCGGGGGCGTGTGTGTGTGTGTGTGTGTGTGTGTGTGTGTATTTGTTTTAACTGGTGAAGCCAGGCCTGAAGACAAAGCTTCAGGGACGTGTACAGTAAGGAGCACATAACAAATCCATCTAAAGTGTGACTATTTCTCAAAAGATGTGGGTTCTGCACAGAATACTTTCGGAGCAATTCCAGGACCAGTTGATGTCCTTGTTCTTTCAATTGCATGGGTCTAGCAGCCTGGAATTCGGGGGCTTCTTACTTGATATTGCAACTGGGCAGCCAGGTGTGGCCTGGAGACTCCCCCAGTTGCTCTGCTGCCGGCAACCCTTCGTAGGGGCACAGGTCCGGCACTCCAAGTGCAACGGTGTGGTGTCCGCATCCCCTTACTTACTCAACACCTGCTTCTTCAGCGCCTCCCTCCTTGCTGCTCCCAGAATGCGGTTTGTCAGGAACACAGCATGGGCTCAGGGTCATAAATCATGGCTCACTTGGTAGAATTAGCTCCCCACATAAGGTGGATACACTGCAGGCTCCCCTCTCCTTTGCAGAGAGGCCACCTGAGAGTCATGTTACTTCGGCATTATAAATCAGCATCAGGCATGCAACGGCATCCTGACAGCAGGACAATAATTGTCCTGGAAATAAATAAGAAATGCAAATTTCTTTTCCCTCATTGCAAAGGCAACTGGCAGCGGACTTAACTCTATGATGTTGATCAATGGCTTTCATCTGTGCCTGCCCACAGTTTATAAAATCCATGTGCCACCTGTCACCCTTCTTCCTCTCGGCTCAGGACTGAGGCAGTACGTGGTTTCCCTAGGTGTCATGTGGGTCATCTTGGCCACCTTGAAAAGGTGGCCATTAAAATGGTAAATTTTGGAGAACAATTTTAATAGTAGCTATTTCACCTGTAAACTGAATCCTGGAGACTTCAACACTTAGGAGCTGTGTGACCTTGACAAGCTAGTTGGTCTCTCTGAGCCACTTTCTCATATGACAAATGCAGACAAAAATATCTACAGCAGGGGCTGGCTTTGAGGACAAACTGGGAGAATTTATCTTGTGTTTTCTAGACTGTATTTAGTACAACAGGGGCCAGAGGGTGAGGTAGAGTTATAGGTAAAAGGAGATGAAGAAGTGAAACCACACTAATGGATCAAACAAGGGACAGGAAAAATAGGAGTGGAGTCTACCAAGAGATTTTGTGAGTCTATTTTTCACGTGGCGAATGACAAGCAGATCTGACTGAATAAAAATGGTTGATAATCAACAAAGGAAAAGGAGACGGGCATGGCCTATACATCTGCTACGTTTCGGTCGCTGTGTGGAACCCTGATCACATGTAAATTACCTCTATTAGCCTTCATTTTTCCTCAATTCCAAAATAATCTCTGGAAGCTTACCATTGGAGGCATTGTTTTATTAGCATCATTGGTATTCAGGGCATAAGAAGATTCTAATCCATAAATCATGTGAGATTTACATAAGATTATGATTTTGATGCAGGATTTCTGGGTATCGGAGGAAAACACACAGTTGAAGAAATCCATTTGCGACCCCACTTATGCGGACCCAGATGCATCTGACACTTAAGACCAATTGGAGGGCTAGCAACCATAAAATGCCCAAATGTACCAGGAAGAGAGAAGGACTTAGATCAGCCTCTGTGAATGCGAGCAAAGTTATATTGCTGGCTCACTGCTTCATCTTCCCTGATAACTCCACACTTTCTTGTTGAAGAATGTGGGTTATCACGACAGAAGAACCCTGAATTGTGTCCTTCCAGAAATGTCCTGTTCTCTGTCCATGGATGTCCTAACATTGGCCCAGAAACCCAAGCAGGCATTGTAACAAGGGAGATTCCTGCAGTACTTGAACTTCAGTTGCAAGGAAGCTCGTACTGTTACATGAGGCCACACACAGCCATTAAGGCCAGACATATTCTGACTCTACCCGATGACTGATGGACCACGTGATCCACAAAGAGAGCTGCATATGCAGAGTGGTCTGATCCAAGCTTCAGACTTTATGAAAGAGCCTTGTAAATAGAAAGGTCATCTATGAACACTTCCTTCCACAGTCAACTGGCTGGTTGTGACAATCAGAGCAATAAATGGTGTGTATATACACGGGAAGGGAGTAGGAATAATAATGGACTCTCCTTGAATCTTTGAGATAAATAAGAAAGTAATGTGACTGCTATGGACTGAATGTTTGTATCTCCCCAAAATTCACATGTTGAAGCTTTAATACCCTGATGTGATGGTATTTGAAGATGGAACCTTTGGGAGGTAACTAAGGTTAGATGAGGTCACGAGCATGGGGCCCTCATGATGGGACTGGCGCCCCTATAAGAAGAAGCACCAGAGACTTACTCTCCCTTTTTCCTCATGCATGGACACAGAAGAGGTCATGTGAGCACAGTGGGTTGGAAGCTGCCTACAACCCAAGAGAAGAGGCCTCAGAATGAAACCTATCTTGCCAGCACCTTGACCTTGAACTTCCCAGCTTCCAGAAGTGTGAGCAATAAATTTTTCTTGTGTGAGCACCCAGTCTACAGTATTTTTTATTGAACTATAGTTAATTTACAATATTGTATTAATTTCAGGTGTATAGCAAAGCGATTTATATATATATATATATAATATATATATATATGCATTTACATATTCTTTTTCAGATTCTTTTCCATTATAGGTTATTACAAGATATTAAATATAGTTCCCTGTGCTATTAGGGAAATATATACAAGATCTTGTGGTAGCTCACAGTGAAAAAAAAAGTGACAACAAATATATGTATGTTCATGTATAACTGAAAAATTGTGCTCTACACTGGAATTTGACACAGCACTGTAAAACAACTATAACTCAATAAAAAAAAAAGTTTAAAAAAAATAGTTCCCTGTGCTATTATAGTATTTTTTTTACAGAAGCCCAAGCTGACTAAGATGATTATTAGTGCTAAGTCTAAAAGCTTCATTCTACATTATTGTCCTTGAAAAACTCATTTTAGGTTTTATTTGACAGTGGCATAGAGCAGGTTAATAGAGAAAGCAGTGGGCATTTAGCAAAATATTCTGATACGTTAAAAGACAAGTGTGTCACCTCAAAGACTGACTCCAAGAAATGTCTTGGCAGGAAATTTGGGAGACATGATATGGTGAGAGTTGAGAACAGCCTTGATGGCTACAACCACCAGCATGGTTGCTACCCACACAGTGTTCTCATTTACCAATCTCTCACTCCCAGCTTCAGTGACATGGCCTGGAAATCTCAGTCATGCTGCTTGGCAGTGAGTTATATGAACAAGTATAGAACGAGTACTTGGAGAAAGGACTGGGAAAACTGTCAGAATTTACTGACACTCAAGCTGGAAATTACAGTTATTTTCACCCAGACACGCATCCAGCCACCAGTGTCAGTTGATTCTTTAACAAAAAAGCCTTCCAATTCTTTATTCTGTCTCCCTTTCCTCTACACTGTAAGGTAGGCTCAGCGAGGTTAATAAATTGAATAAGAATTGGCATCTGAACTCGAGCCCAAGTGACTTCACCTAAATTCACTTAGATACACCCTCTGGTTTGGTTTTTGGTAATAAAGGAACAGATAATTGCTTTGGGGTTTCAGGAGGAGGTACTATTTGAACTGAAAGAATCAATAATAACTTTTGGTAGTAGGACGCTTTTGAACTGGAATCAGGCTTAGAAGGAATATTACATATTAATCATGACATATACAGCAAGAGTGACAGTTAAATGCCTCGATCTTATTTAAGATTCACCTGTGTCTTTGTGTGGCTTCATAGCCTTATTCATTTTAATCACTGAATAGTATTTTGCTGTGGGAATGTGCCACAGTTTATTTATTCACTTACCCATTCAAAGACAACTTGGCTGTTTCTAGTTTTTACAGATCTGAAAAAAGCTGTTATAAACACTTCCATGAAAAAGTTTTGTGAACTTAAATTTTCAAATTAGTTGGGTAAATATCTACAAGCATGAGGTTGGATCATATTATAAGACTATATTTAGACTGGTAAAAAACTGGCAAACTGTTTTCAAAGAGACTGTACCATTTTGCATTCACACTGTTGATGAGAGTTCCTGTTGCTCCACATTCTTACTAAATATTGGTATTGTCAGATTTTAGTCATTCAGGAAGTGTGTAATGATCACTTTTGTTTTTTAAAAAAAAATCTCTACTGGGTATAGAATTCTAGGTTACCAGTTTTTTTTTTTTTGGACGTTTTCTTGAAGCATTTTAAATATCATGTTTCTTTCATTTCCCCTGCCTGAGGAGACATACCCATAATGATACTGATATTGCTAAGATCAATATCAAAGAGCATACTGCCTATGTTTTCTTCTAGGAATTTTATGGTTCCAAGTCTTTAATCTATTTGGAGTACATTTTTCACATGCTGTAAGATAGTGTTCTAGTGTTTTGTGGGTTTTTTTGTCTTTTTTTTGCATGTGGCTGTCCAGTCTTGCCAACCCATTTATTGAAGAGACTATCCTTTCTCCATTGTATGCTCTTTGTATTTTTGTTATAAATTAATTATGGGTTTATTTGGGGGCTTTCAATTCTATCCCATTGATGTATATATCTGCTTTACTGCCAAAACCATGCTGTTTTGATTACTATAGCTTTGTAATATAGTTTACAATCAGGAAGTGGGCTATCTCCAACTTTGTTCTTTTTCCTCAGGATTGCTTTGGCTATTGGGGGTCTTTTGTGGTTCTATATACATTTTAGAATTTTTTTGTCCTTTGTGTGTGAAAATGGCGTTTTGGTAGGGATTGCATTGAATCTGTAGATGGATTTAGGTAACATGAACATTTTTAAAATGTTAATTCTTTCAGTCCATGAGCATGGAATAGCTTTCCATTTCTTTTTGTCTTCTTTAATTTCAACAGTGTCTTATAGTTTTCAGTATACAGATCTTTTACCTCTTGGGTTAAATTTATTTTCAACTCTTTTATTCTTTTTGTTGTGATTATAAATGGGATTATTTTATTAATTTCTCTTTCTGATGATTCATTGGGACTACCTCAAACTAAAAAGCTTCTGCACTGCAAAGGAAATCATCAACAAAATGAAAACAAACACATCAAATTGAAGAAGATATTTGCAAATCATATATCTGATAATGGGTAAATCTGATAGTCTAAAATATATAAAGAATTCATTCTACTCACACATATATGCATTATATATGTATATATATAATGGAATGCTACTCAGCTATAAAAAAAAAAGATGAAATCTTGCTATTTGCAACATGGATGGGCCTTGAGAGTATCATGCTAAGTGAAATAAGTCAGATGGAGAAGGACAAATACTGTATGATTTACTCATATGTGAAATATAAAAAAAAATAAAAATACAAAAAAAAATAAATAAATGAGTAAGCCAAGCCAAACAAACAAACAAAAACCACACAGATACAGAGAACAGAGTATTGGTTCCCAGAAGTGAAGGGGTGGCGGGGAGATGACAAAATGGGTAAAAGGGGTCAACTGTATGGTGATAGATAGAAACTTAATTTTTGGTGGAGAGCAGGCTGCATTGCATACAGAATTAGAAATATAATGTTATCTACATGAAACTTATATAATGCTATAAACCAATGTTACCTCATTTTAAAAAGCCTCAAAAATATTATTAAAAAATAAAGATACTATTCCATTGTCTGCTTGCTCACATTTTTTCTCATAAGAAACCTGCATTCAGTCTTATATTTGTTCCTCTGCATCATGGGCCATTTGAGGGGTTTGATGATCTTGAATCTGTGGTTTTCATCAAATACTCAAGAAAGTTCAAAAAAATGGAACTCTGGTCCTTGGTAATATTTTAATACAGCTAGACTGAATGTGCCCCCAAATTAACAGACTTTATAAGTCATCTCTATCCCGTTTACTTGATCTGTGGTGACAGAAACACTGGAAGTCTCAAACCACAGCCAATGGGGAATAATCAGTGTCCACAGCAGCAGGAGGAGGAGGGAGTAATTTTTTGAAACTATGATGAGAGATGGCTGCCTAACTTTGAGAATCCTCCTAGTAAAAAATTAGCATGTAACCTTCCTCTGTTCCTAATAGCTACCAGAATAGCACTATATCATGGTGTGTCGCCCCTGCCATACTGCCACATAGAGTTACTGTCAAGAAAACACCATTCATGTTGGAGACTATTAGGAAGCGGTTGTTCTTGTTTTTAGGGGCTTTTAGGAGCTGCAATTTTTAGTATTTTAATTTGTATATGCAGAAGGATTAGCATGAAGGTATTAAGTCAGAAAGGTACGACTTCAACCAATAGGATCAGCTTTACGGCCAGCTTCAATTCTAGTTGGAATCCAGAATAAAATCAGGGAACCAGGATATAGGATGAGATCACCAATCAGCCTAAAACATGGTTACGGTTAAAATATTAAAATATTATCAAAGTCATATTTAGAATGGTGTCAGATGGACCTTGATTAGGATTCTGGCTCCATCGTTCACTAGCTATACTAGAGTTCAGAAGCTTATTCAGAAAAATAATAGAATTTTGTTTAAAGGGTGCTTATTATAACTGAGTGAAATGCTGCAGGTTAAGTGCTCTCAGAAAACTTCCTGTTACACGCTGAGCCCTTGAGAACTGGCAGTAATTACTGACTAGGCAATGAAGTTGAAGCTTTAATTGGAGAGACAGAATGCACAAACTTGACTAATAGATTCATGGCTCTAAGGCTGGAATAGATCATTTTTCTATCCAAGACTTTAGGAATCTTTAAATCAGAGGCAAAAATGGAGTCAAGTCCTAAGAACAAAGCCAACAGCCAAGAAGCCAAAAGAAGTCTGTAGATGTTATCAACCCAGAATAATGAAGAAACTGTAGTAAAGATGGGATGCAGAGTGATGAGTTGGGAACCACAGAGGCAGAGATTAGGAGAAAATATGAAGAGAGCCTTGGAGGGAGGTCTGGGTAAACTGTCAGGCACTGTGGTTGTGGGCAAGTCTTCTTATCCATAGGTTTGTGAACTTGGTTGATCCTACTACCCTCACTACTCATGGGAGTGAGAATAAGGTTAAATAAGATGACCATCCACAGAAATACCACAATGGCAGACCCAGAGTGGACCTCAGTAAACACGAGCTGTTATTATGATGATGGTGTTGGATGGGTCACGGATTGCCTAGGCATTGTTCACACTTAGCTATGTCTGATTCTGACCTTAGGGCAATAGAAATTCCAGAAGAGTGAATGTGGAGTTGAGGACACACACCAAAAAAAACCACTGAAATGAAAAAAGTGTCCACATGGAGAGCAGAGGAGAAGAATGTGTGAACACTGTGTTAGTGGTCCTAGTGCCCACCATGGCTGGATGGCTCAGCCATTTGTTCTCTCTGAATCTTTTGGAAATAAACATGTAGTCCAAGTTTGTTTCCTTTTATGCCTCAAAGTCTTTGCTTCATTTTTTGCCCTCTGGAGAGGCATGTGAGACTACAGAGATTCTACAGAGAAGAAGACTGAGCCTTTATCATGTGATTCCCACCTTACAGAGGAAGAGAGAAGTTCAGAGATACCTAGAGATTAGATCAGGGTCCCTCAGCTTCCGTGATTGACTGAAATTTGAACCCGGTCACGTTGCTTCATATGAGCTCCCACTCTATTCAACCATTTGCTATATAAGGGCCTTGTCAGATATTTAAACAGCATTGCCTCATGAAGGTGGTAACCCCCATAACACCAGACAGCAGGGCGGATGTTTGCTGGAGGCTGATCAGAGCTGTCTGCAAGTGAATTGCTGTCTCAGCATTGCTGCTGACGAACCATCTGCTCCCCCACCCCAGGCATCGGGAACAATGAGAAGGACCATCCACATGGCAAGTCTCCAAAACCACGTGATTACACTGAATTTGCTTTAATACCTAAGCCAGACACAGCTAGGGCAAGGGTCTAGCTTTAGTCAGGATGAGCTGGGGGGCTGCCCACAGAGTTCACTTGATGTCCAAATCCAGACAGGGCCTGCTTGGCAAATGCCTTCCTCAGTTAAACAAACAGAGTTAATTACAGAAATTGCAGATTTCATCTTTTATTAATGAATGAAAGTGCATGAGGTATCGCAGCGCATCCATGAGCATATGCGCATTTATGTCATGAAAGCATTTTGAGTCTACCTGAAGCTCAGTACTGCAGGGACACAGTTGGTGTCTGGCAGCCTAAAGCAAGTAAAATGAAATCCTTCCCTTTTCCAATTACATAAAGCTAAGTCATAAGCCAGGAAGGTATCGTGTGTAAATCATCTCATCTACCATTTTTATTTTATAAATGAGGGGGCCGAGGTCTCAGAAGAATCGGTGGAATTTGGTTGAGGTTACTAAGCTAATCTCCATCCTGGTTGCTGGTCCAGGGCTTCTGTGCTGTTTATATCTGGGGAAAGTCACATGCATATAAGGTCCAAGTTGTTTCTCCCCTTATTTTTTTCTTTTCCTTTTGCTTTTGTTTCTCTTTCATTCTTTTATTCTCCAATTCATTGTTTAATAATTTTCTCATTCTTTGTCTATTTTGTGTACTTTTTCCTTTTCTTCTCTTTCAGAAAAGACAGGAATATTCTTCATATATTGTGTTCAATGTGCAAGAATTTTTATTTCTTTCTGTTTTCAATGTTTGTGAAGTGGAAACCCAAAGAGAATAAATGTCTCATCCAAGTTTACACAGCTATCCAGATACACGCTGGGGCTGAAACTCAGCTTCCTTCACTGTTAATCTCATGGTTTTGTTGTACACTTTGTAGCCATACTACATTTTTTTCCATTACAGTTAACAATTGTGAGCCATAACTTTTATTATACTATTGGTAACATGACAGCAATTTTCTTTTTTCAATGCCTACCGAAATTCATAAAAAAGTTTTAGTTTTTGTGTCTCTGAACTTCCTAAAATTCTAAAAGAAGGGCTCACACAAATTCCATCTATGGGACTTATGGCAACTAATTTCAGAATTTACCAAAGGTGTCTATAAGGCAGATCTTTTGTTCTGATGTCTCATAAAATAATATTATCCTAATCAGAAAAGCATAAAAGTGTGTTTTCAACAACTGTTGAGACATTAGTGAACAGATATCACATCATTAGCACATCCTTCCCAATTTATATGTACTTTGAAAATACCACTTACTGAGCTCCTTCATGTCTTTATCTCAAGAATCACCAACGACCGCCTCATTAAATCTAGAGTATCCAACATCTCTTTAAGGAAAAAGAATCAGTCAAAAGTTTTTCTGATGTAAAAGCGTAACAGTGAAGAACAAATCTGACTCCATATTGGATCTGCTTCTTTTACTTCAGACTTTATATTCTATTGCTTTTGCTACAAGTTAATCACTAAAGGAATGTTGCCTGTGAGCTTAAACTATACATAATGGCCCATCTCTGGGAACCCTGCCTCCCGGGTAATGAGCATTAAGCTAAAATACCTTTGTTTAGCTCACAGGAAACATCCTGACCAAGCCTGCCTGTGAAAGATTGCCAGCAGGAAGAAATTAACACATCCCCTCTGGAAGGCTGACGGGAAACAGGAAATGTTTGACTTTCCTCCCTTTCCCTTTAGGATAAAAGAAGCCTGAATTCTAATTCAGGCAAGATGGTTCTTCGGGACCCCGCCTTCTCAGTCTGTTGGCTTTCCAAATAAAGTTGTTATTCCTTACCCCAATGACTTGTCTCTCAATTTATTGGACTGTCGTGTGGCGAGCAGTATGAGTTTGGCCTCGGTAACCAAAGGTCAAGTAAATCTACTTTCATTCTACTGTGTATAGCTAAGCTAGATCTCCTGACCTCGGCTCCTTCACCATTACTCCCGTGGGGCTCTGGAAACGCCTGGGCAGGCTAGCAGAGCAGGTTAACCAATTATCTATTAGCTTGAGGGTGTCATGAATCTCATGGATGGCTTCAGTCTGAATGCATCTAGGCTAATGGCGACAACAAGGCTAAGACCACTGGCACTAGAATCATTTATGCTACTCTCCTGCCCACACTCCCTTCTAAAGGAATCCGCCTTGCCTTCAGCCATTATATGGCCTTTCTCTCTACTTATATGACCCATGGGGTCCACTCCTCATGGTTATTTGAACAAAAGATGAAAAACTTCATCCAAAGGGAATAAGATAAAAGGCTGAAGAGTGACCCACTGTTGGGTCAGATGAAGTGAATGGTGTCAATCACAGTTTTCTGGCAGAAACATGAAATAAGAAAAGCTGAAAAAATGTGTTCACAGTTAGGGAGGTCTGTAATAGAAAGATGAAATGGTAAAACGGACACCTGGCCCTGTTTCTGTATGAATAGATATAAATTATTTAGTGTAATCATATAAAAAAAAACTTTGCATTCAGAGATACACCTCAAAATATAAGAATCCTATTTATTACTATTCCCACAAATAAATATGGTCCTGAGCTCCTATTCCTGTATCTTTCTGATTCCCTAATAAAAACAAGTTTATCTCAGATGTTTGCATTACCAGTATCTATGCACCTACCATCCCTTGCAGATATGCTAATTATAAGGGGCAACTTTTGTTTTTCTACCAATCATCTGCCTATCTGTAGCTCTCTTCCCCTCTAGAATCTCACTGTACTTCTTACTGAGAGTGTCCAGTTCTTCTCGAAGAGTGGACTTTCTCTGGAGGAAACATATCAAGTAAACATAATTTTTATTTTCACACACAACACTCTCTTTGCTCTCATATTTTTTTAATGTACGAAGATCATGAGTGAGGGCCTACGAAGTAAACAGAGCTTACGATTTCCAGGTCAATACTAGTTTCAGTCCACATGTTTACCTAAAATCAACATCCTCTTTGGGGAAAAATAAAAGTGACCTTTTCCTTACAACCAAAGACTGAAAAGAAAACATACCCCAATAAATTGAGAAAGTTTGACCATCTTTAACACTGAGGCAGTGCAGAGAATACTCTCGCTGGTGGGATGTTACCAACTGAACTGAGGACCCTTGGCTGGGGATCACAAGGGTGTAAGCCATAGGTGTATAGAAGATTATTTTATAAGTAACCTTCCAACCAAATTCTCTATAGGTTCCTAGAAATGTACTGCCTCCCAAACCTGAGCTCATGGACCAGAGTCCATTGTGATGTGTTGGAAAAAAATGAGGGGAAAAAAAAGTATTATATGATCACTTTTTATAAAGTAAACCTTATAAACTTTAAAGAAATGTTCTTGGTTTAAATATCACACCCTTTCTATATTCTGGAGATCAAATATGTTTTATGAAAAGATGCTCATATTAAACAGTGTTTCCTTCTCAATATCTTGACTAGGCTTAGTAAAATATTGATACCACATGTCAAACTAGAAGTACCTTTTAAATTTTGCTAAAAGTTTCAAGTTCAAAAATCTGGACCACTGGTGCATAGGGTGTGGAATCAAATGACAAGCTGAGTTTTGGAAGTTTGGGGATGAATTTCCAAATAAAGGAACTTAATGCCATCCAGAGAAGCACATATTCCCCAGTTCAGCAGCCGGGCTACTGGGGTAGAACCAGGAACTGCTAGAAAAATATCAATGTGCCTGAGCCATGAGGTCATAACAGAAGCCACAGGTATAGCCAAGAGTGAGACATCAGTGAAATAATCACAGACCCTATGATGAGCTTTGGGGCAACCAAAGGAAAGGAGGCACTAATCATAGGGAAGAGGAGGCATGGGAGCCAATGGGGTCACCTTGGGAGTCCATAGACCATGAGAAGGGGTTTGGGGTCTGGAGTCCTAGTGATTTAAAATGACAGGGTAAACATGAAAGATTATTATTTGTTACCATCACTACAACCTTTTTCCCAGGGGGTATCTCCTGGTCAGTGACGCCTGGGGAAGGTGAATTATGTAAAGTCAGAACGCGTCAGAGACTAGACCAGAAGTCAATGAGATACATGGAACTCCTTTGAATAGTGTCCTTTTCTGCACCCGTGTATGGTTTGACTTTCCCATCTAGACCTATACTTCATCCTCCTGGCTGTATGTTAGAAACACCTGGGGGATCTAAATAACTTCCAAAAAGGGCACTGTGATGAGTTCTGAGGTCTTGACCTCATCCACTGTGTGCCCTGGTGAAACTGCTTCATTCTGGCTCCTCACACAAAATGACATCACTGGAATAGATGACCTCCTTCCAGTTCAGAATTTCTAGGCTCTTACACATTTCCACTGATTTTTCCCAAAAGGAAATGCCATGTTCTGATCCCAAGAAAGAAAAATTAATTTTAATATAGTTCCATTCATTTAAATTTTGAATTGAATAATAAGACTGAACTCAAGTACCTAGTTTTTGTCTTTCAATGGGAGACAGCAAAGAATAAAATTATCTCACTTCTTTCTTAGCTGAAGAGCCACAGCTCACTAAAAGGCAGGCAAGTCCTGTGGTGACATAGCCAAAGCACCTGTTGGAATTCCACCCTCTGGAACTTTCCAGAAAGTTGTTCACAGGGAGGTATCTCATTAGAGGCACTCTTCTATAAAACCATTTGAGAAGCACCTGAGAGAAGCTGCTGGCCACCAGGGGTTGCTGTCTGCTGGGCACTGCAAGACTAGGATGCTGGAGAGCCTCCGCCCACTGCTTGGGAAACCCCAGATAGACTTGGAGGAGCCTCACAGTCTGGAGGAATCTGCCCAGGAAATGCCCTGAAACCAGGAATTCAGATTTCTTTCTTTCCCTTGCAATGACTCTCCAGCACTCTGTACTATCCAAATTAGCACTGTGTTCACTAGCAAAGCAAAACTACATAAAGGTGCCAGATCCATTTCCACAAAGCAGGCCACAAGGGTTACTTAGAAGCTAAGATGCAATCAGTCAATAACTGGGCATGAGTTCCTTGAGAGATATACTCCCGACCACTCATATGTTATTCTGCCTAGGGGCCAAAGAGACTGTGGAATATTTCTGAGACTGGCATTGATGTGTACACCAAGTGTTCCCTGTGTGCTAGCCCCCAAGTCCCCACTGTGTGAGACCAGCCCAAGCTGCTGCATTTTGCTCTGATTCTCTACCTGCACCCCACCTTTCCCTACTCTTCCTGTCTTACCACGGGGACTGGACTCCAGCTGTGGGGTCTGACCTCTAAATCGTTCCCTCCAAACTCTTCCTCAATATTCTTTGACTCCACAGATTTCAAAGTGGGAGGGAATTCACTGAAGGGTGTTTACTTTGGGAAAATGCTGATACATTCATCTTCACATCAGGTGTAGGCAGGCAGCAGAAGGAGTCATGGATGGGCACAGAGAGAAGACAATGACTGAGGAAAGGTGGGGCACAGCACTGCGGTCTCTAGGCTCAGGTTCTACGGGGCCAGTGTTATTGGCAAACATCCTCTGAGAACTGCTGTGGGGCTCTGCTGGGGTGAGGACCGAGTCAGAACTCCGGGAACCAGAGAAATCACAGAGGGGCCCACAGAGCCAATGAAACCAAAGGTGATTTTAAATATTTTACAGAATCAATTCTTATGAATTTAACTTTTAAATAAACACATTCCCAGTATCAGGGGACAGGAAAAAAATGATATAAGCTAATACAGAGAATGGAAGGGAAAGAGGTAAAATGCTGAGAAGTGAGAATTTCAAAATTAGAAACAATTTCTGATACTAAGCAGAACTGAGAATAAGAACTAGTAAGTTCTAGTAAGAACTAGGCAAATATGAAGCATAACTGAATGCTTGACCATGTTCCCTTACTGCTTCTCGAGAAAGATTTCCCATTCTCCTATTTGTTGTTCGTAGTGTTTCCCTAAGCAGAAGGGCCAGAGCATTAGACAAACATCACTGGTACCAAACTCTCTTGTTTCATGCTGAGAAAGAGACAGTGCTTAATATTTTGACATTTGACTTTTGAGCACAGAGCGGCACAGCCATGACAAATGGAAGCAGTGTATATTGACTGTACTCTTTTCCTCTTCTACCAGAGCCCGATATTGTCGCCTTTCTTTTACAAATAATCTCCCAATTGGAGCCCCAGATGGCCCCACAAGCAGGAAGTACCTTCAGTCCTGGGCTTGGTTCTGCGCAGGAACAGGTGTTTTTCAAGCAATGAGTAGAGAAATCTCAACTGCCCCATGTTGGGTCCCCTGGGTGAAAGAGATCTTGAACGTGCCAAGTTCCAGAGTCAGACTGCATCCTACAGCCCCTGAAACTAAGTCATATTGAAATCACATCAGTGATTGACAAGAATCATTGCTGATAAGGATCTCAGGACCACCTTGTTCAAAATACCAGCCAAGCCCTTTCTGTTGTCCATTTAAACTGAGGCAAATCACGTGGCTGGTTTGCTGAGCATTTCAATATGGGTGTACTATATTTCATTTTAGTAGAAATATTTTTTTAGATATAACATTTTTCTACCATTACAACAGAGAGTGAAACAACATTGTAAACTGCAATAAAATTTTTTTAAATTTTTAAAAAGTGATGCATAGTAATTATAAACACAAGGGAATATAGAATAACACAAAGAAGATTAAAATGTCCTATGGCCTCTCCTCAAAGAACAAACTTTCATTCTAGAAGCTTCTGGATACTGAGATCCACTATTTTAATAAGAAAGAAGGACATGAGACAGATGACTGTATAAATAAGTTGTGGTATATTTATACAATGGAATATTACTCAGCCATAAAAAGAATAAAATAATGCCATTTACAGAAATGTGGATGGACCTGGAGATCGTCATTCTAAGTGAAGCAAGCCAGAAAGAGAAAGAAAAATATCATATGATATCACTTACATGTGGAATCTAAAAAAAAAAAAAAAGAAAGAAAGAAAGAAAGAAAAAGAAAAAGAAGACACTGATGAATTCATCTACAAAAGAAACAGATTTACAGACATAATAAACAATCTTATGGTTACTGAGGGGAAAGGGGTAGGAAGGGATAAATTTGGGAATTTAAAATTTGTAAATGTTAGCCACTATATATAAAAATAGATAAAACAGAAATTTCTTCTGTATAGCACAGGGAACTATATTCAATATCTTATAATAAACTTTAATGAAAAATAATATGAAAACAAATATCTGTATATATATGCATGACTGGGACATTATGCTTTACACCAGAAATTGACACACTGTAACTGACTATACTTCAATTAAAAAAAAAGGAGATGGGAAGGGGGAGTCATTGCACCCCTCCTCCCACTTTTTTTTCTTGTGGCACACCACCAATAGTGCAAAGGACCGAGTAGTACAAAGGACCAAGTTTAAGCCAGAAGCTGACCCTCAATAATTTTAACTCTGACATTCTGGCTTTTAACTTGTATCTTAACCTCTTGAGTTCCCATTCCCTTTCCTCATAGATAAGGGATGATTTTTTTTCTAACTTATGTTTGTTTGACGGAAGTGTCCTTAGATATTTATTTTAAGACCAGAAAAGGGTCTTGGATGCCCTCTGGGGCATTGGACCAGTATGGCCATGACACTTGAGTTTTTTCAATTAGGTCCAAAGAGAAAAGCAGACTGAGAGAAAGAGTTTACCACTACGGGGTGGGGCATGGCAGATGATGAAATGAAATGTCATAAAATATTCATGAGCTGGAAACCAAACTTTATGGTGCAGAAAGAATCTGACAGAGCTGGTAATAAATTCCACCTTTGCGATTTACCCACCTTGTACACTTGGGCAAGTTACCTAATAACTTGTTACTTTTACTTCTGCATATCTAGTGGAGGTTAATAATCACACCTTCCTCACTGGATTATTTTCAGAACTACATTAAACATCTAGGCAAGCCCCTAGCTCAGAATCTGGTACACAAGAGATGCTTAATAAGCATTGTTTCCTCCTCTCTTCCTCCTTCCTGCTGATTTATTATCTGTTGAGGTCTGCAGTTGAAAGGGGTGGTATGTTTGAAGTCATTTTTTCCTTAGATTTCCTTTGGTTCAATATGTGCCTGTCTCTCATGTCCTACCTGAGAGTTTGTTACCCCAGGTTAGCAATGCTGAAGGGGTTGCTATGGCTACCGCTATCCTGTGACTCCGAGTAATGATAAAGCAGCAGGAGGCAGAGTCCGTGCTTTCATGCAGATGTCCTCAAAACCACAGAGAAGGAAGAGGGAGCCTTGGGGGGACACTTGGGTATGAAATTCTGGGCCTTCAGTGGGCAAGGGTTGAAATCAAGCCCGTGATGCGAGGTCTGTGCATGTCAGGACCACCTTACCCAACATGCTCTTGGCCTCCCAAATGAGCAACCATCACATTTGGGAAACTCAAAACACAAAAATATTATTCCCTGCACTTTTGTTCCTTTTTTCAATCTCTTTTCTATTTGATATCATATGATATCTGCTCTGTTTTCCCTTGAAAACAGATTCCTTGATTTTAACTCTGGGGAAAAAAAAAAAAGAGAGAGAGACAGAGGGAGAGAAACCCTTTTTCATTTAATTAAAGTTGCTTAGTGAGTCAATACCTTTTACAGATGGCAGCAACATCCAGGCACATGGTGTTTCTCCATCCCATACCGTAAGTTGTGTGGTATTGATTCTTCCCCTTTTTTGTCCACATATCTTGGGCATTCTAACCTGGGACCACACAAGTCCACAGTTTGCATAGAGCTGATCAATCAGTCCAGTCAAAATTCTCAACCTAAAAGCCAAAAAAAAAAAAAAAGAAATTTTAATTAAAAAAGGAAAAAGAAAAAAGCATGAATTACATTACCTAGCCAAGCTTTGCTCTAGTCATTTAACATAAGTAATCTCATTTCGTCTTCCCAGCTATTCTGTAGAGTGGCTGACATTTCCTCACTTTACAGAGGTAAGAACTTGGCCTGCGGTCACAGACTTAGTAAGTGTCTGAGCCACTGTATGAGCCTGGGACCATCTAATTGCAAAACCAGCATTATTTCTCTCTGTGTAGTTGTCTCATAGGCACACAGACGTATGATGCTCAGCACAGAGCATTACACTTGTGTAAAAGTATACACAGCACCAAAAGCTGCCTGTGACAGCTGGCCAGTATCATGTCTGGGATTTTTTTCTAAGTCTATAAGGTATTCATCGATGTAACCTGTTCTCAGGGTTGCTGGTCTTCGAAAAATACATATCTAGGGAAGCAGAGGAAAGAACAAATGTTGCCCGTGGCATTTCATATCTTCAGCCCTCAGCTCCTAGAAACTGAATTTCTTTCGTTTTCTCACTGCTTAGATTTGGTCGCTATTCAGACAACACAGAAAATATACATGCTATCCATTTCCAATCTAATCCTCACCTTCTCCGTTAGACTGTAAGGAGGCAGGAGGGCATGATGAAAAGAAAATCGCCTTTAGACCATGAATAACCAGGGTGTGCATCCTGGACACCTTCAGCAACCTGACCCAATTCTTCATTTCTCAAGGGGGTGAGAAAGGCTCTCTTCTGGCGGGAGTTGAAGTCATGTCTGGGATGCGAGGTCTGTGTGGGTCCAGCCCACGGTCGACACACACACAATCTGTGAAATGTCAGGCCGTTCGGAATGAATAACTACCATGTTCCAGAGACTCAAAGCACAGATTTCTTTGTATCTGTATCTTTGTCTCTCTTTTCCATCTAATCTCCATTTTCAACCCTAGATCCCTAGTACTATGAGAATTTAACAAAATTCACCTATTTGACGTTCCTACTACTTTATCTGGCATATAGTAGATGCTCAACAAAATCAGTTCCCTTTCCCTTCTCCTTCTTCCTTCGCAAAGGAGAAGACAATCCACTTCTCTGTTTTTAGTACAAGGTACTATTTTCTTTCCACAAATCTAATTTCCACACATAAAAGCTCCTCGTGAAGAGCAGGAAAATCAGCAATTACTCAGCAAAGGCACTTGAATGTTCTTTCCTTAGGCGGCTTAATTATGTGGTAAACTTACAAACACCCGCTATGTATGAAGGGGAATAAATACAGAAAACTACAAATCATAGACTTGACCCTCAAAGAGCTCACAGCTGGGCTGGAGAAAGAGTGACACAAGAGAGAACTGTGAGTGTGGGCTAAGGGAGTTGTGACTTGCGGACTCCAGATTAGAACCTTGGAGTTATGTGACTACAGGAAGTCTCCCTAACCTCAGGCCAAGGAGATCGCTAACGAGGGGAAAGAACAAAAGATTTCTCCGCAAGATTTAAAATCCTGCAGCTCTTCCAAGCTTTGAGATGAAATACAGCCTCCACTCCTGAAAAGAGATCGAATCTCTACCACAGAGAGGCTTATTCGCAATCACCCAGAGAGCCAGACTTGGCAATCAAAGAGAACCAATTCGGGAACTGGCTGCTTAAAAAAACATTAGTTCCTAGTGAACTGTATTTCAATACCAGACTGTGAGACTTAGGAACTCTGTATAACACGTGGGAGAGAAAATCTTCGCATACACTCTTAAGCTGTACTGACATGACCCAGTGTGAAACAGAAATTAGGCAAATCTCTGAGCTGTTTGAGAAACTAAGCCAACTCGATTTGATGGGTGGGATCTTAGCCTGGGCAGCCTCCCCGATGGTCCACACTGGCCATTGAGAGGCTGACCCACCTTCCCTCCCACAGACTCCCACACAGTCTTCTCAGAAGGAAAGCTTTCCATGGCCACTTTTTGCTACTAGAGAGCTTCTCTTTGGAACCTCTGCTAAAAACACTAGGCACCTTGCTTAGTTTGTTTTCCTTCTCTAGAGTCGGGAGTTTAGAGAAATAAACACAGGGAAACAGTGGAAAGAAGCCAACATTTATTCAGCCCACAGGGGAGGTCAAGCACTGCTCTGTGTGCTTCTGTCCCATTGACCGTGCAGGATGTCCTGAACCCCATTCTGTAGGTACAGAGCTCAGGATCACAGAGTTAAAAGTGACTTTCCCAAGGTTACTTAGTTGGTAAAAGGTGAGAGCAGATTCGCACCCATGACTCTCTGAATAAAAACACTCACATCCATTTCCATCCTCCCACACTGCTTCCCTCAAAGGGCAGCGTCTTCTCTTACTTTCCCTTATCATTTTCTTCTTGGTCTTTCTTAGTTCCCCCTTCTCTCCTTTTCTTCACATCCTTCCCTCACTCTCGACTACGCTGAAGTTCCGTGAAGGTCACACTGGTTGACACTGGTTCATGCTTCTCATTGCCCATCATTTTCAAGGCAGCCAAATTCCTCTCTGAGGGGTAAAGCTGTCTGCAGAAAATTAGAAGACAACATTGTGTCAAATTACAAAGATCATGAACTGGCTTTTGATCTCTCCTTATCTTTTTTATATACTTTTGGAGTTATTTATCAGTTGAGACATCAGTTGGTTGAATGACACTTCAGTCATTGCTCCCAAAATATGCAGGGTAGCTAAGGGGCCGTATGTTCGCAGGCAGTATGAAACTGTCAAAGGAAGATGAACTCTTTCCCCACAATTGAATTCTATGGAAAATGTCTCTTATATTCATATTTGTCGTTTTTAGTCATGATTCGTATGTAGTGGCTGAGAAGCATCGTAGCTGCCTTTCATTTGCCAATAGCGTTCAGGAGAGCACTTTATTGCGATGACGTAGAACACGAGATTAACACTAGTCAACAGGTCACATGCGCCATTTGCTGTCCACCACAGAGAACTGTGATTAAACTGTGATTCTAAGCAAACAGGCTGATAGAAAGCAATGTACACTGCTTTTAAAGGCACAACTTCATGTTCATCGAGGACTCTGAATAGCTGCAATCCCCGTTAACAGCCTCGTTTATTTTGGAGACTGGCAGTTTTCTAAACAGCTGTAGGGGCACAAATGCAGGCCAATGTAGGAAAATCATATTGAGGAATTTGCTCAACTTCAGAACTGGGCCATGCCTCGAGGTCAGCACAAGCATTACACCACCATCGCACTCTCCACACCTGCCTCCTGGCCAGTCCTGCCCCACTCCTTCAAGCAGCTGCATCCAACCTCATCCATGCACCAAATACCTACCAAACAAATCCTACAAATCTTCCTGGCTCTGGACTGCTCACCTTGTCCTGGTCCTCAAGCAAGGAAGGATCTACTTGATCCCAGCTCTCCTGGCCAACAATTTTTGTCCTTATCTTATTCCCACGTCTGACTCTGGGAAGACCAGGGCTGGGGTTCCCCAGGATTATTTTTCATGGAGCTTTCTGTGGTTTGACAGGTCGGGACCTGCACCAGGACGTATTCGCGTTCTGTATCACAGGTTAACAGATGAGGCTGAAGGAAGTCAGGGCGTAAGTGTAGTAGCAAGGAGGAGGGTGTTCTAGTTAGCTAACAGAGAATAATAAACCACTTCAAAATGTAGTGGTTACAATAACTACGTTTATTTATTTCGCTCACTAATCTGCAATTTGGGAGAGCTGGAAGGGAGGGGCACCTAATCTGGTGCACTTAGCTGGTTCATTAGCCATTTGGAGACATTGATAAAGTCTATACAGGTCAGCATCTGGACTTCAGAGGAGGATGGAGATGGGTGGAGAATGGACAAGGGACACAAATGCCCTCTGTTTTGCAGTTTCCCTCTGGAAACAAATAAGACCCAGGCACTTATTTACTTTTGTTTCATAATCGTTCTTCAGGATGATGAAAATTGTCTTTTTTGTTGTTGTTTATTGACTTTATTCTCCTTGCAATTAAACGTTTTCATTTGAAAGCATCTTACACTGCAAAAGAGTGGAAAGGACAGCACCAAGTTATATTCTAGTATTTTGTGGGAAGATCTGCCAGTAATTCTCATCCCCAAAAGAGCAAGCGTTCTGGCCACCTCCCTGTGGCAGAGGAAGGAGAGGAAGCATTTGTGAGCATCCCAGACAGCAACAGAGGAAGTGTACACATTTGTGTGCAGACTTGCCTTTCAAAACCAGGTTTATGTGATGGAGATCGATCTCCTAGGCAGCAATTACAGATTCACCAAGGAATCAATATGGCTAAATTTACACTGACCTCAGCAAAATAGTTTGTAGTGGAGTAAGTACCTTTAGGCTCTTGTCTGGGGAAATTCAAATAGATAGAAATATGAATGTTCTGCAATTTTTTTCCCCTGGGAATACGTGGTTGGCCAGAAGGATAAAGATGGATTCTGGGTCACATGGCACCTGCATGACTTTAATTTTTGTGGTCTAGTTTAAGCAGGAAAAAAAGAGAGCATCACAAAGAAAATAGTATTAATAATAGACCAGCACTTATTGACCATTTAACGCACATCTAGCATGGCGCTGATGGCATATAGCACAACATGAGGAAAAGCACTATTATTTTCCCCACGTTACAGATGAGCAAAGTAGGTCAGAGAGTCTGAGTCATTTGCCCCTGGATGTTGGAGCTGGGATCAAGGCAGGCAGTCTGACTTCGGTGTTCAGGTTTTGAGGGCTCAGCGAGAACCATTCCTTTATCCATTCATTGGACAGTGGGGCATCTGCTAAGTTTCCACTCCCAGGTTTTAGGTGAGGGCTGTCAGAGAATCCCAAGGATGAGTGTAATCAGAGGTGGGCAGAGAGGAGGCCTGGCGTAAAGGCTGGAGAATCATGTTGGAAGCTAAGACGAGTACAGGGCCAGCAAGTGGACAAACAGGGTCAGCAGTCAGAAGGCACGCGGAGAGCAGCTGAGCTCGTGGTTGGTTAAGAGCACGGGTAGCAAGTGTGTCCACGCCCAGCTGAATTAATGCAGAAGCCGTGCATGCGAGCTTGAAGCTGGCGGTCCTTAACATCAGCAGGGCTGACTCTGCATGCCAGGGGAGGTGTCCGGGCACCCAGGGCTTTCTCACACAACAGAAAGAAGCAAGCGTCCTCAGACCACCATCAGCCCATGTGGAGGGAGCGCATGCCTCAGCGGTGGAGCACATGGCCCAGACTCTGCTCTGTCACTATCCCCGTCCAGGTCACACGAGTTTCCAGACCCTTTCCTCTGGGAGAGGACAAATCTTTATTTCTACTGCATTCACAGTGGCATCACACGAGAAGGAGAGGTAGAACCAGCATTTGAACTGAGAACTCCAAATCTCCAGCATCTTTTTACCGTAATTCCCAGCATCACTCCATCCCAGAAGATTTAAGATCTGTTCAAAGTTTTATAAACTGTAAAATCCTGTAGACATGTATGTTTTGGAGGAATTCTCAGACGGAGGAAAATGACCACTTCACAGACCTCTTCAGTGTTCTGCCCATACCAAAGGCCACCCCCTCCCAGTCCACAGCAGCAGGGCAGGAAATACACCCAGAAGGCTGGCTTTTGTCCAGGGTTGTTGACCCACCTCACTCTCAGAGGGTTCTCCGGCTTCCTCCTGATTCCCTCTCTCCTCCCTCACCTCAGCCTCCCCCCATCCCTTGGCAGCTGCTAGTTTCTTTCACTCCAGGCTCCCTAGAGTACCTAGTGAAACTTCTCAAAGAATCTGGGGGGCTAAATCCAACTCACTTTGATCTTCGGACATTTATGGTAGTTCCTGGTCTTCTTCATTACTTTTCTATGGCTTTTTACCCCCCTAACGAAATAGCTTAGGGAATCACTGGTTTGATTTTCTGCGACTAGAGAGCCTGGGGAGATCTGGATTTCCCAGAAGTTAGGACCCCTGTGAGTCAACAACCACCCCACAACCAAGAGAGTAAAATGTGTGGGGGAAAGTGAGGGAAATGGAGCAGGTTAACATTTCTGGGGAATGCAGTGGTGGTCATATAGCACCGTCCTTCACGAATTGAAAACTGGAGAAGGCGAGTTTTAGCTTCAATGACTAAAAGTGGAGAATGTCAGTCTGGTACAAGAGTTAGTCAATTGATTTTGTTGTTGTTTGTTTTAGGGAGGAGTAATTAGATTTATCTATTTATTTAATGGAGGTCCTGGGGATTAAACCCAGGACCTCATGCATGCTAGGCATGCACTCTACCACTGAGCTATACCCTCCCCTCAAGTCAGTTGACTGTTGAAATCACAGTTATCAAAACAGTTTTTTGTAAAAACTCCCAGTTATAAATAAATAAGTCATGGAAATATAATGTAAAGCATGGAGACTATTGTTAATCGCTCTATATTGCATATGTGAAAGCTGCTGAGAGAGTAGATCTTAAAAGTTCTCATCACAAGAAAAACAATTCTGTAATGATGTATGATGACAGATGTTGAGTAGACTTATTGCAGTGATCGTTTTGCAACATATACAAATATTACATCATTATGTTTTATGCCTGAAATTAGTATAATGTTGTTGTATGTCAAGTATATCCCCCCAAATTTTTTTTAGAAAAGCTCAGAAGTTGTTTGAGCACCGTCTAACTGTCTACCGATGGGAGTCTTGGCAGAGATCTAGAAAATTCAAAAACAGCCCAGCGTAACTCCTGTTCTGGAAGGAAGGGTGTACTGTGCGTGGAGGATTGTTTTTATTTTCATTTTGTTGTGCTTTTCTGAAGAGCATTCTAGAACTGAAGGACAGTGGCAGGGTTGATTCCTCGGCCGCACAAGGGGTGATTTGCAGGTGAAGGCCCTCACTGGAAACATCCCACGTCTCAGCTCTAAGAGGCCTCAGGTGAATACCACCCATACACTCCACGTTCGAGCTCTGCAGGGAAAGTCTCTAGGGAAGAAGGGGCGCGGGGTGACCTCTGTCCTCGTGGTGTTCACCTCACACTTGCGGGGAGGGGTTCTCTCCCTGGGAGTGATGTCGCCACCACTCTTTGCCTCCTGAAGGCACAGCTTTGCCTTCAGAGCTCTAAGTCAAGGGATGGAGGAGCCCTTTGGCAAAGATAAGATAGTCTGGTGTCTGCACGGGATTCTCTTAAACTCTAAAGGTGACCAAAAATTAAGCATGGACAAAGTACCCCAACCCTCTGGCTCATCCTACCAGACTTTCTTAACCCTGTCTCAGCTTGCTCCTATCACAGGCTTACGGGCCCTTCATGATCCCACTCTGTCTTCTAAGATGTAAACATTGGTCCCCAAGAATCGCCTGTACTCCCTGTGTTCTTTCCTTCTAGGTTCCAGCCCCACTTGCATAAGCAAAGCCCCAGCTCACACATAAAGCCTTTGTCCTAATACTCTGGCTTCCCTCATGCCCGGGAGAACATTCCATTATCAATGTCCACTTCGTGCTGAGAGCCTGCACATTTCCATCCCACATCTGCCTGGAAAGATCTTGAGCAGGACATAAATTCTTTGAATGAGCTCTCTCTACAGATATGACTCATTCTTCACACAGGCATAGGGGCTCTGCCTGGCAGAACCACGCTAAGATATAAGTATTACTATTATACCCACATTACAAATCAATACGCTGAGGAACAAAGAGATGAAATGATCCTCCCCAAATCATACAGCTCACGAAGGGTAGGTTTGGGATTTGAATTCAGATAAATGTCACTGCTAAGCCACAGTTATTCTCTGCTGGCTTTGGCGATCTTAAGTTTCTAATGCACGTCTGATATTTCACGGAAACAAATGATCTGTCATAACTGACTCCAAACCTGCATTGGTATGTTTTGAACCAGCCAACTTTTATTTATTAAGATCTCTGGGTAAACCTGTTTAGGCTCACTATCATTATTGTTCCTCTTGCTCTGATAGGTGACTGACTGATTACTTGAAAAATAGATGGAGAACGGTATCATTGCACTCTGACCAGTGAAAATTCCTCCTCCCAGGCTGAAATGCTATGGTGCGCTGTCAGTTGCTGGAGACGTTCATTCTGAAATTACAGTGCAGACCACTAAGCTTGGGGTTGACGGGGGTGGTTCTCAATTCTCTGTAATTTCATAAGATGTGGAGGCCCCTCCGAGCCCAGAAGGCTGAGATGTAAGTGGATGTGTATTGTTAGTGGAACACTTTGTGCTTTGAGAATCCCCACTGAGAAAAGCAAAGAGAGGAGAGTGTTAAACTTGATTCAGACCAGCCAGGGCCTTACGACCCCTCCTGTTGGACTTTATATTTGGTGATGCCCCTTGTCTTCTAGAGCAGCTGTCAGCTGAGCCCTAAAGCCCCCTGGGGAATGCCTGGTTCTCCAAGACCTCCTGGGTAGTGTCTGTGTCCCTTACGCCTCACCCAGGCCCTTCCAAGACCTCAGCTCAGCGGCTTCTCAGGTCTGTTTCATGCTTCAGACGTGCCCTTTAATTGGCTTTTTCTTCCTCCCTGTGGCTGGACTTTCTGGCATCAATTTGTCAGGCAGGAGGCTGGTCTTTTGCTGCTCATCCCTCAGCTCCCTGCTACCAAGCTGTCTCCCTGAATTTCTCTGTCCACATTTAGTGTTTGGGGGGTGATCGATTGCCACCCTCGGTATGAAGCACAGACTACCCTGCAGCAACCTGGCTCCAGGAACACCACGATGTGGCCTTTCCCAGAGGTAAGCATTCCCAACCTTACAGCCCTCTTTAATCCAATCATGGTAACCCAGTGTGTGTGTGTGTGTGTGTGTGTGTGTGTGTGTGTGTGTGTGTGTGTGTGTGTGAAATGCACAGGAAGTTGATGAAAGATGAGAAAGAGTGGGGTCAGGGCTGGAGGCATGATTGAGGGATGAATCGCCCTTGCCAGGAAGCACTTGTGGGACAGAAAGAACACGGTGTGGGGAAGTGAGATGAGTGGATGAGGTGGCAGGTTGGGAGATCTGGCAGATAATGAGAGAGTGTTTTACCCTGCGGTCAGTCTAATCCTGGGAGTGGCCAGCAATGAGGGCTGTGTGCTACCTCAGGTTGAGGGTCTCTCAAAGTTCAAGGGTGTGGGAGAAGGAGGGACATTTAACTAAAGTTTGTTTAAGTCATGGTAGCAGTATCTTGTCCATGCTGGGTACAAATAGCTCAGCTAATCATTTATGGGACAAAGAATGGGAATTTGGAGGGTCTGTGTCTGATCTTGTCATAGGTAAACCAGGGGAGGCATCTTAAGAGTTTTACCTAAGTCATAGGGCAAAGGGTGTTCTTTGCGGTAAACCACTTTGGGGAACACAAAAAAATGGGGAGATTAATTATTTAATCGTTGCTCTTTTCTGAGAGCACAGGGAGAGGATAAAATTCAATGTTGTCAATTACCTTCTATATGAGTTTGAGCTTTAGTTTCCTCATAGGAAAATTACGGTAAATTCCTATGGTTTTTATGCCAGGGTGAGGACCATAGACCAAAACTTATGTAAAAGAAGTTAGCATGGTACTAAGCTCATTTTAAGAGCTCAATAACAGGAGTCATCATTATTCAGACTATATTTGTTGTTACTATTACTGCATCCTGGGCATTGCTTTTATTAAAGCCATTTTTATTATCTATTTTAAAAATTAAATGCAAGTAATCAGAGCCCTATTATAGCAAAGCACGCAGTAAAAAAGATAAGTTTGTGAATAACCTCAATAATTAGACCCCATTACCATCCAAGAGAGAGCTGATGGCACTGGAAGTATCTGACCAACAGATGACACAGTAGTCAGATCTTGTTAAACTGACTTTCAAGAAGGATTTCATTTAATTCATTCCCTGGAACCCTTGCAAAGTGCTATTTACAATCTAAATGAGCCCAGGCTTCTCGGGTGTAGAGGCTGGAGGCCTCTTGCTGGCCTAAAGGGAGGCCACTCTTGGAGGCTTATTCCTCTGGGTGTCACTGTGTGCTCAGACTCACGCTGATGTGGTCATAGCAGCTCCTGCTATGAACATTCCGATTCTTCCAGATCTTTTTCTCTTATACTGGGCACGGAGCCTCTCTTAACATCTTCTTGGTATAGAAAGAATTCCTTAAAGATTTTATATGGGAACCTTAAATATTTCATGGGCTCATCTGCCTGTTTAATTACGTCTACACGCAAAAAAAAAAAAAATAGGCTTCCTGGCTAGGCATGCATTTTGCGATACTGTTATATAAATATTTAAACAGCTGGGCTTCTCTGTATCTTCAAGAAAAGTACCAATTGTCAGTCTTTGCTTGGGAAGAGAAACCTAAAATGAAGAAGGTCTGGAAGTGTGTGCAGTAGATCTCCACATATAAGTGGGGAGACTAATTTTTATTTTTAAAGCCAATTGAACAACAATAACCAAAAAAAAAAAGCATGCCCTTTGCCTGGGCTGTTTGCCAGCGTAGCTCATAATATGCTATAATGGAGCTCCAGAGTAAAAGAGGCACAAATGAGAATCCTGATTTTACCATTTACCCAAATGGACAAAGCTATGCAAGTCTTTTAACCTCTCTGAGCCTTATCTTCCTTATTCAAATAGTGGGAGAAATAATGGTGCAGTCCCTGTGGAAAACAGTATGGCAGTTCCTCAAAAAATTCAACATAAAATTACCATACGATTCAGTAATTCCACTTCTGGGTATATACACAAAAGAATTGGAAGCAGGGACTTGAAAGGTATTTGTACACCCATGTTCAGAGCAGCGTTTTTCATAAGAGCTAAAATGTGGTAGCAACTAAGATGTCCACCATCAACAGATAAATGGAATAAAATGTGAGATTGATAGATAGATAGACAGACAGACAGACAGTGGAATATTATTTAGCCTTAAAAAGGGAAGAGATTCTGATACATGTTACAATATGGTTGGACCTTAGAGACATTATGGTAAGCATAAAAAGCCAGGCAGAAAGACTAATATTGTATGATTCCACTTATACTGAAGTAACTAGACACAGGTAGGATGATAGTTGCTAGGAGCAAAGAGGGAGCAGGAGTTTCAGTTTAGAAAGATGAAAAAGTTCTGGAGGTAGGGAGGGGTGGTGGTTGTAGATCAACGTAACATAAATGTACTTAATGGTACAAAAATGGTTAAAATGTTAAATTTTATGTTACGTGTATTTCACCGCAATAAAACAATGGGAATAATAATTACACTATTCTTAAAGAGAAATTTCAAGTGCTAAATAAGTCACATATATTAATAGGTGAAACACTGTGCAGTGGATGGCCTTAGAAGTTACCCCAAAGATGCCAATGTCTTTTTCTGGGTTTGGGCTTACTTTGGAACTTCATCCCCTGCTTGTGCCTAGAATGGCAAACCCTAGCACAGATGGACAGTGATGGTTCCAGGATGGCTGCATGATCTGAACAGTAAGGGTCTCCATATATCTTTGCAAGGAAGGTGAATGGAATTTTAAAAACTATTCTCTTTCATGTAAATATATTTTTAATTAAACTTTCTATTTTATTATAATTATAGCATCACATAAAGTTGTAAGACATAATGTAGAGTCGTCATATACCTTTTACCCAATTTCCCCCAGTGGTAGCATCTTGTAAAACTTAGGTACAGTATCACAACTAGGGTATTGATATTGATATAGTCAAGATCCAGGACATTTCCACCACCACAAGGATCCCTTCGATTGCCCTTTAACGTCCATGCCAACTTCCATCTCCCCCTCCCCCCCCAACACATGCAACCATCCCTAGTTCCTGGTATCACAGATCTGTCCTCCATTTCTATGATTTTGCCATTTCAAGAATGTTGTATGAATGGAATCATACAGTATGTACCCTTTGGGGATTAGCTTTCTACACTCAGCATAATTTCAACATTCACCAAGGTCACCAATGATATTTTTAAAAATAAAAGCACAAGTGATGATTCAAGCAATTCTGTCTATCAAGGTCCTGAGAGACACTTAATTCTCTCCAGATGGTCATACAAAGAGACTTTAATGAAGAGACTAGCAGTAGAGGCGTGAGCAGTACTGAAGGAGCCAACAAAGAATGTTGACATACTTGGGACAAGTAACAGTGGGGATCCATGGCCACCCCTTAAACTAGAGCAGAGGGGGTAGAAAATCATGTTACTGAAGCTCACTAAGAGCGGCAGAGGTGGGGGAGGAGGAACGCCTGATGGGAGTAGGGTCAGGCACAGACATAGCTATAGCAGATTGTAGCTGGAAAGATATATCTTGACCTCTCCCCCACCCTTTGATTTCCTGCCTAACTTAAGTGGAACTGAACAAAAAGCCAGTGGGCCAGAAAACCCAGATCAAGCATCCTTCAGAAGCCAGACTCCTTGGGTATAGTGCAAAGCCAAAGAATGACACAGATGGATTTAGGGCCAAACAATAAGTAATCAGCACAACAAAGAGTGATAAAAATGTGTTCACTCAACAAATATTTCCTGAATGTTCACTATTTGCAAGGCTCTGTTCTAAGCATTGGAGAAACATAATAAACAAGAATAATTAAGTTGTTGTCTCTAATTTCAAGTAGAGGGAGACAAACTAATATTTTGCTGAAATGATGCTCTTGAGCAAGGAAGAATTGATGAAATCCAGTGCATAAGAGGCTGGTTGGCCACAGACAGGGGCACGGGCAGTGTATTCATGGTACTAGCTGGGAAGGCAGAATAAATGGGTCAATATAGTATAAAGGTTTATGTGTGGATGAAAGCATCAAGAAATACACCCTGAGCCACCATGAGAAAACAATATGGAGATTCACTAAAAACAGACTTACCCTATGAGCCAGCAATCCCACTCCTGGGCATATATCCAGAGAAAACTCTAATTCAAAAAGATACATGCACCCCAATGTTCAGAGCACCACTATTTACAATAGTCAAGACATGGAAACAACCAAAATGTCCACTGACAGATGACTGGACAAAGAAGTTTTGGTATATTTATACAATGGAATACTACTCAGCTATAAGAAAAGAATAAAATGATGCCATTTGCAGCAACATGGATGGACCTGGAAATCGTCATTCTAAGTGAAGTAAGCCAGAAAGGGAAAGACAAATATAATGTGATATCAATTATATGTGAAATCTAAAAAAAAAATAAATAAAAAATAAAAAGACAATCGAATTTATTTACAAAACAGAAACAGACTCACAGGCAAAGAAAACAAACCTATGGTTACCACAGGGGGAAAGGGGTGGAAGGAATAAATTGGGAATTTGAGATTTGCAGACACTAACTAATATATATAAAGTAGATAAACAACAAGTTCATACTGTATAGCACAGGGAACTATATTCAATACCTTGTAGTGACTTACGGTGACAAATAATATGAAAATGAACATATGCATGTTCATGTATGACTGAAGCATTGTGCTGTACACCAGAACTTGACACAACATTGTAAACTGACTCTAATTCAGTAAAAATATATATATACAAAAAGAAAAGAAATACAGACTTTGGGGCAGATCCCGGCTTCACCACTTCCTTGTATGTGACTCACGCTGACGACCTCATCACCCTACAGCCCACTTGATTCTTCTATCAATGGAGAGGATGGTAGCATCTTCCCAGATGCTACGAGTTTTGTTACGAGAACGTGTAAATTACTTAGGACGTTTCCTGGCATTACCACATGTGAGCTTTGGTAATGATGCAGGAAAAACGGGTGTGAAGCATGAGGAGGGCCACGTCCCAGGCCTCGGCTGAGTTGCTGGGATGTGCCCTGCCAGGTGTAGGTCCTTCGCTTTGCACAGGAAAGAATTCAAAAGCAAGTCACTTAAGAGTGAGTTGAGTAAAGGTAGATTTATTTAGAGAGATACATACTATATAGAGCGTAGGCTGTTTCAAAAGGCGAGAGAAAAGCCACAAATTGTGGGGGTTGAGTGCTCAGGTTAAAGTAAAACTAGACACACACTCCATAGACAGACTACGGGCCAAGACAAGGGAGTGAGGGAGGCGTCCACGAGGTGCGATGTTACCAATTTTTATGGGCTTGGTAGCTTCATATGCTAACAAATGGGAGGATCATTCCAAATACCCTGGGGAAGGGGCTGGGATTCCCAGGAATCTGGCCACTGCCCACTCTTTGACCTTTTAGGGTTAGCCTTGGAATTGTCATGGCACCTGTGGGCATGTCATTTACCATGCTAATATACTACAATGAATATATAATGAAGCTCAAGGTCTACTAGAAGTCAAATCTCCTGCCATCTTGAGCCTCAAAGCCTACTGGGGGTTGAATCTTCTGCCATTTCAGTGTTAATTGCTGGGTCATTCCTTGAATGGCTGTGCCCTGCCCCCTTCCTTCCAGTTTCAGTAATGCTTCTCAGTTATCCTTGATTGTTCCCAATCTGAAGACTTCTGGCTCACTCTGAGGGAGGAGTTCTCAAACTTGAGTGTACGTCGGAATCACCTTGACGGCTTGAAAACATTTTAGGCCCCACCCCTAGAGGTTCTGAATAGAGCAGGACCTGAGACTTTGCATTTCTAAACATACGTCCTTAAGTAAAGCTGATTCTGCTGGTCTGGGGGACCACATTTTGATATTAACTTCTAGGGATGGGACCTAGCAGCTGTGTTAGCAAACCTTGTTCCCCAGGTGATTCTCAGTATAAGCTAAAGCTTGAGAACTGCTCTTAGACTTAGTAAAAACTAACACACTGAAGCCTTCTTCTTGTCCGTCCATCTTTGCAGATTTGTAACTCTTCAGGCATCAAAACTCTTTTTCTTCTTCTATAGTAAGAATGAATTTCTGCCTGGGCTCTACCGTGCTTAGCTGCCTAAATAATTTTCCACATAGCTTGGTAAAAATTGAAAAAGAGTGTTTCTCACCAAATAGGTTGAAATAATTTTTCAGACTTTCAAAGGAAACATGCTTTTCCTTCCAATCATTTTTCTAGTGCTAGGGATGGTAAGATTTAATCATCAAAGGCTTTACAGTGGGCGTTCTCACCAACTGTTTTAGGAGACTTGCCATTGGTGGAAAAATGATCTGAAACTTGAAAATAAAAATGTGAGCGTCACGTCTTTTCAATAGCACATGGGGCAAAGACCACTCAAGGATTGTTTAGGAGAATATACATAGTTCATCTCATTGCTTAAGACTAATTAAAAGTTGCAGACTTAATGAGGTTCCTTGTTAACATGTATTTTTGCCCTATAGTGATGCAAATAATTTCTGTCAAACAGATTACCCCCACAAATTTATAGTCTATTAGACATTAAACAGTTTATATCTAACACAATAATCATCTAAACGTTTCTTTGTTTAATTGCCTATGAACTCTTGCTTCTGAAATGCTCTCTGAGCTAATCACAACATATTACTGGTTCCCTCATTAATTAATGAGTTAAAATCTGATATGTGCTCATTTTGTAGTTGCCTGAGAATCATGGTTTTCGCATTTCTGAAACATCTACTTTAACACTGTTCCCTGAAGAACTCACTTGAAATAGTTTTGCCAAGGATTGGGCGTGAAGGTGGGTGAAAATGATCACTCTGTGACATAAATGTATGACCAGTAGTTAGATCTTCCTGTAGCGGCTCAAAGATACGTTGCAACAAAGGATCTCAAGATGCATCAGGAAGGGGAAGGTAGAGAACCATGGTTTCTCAGAGCATCCTCACAGGAGAGGGACTCAGGTGCTGGCTATTCAGCTCTGCCACTTTTCCAGGGTGAAGTCCTACCAGTAGGTAAGAATCCCAAGGTGAGGACTCTTGTCCATATTACCCTGAACTCTTTTGCTAAGCTGTGCTACCAAAAACTAGTACCAAGCTCTGGCTCAGTTTCTGACTGTCACTTCTGGCATCATCTTACTGTACCATCCAGAGGTTCTGTGCAATAGCCATGCATTACACATGGGTGATCATGTTATCACGATGTAATGATGACCAGTCATGCATACACCAGAATCTTCTGCATTGCAAGGCAGTGGGAACCGAAGCATAGCTGGCCTAGCCACTTCACATCCTTTCAATCGTGTCTCAATTAAATCCAAATGTCCCAGAGGGAGTGAGCATTTTTCCAACAAATATAGAAAATCAGTTTTCTACAATGGAGAATGATCACTAAAACCTTGTTTTTTGAAATGCAAATTACCTAAGATTTCAGAAAATGAGAAAAAAAGCAACCCAAAGAAAATTTGAAGGAAAAAAACAGTATTTGGAAATTTAGGGGGAAAAAATGTAGAACTAAAAGTTAGTAAAATTTAAGAATAAATTCAAAATACATTGCTTAAAAAATCTAATAAAACATAAAAAATACTGTTAAGTTTAATAAAAACAAGATAAGAAGTCAAATTTAGAAAGAGGATATAATGAGTGAATGATTGAATTATAATGGATTACTGTCATAGTTTTGTAATAAATTTAGAAATATTGATGCTATGATAACAGCCAAACCAACACCAGAATCGATGCAGTTAAAACGTAGAAAACCTGAAGAAAGCAATAGAGAAAATAAGGAGAATTGCTAAAGATTATCCACAACAATAAAGGTCATCACTGAAGAAGGCTTTTCCACTTTTTTCTTTGAAAATTTCACCATGTATCACCTATTCCATGACATGGAGCAAGAGGAAAATTACTCAAGATAACTCTACAAACTAATGAAAACCTTAGTCCCCAAAGCTGATAAGATTTTCACAAAACCAGAAATGAACTGATCATAGCTTGATATAAATATGAAACTCTAAATAAACTACTGTAAATTAAGCAGTACAATAGGATGGTAATAAATCAAACTGGAAATTCAAGGCCTAATGTAGTGTGAAAAATTTAATGATTATCCCACAGTATACATCAGTAGTTTAAAGAAAAGAAATCATATCAAATTTATAAGTATGTAAAAGAAATTTGGTTTACTCCAAAATCATACCAATTAATGAGTATTTCTTTAAAGAACAGTATTGGGGCTCAGGGCAGGCTGCCCCCAAAATATGCCAAAGTGGCATATTGATTATTTTGAATTAAAGTTACTTGAGAAAGAGCCAGTGCAAGGACACTCTGACCCTCCATTCTGTCTCCCTGAAAACAGGAAATAAATCTTCCATGTGAAAGTTACCCTCTTATACCAGGAGGCAGAGAGGCATCCTTATCTTCAGAGATACAGAATTCAGGGTCAAAAAGGTTCTCATAAACAATCTTTGTTACTTCACTAATTTACTACTCCAAGCCCAAATTCTGCTTAGATTTTCCACTAATTAACTACCCAAATCTTTTTCTTTGTCCTGTCAATTCCTCACAAATTATTGTTTCTTTGTCTAAAAAGTATAAAGTTGCCTGTTTTGGTCACTTAGTAGGTCCTACTTATAGGAGACCTCTGTACATAAGAATTACTTCTTTTGTTACTTCTGTTCATCTGTTTCATGTGAATTTCATTATTACACTAGCCAAGAGAACTCAAGAAGGCTAAGGGAGGAATTTTTCCCCTCCCCAACTGTAAAATTCTTCTTTTTCAAAATGGACACATCTTTATTTTCTCAATAAAAACATGAGTATTGCTTGTAGAACTCTACTGATGCCAAAATGCAGGTGCAGTGATGCTATAGCGTATGGTTCTTCTGGTTGGTGCCTGAGTTCCTACAGCTGGAACCACCTGTTCCTCAACTCCTCGTATCAAGTTTTGAAGTACCAGGGGCAGACTACGCAGTTAGAGGCAGAAGCACGTGGAACAGACTGAGGAACTAAGAAAAGCCCAGGAGGATGAGCAGTTGCTTCCTAAAAGTAGAAAGGTAAACTCTTTTCTTGATGATACTATTTGTCACTGCAAGAAATTGAATGAACAAAGGCAACTGGTCTCTTGGTCTCTTGATGATCTTGTCAGCAGAATGAATAGTAACAATTGGTAAGGCCAAGTCCAAGATATCCAAGCTGCCAGGAAACTTTTTTCTAAGGAAAACAGCCCCATCACCCTCTCCATTAAAAGTATAAACTAGACTGGTTTGATTTTAAACTATGTGTGAGTGTGTGTATGTTTGGGGCACCTGGTATACATCTGGTATTCTGCTTAAATTCACTCACACACTTACCAAGGCCGCTTCTGGATCCCAGATCAAAACAAGGCTGTAGAGGATGCTCTGACAGCATCCTCTGTTCTGTGGGCATCTCCTCAAGCTCACGTCAATGAACAAACAATGTGGACTCTAAGAAACATTGCAGTCCAAGATTCTGACTTGGTTATCAAGTGTGTGTTAATAGATCCCTTCTCAGCTTTAATGGTATTTCCTTATACATAAATAATGAGAATGTAATTATGGTCTTACTTGGACATTTTTAAAAGTTTTGTGTGTGTGTGTGACAGAATTATTGATCGCCCATTAGGAAACTCTTAAGCAATGTCCTCTTTTTAATTTTCCTATATCAAATAATCACTTTTAAATTTTTTCTTTCTTTAGTTTTTTGCAAAAAAAATAGGTACCCAGTAATTTCCACAAATAGTGATCTAAACAAAGAAATTGAAACAGATCTGAAAAGAAAGGTTGTTCACTATCACTGAGCTCCTGGGACCTATGGAATGTTTGAGTCACAGGAAACATTGCCACAGAGGCCAGTGAACAAATTCAGGGTGTGTTGGATTCAACAGAACCTAGAGTACTTACAGTCAACAGAAAAACTAATTACCAGCAGGAAGCTGGGTAGATGTCTAATACCACAGCTGGCTGTCAAGATCAGATCCAGCAGGTTGTCAGTTATGATCCCTTTCCCCAACAACGTTTAACAGGAAATGCTAAGAATGACAATAACTTTCAAGTGGAAAGAACATTTGAACAGACTACATATTTCGTCCATAGATGCACATTTATACACTATTGATAAGCCTTATATTAAGAAATACACCAAAATTGCTCTGATTGTTAAGGACATCATCTGAAAGGTCTTTCAAGTTGCTGAGAAAATAAGTGAAATTGAGAAACTGGGTGCTATGATTACAGAGTACAGAAGACTAGTCAAAACTGAAGCTCTTTAATCCATGAGAACAAGTATGTATTGAGGACTGCATAAGGCTGATTGAAAAGGGTTTTTCTGCAGAGGGAGAAGACGATCAAAACAACATGTCTACAAACTTTTAGAGTTTTGTAAGCAAGGCGTAAAAGTCTTTTTATAAAGTTGGCCAACTAACATTTAATTAATTTAAAAAAAAAGAATGAGGGAGGAAGAAAAAAGGGTAACTTGCAGGAAAAAAAAATCAATACAGCAGTATAAAAGTAGAAAATAAAAGTATGTCACAACTTTACTTCTCCATTTTAAGAGCAATTTTGTAATGACTAGATATTTATATGTTTAATTTATACAGTATTATATAGTATACATTTATATCTTTTTATATTATAACTAATATGGTAATTTCTTTTTTTTTCATCTACTCAGAAACAGGTTCACATCATACAAATTGTTCTTTAATATTATTTTCCATTTAAAAATATATCACAAACTTCAGCTGGTGGTAAGATAGGATATATATGCTTTTCCCTATTTCTCTCACTAAATACAACTAAAACCCTTAGACATCATACACAAAACAACACAAAAAGACTCTAAAAGATGGAAGCAAGAATGCAGACTAGCTGAGAACCTCAGGACCAAAAAACAACAGGATGGTTTTCTCTGGTTTGCTTCTGGGTTTTTTGTTTTTTGGATTTGTTTGTTTGTTTGTTTGAAGCATGGGGGGGTTGTTTGCTTGTTTGTTTGTTGCTTTTGTCTCAAAAAGCCTATACCTGGAGCTAAAGAATCCAGGCAACCCGGGGACCCCAACAACAGTCTATTCTCTAAGCTGAAGGACCAGGAAAGGAAGCACACAGTAAGGCAGAAACCTTTTAACGAACAGCTGCTCAACTCCAGCTACCAAACACTGCAGGGAAAAAAAAAAAAAACTATAGCCCCTCTCTTGCCCTTGCAGCAAAGACTGAGTGGAAAGTCTAGATTGTCTACACTTGCAAGATTGCAATGAAGCATCTCAGTATCACCTCTACACATGTTAATTTGACAACTTAAAAAAATTGACCAATTCCCTTAAAAAAACACAAGCTACCGCAAGACCCCTAATATGAATAGATCTTTTTAAAAACCCTATGGCAATTTAAAAAATTGAATTTATAATTTAAAATATTAAATAAGTAAATAAGTAAATAAGTAAATAAATAAATAAATAAGAGAGAGCTCTCCGGGATCAAATGGTTTTGTTGGAGATTTCTACAAAATGTTTAAAGAATTAATATCAGTTCTAAACAATCTCTTCTAGAAAACAGAAAGGAAAGAACACTTCTTAATTTATTTTATGAAGTTAGTATTACATTAATATCAAAACCAGACAAGGACAATACAAAAAAAGGAGAAAGATGCATAATTCTCATGAATATAGATGCAAAAGTCCTTAACAAAATATTAGAACATAGAATTATAATTGAGCCATCTCTTAGTCGGCATCATGGCCACCTTCAAACCCCTTGTGAAACCCAAGATTATCAAGAAGAGGACCAAGAAGTTCATCTGGCACCAATCAGACCGATACGTCAAAATTAAGCGGAACTGGCAGAAACCAAGGGCCATTAACAACAGGGTGCACAGGAGTTCAAGGGCCAGATCTTGATGCCCAACATCGGTTATGGGAGCAACAAGAAAACAAAGCACATGCTGCCCAGAGGCTTCCTCAAGTTTCTGGTCCACAACGTCAAGGAGCTCGAAGTGCTGCTGATGTGCAACAAATCTTACTGTGCTGAGATTGCTCACAATGTCTCCTCCAAGAACCACAAAGCCATTGTGGAAAGAGCAGCCCAGCTGGCCATCAGAGTCACCAGTCCCAACGCCAGACTGCACAGCAAAGAAAATGAATAGACAGCTCGTGTGCACATTGTATTTGCCTTAATAAAACCATGAAACTCAACATTTTTAAAAAATTATAATCAATGCAGAAAAAACATTTGACAAAATTTAATACCCATTCATGACAAATATCTCTCAGAAAAATAGAACTATAGGGTAATTTTCTCAACTTCATAAAGGGCATCTACAAAGAAGTTTCAGCTAACATTTTATCTAATGGTGAGAGACTGAATGCTTCCCCTTAAAGCAAGGATACTCTCACAACTCATTCAATTTATTGCTTGACTTTCTAGCCAGTGCAATAGGACAAGGAAAAGAAAAAAAAAAAGGCATATGAGTTGGAAAAGAACAAATAAAACTGTTCCTATTAGCAGATGACATGATTGTCTACACAGAAAATCCCAAGGAATCTACAAAAAAACTCCTAAAAATAGTAAGTTAAAACTCCTAAAAGTAACGTGAGTTCACTAAGATCACAGGATAAACATACAAAATCAACTGCATTTCTATATACGGTAATAAGCATGTGGACATTGAAATTAAAAATATAATACTATTTATAATCTCTAAAAAGTATGAAATACCTCAGTGTAGATATATCAAGTCATCTTCAGGACTTGTGTGCTGAAAACCACAACATACTGATGGAAGAATTCACCAAATGTCGAAATAAAGAGAGTCATGCTGTGTTCATGGATTGGAAGACTCCACATAGTAACAATGTCAATTTTTCCTCATCTTGATATACTGATTTGATGCAATCCTTATCAAGTTCCCAGCAAGATTTTTTTTCTCAGATATACACCAAATTATTCTAAAACTTATATAGAAAGCCTGAGGCCTTAGAATAACTAAAACAATTCTGAAAAGAATAACAAAGTGAAAGGAGTCAGTCTACCCAATTTCAAGACTTATTCTATAGCTGCGGTAGTAAAGAACACAGAAATACACCCACACAATTATGCCTAACTTTTTTTGAAAAAAAAGTAGAGAAGTAATTCAGTGAAAGAAAGATAGACTTCTCAACAAATGGTGCTGGATCCAGCAGACAAGCATAAGCCAAAAAACAAACCTCAATTTAAATCTCACAGCTTATAAAAAATTAACTCAAAATGGATCATTAACTTTTATGAAAATGTAAAACTATAAAACTTTTAGGAATAAAAAGGAGAAAATCTCTAGGATAAAAGGCTATACAAGTATTTTTTCTACTTGCAACCAAAAGCATGATCCATAAAAGTATAAAACTTCACTTCATAATAATAATTAACACTTTTGATCTATGAAAGGCCCTATTATGTCAATGAAAACATAAGCTAAAGAATGAGGGGAAATATTTGCAAGCTACATAACCAACAAAGGACTTGCATCTAGAGTATTTTAAAACTCAAAAGTAAACACTAAGAAATAAAATAAAATAAAAATAATTCAAATAGAGCAAAGGCAAAAGACATCAAGAGACATTTAACTGAAAAAGGTAAATAAAAAATTAAGCACAGGAAAAGATGTTCAACAGAGTTTGCCATGAAGGAAATGCAAATGAAAACCAAATTGAGCTATCACTACAAACCTCCCAGAATGGCAAAACAAAAAGTAGTGACAATACCAAATGCTGGCAAGGATGTGGAGAAATTAGGTCAACACCCATTCATTGCTCTTTGGAATAGACAATGGTACAGCCACTCTTGAAAACAGTTTGGCAGATTCTTATCAAACTGATCATGCAACTAACATGCACCCCAGCAAGTGCACTACTAGGCATTTATCTGAGAAAAAATGAACATTTGTGTTCATACAAAAAGCTGTATGTCAACGTTTATAGAGGCTTTATTTGTAGCAGCCCAAGACTGGAAATACCCCAGACGTCCTTCAACAGATGAATGGTTAAACAAACTGTAGTATAAAAAGGAATAAACTAGTGAAACACGCAATAATCTGGAGGATTTGTCAGACAATCACGCTGAGTGAAAAAAAATTCCAAATGGTTACATACTTTGTGATGACATATATATATAAATAAATTGAATATATATATATATATATATATATATATATATATATATATACACACATACACACACCTAGAAATCACAAAATTATAGCAATGGAGAAGTTTAGTTATTGCCATGGATTAAAAAATGGTAGGGGTGAGAGGGAAGCAGGTGTGGCCATAAAAGGACAACATGAGGGTTTCTTATGATGATGGAAATGTTCTGAATATTGACTTTATCAATTTCAATATCCTGGTTGTGATATTGGACTATAGTTTTTCAAGATGTTATCATTGATGGAAACTAGGTATAGTGTACAAGGATCTGTCTTATTATAACCGTATATGAATCTAAGATTGTCTTAAATTAAAAAGCCTAGTTTAAAACCTCAATTGGCAGAAAGTCATAATCAAAGGTGAGCTGTCATACTAAGTTTTCCATATGTTTTTGGGACCCAGAAATGGGAACTGGGCATGGAGTTACCTCTCATATAAACTCTCTCTTCTCTTGCAAAGAGGTGTTCAAAATTGGGCCATATAAGAATTGCAATATGAAGTCAAGGTAAAGGACTTTTTTGAAAGTCAATTGATTAAAAATTATTTCTTTAAAAAAAAAGAATTGCAATAGTTATGTTGTATTTTCAGTTTTTCTAATGTCTTTTTTTTCCTTTTGTGTTTTGTATATATATATATATATATATATATATATATATATATATATATACACACATATATGCGTAATATTAACATTTTTCTTTCCATTTCCTCTACTAGCCCAGGACTCCAATACTGATTGGAGGAACATAGGCTCTCTCTTGGTTTACAGAGTCCAGTATTTTCTTTTGGCTGGCTCCACAAATCCCTATACTTCTCTTTTCTCTGTATTTCACTATCTCTAGTGATCCCTGAGCCTTCAGGAATCCAAGTAGAAGTGTTAGGGTCTTTTCCAAGAAGTGTTCCCACAAAGCTTGCAATTCTCATTTTTTTTAATTCTCTGGGTCTTGATTAACCCCTACTACTATAATGAAAACATTGGGGGAAAAAAAAGAAAGTGTTTTCTATGTATTATTTTCTTGGTGTAACAGGGCTTAACTGTTATGGATTTGGAATGAATATTATTACCCAAACTCATCTTTCTTCTCTTTAGGGATCTTGGACACGCTACCTACAGGCAATAATAGCCAATGAGAAACAAAGTACTAATTTATTCAGCATTGAAAAAGCACTTCACATTTTAATACAATGCTCTCTTATGAAAGTTATTTGGTAAAATATGGTATAAGCCAAAGACTTCAGCCATGGCTCTTTTTTCCCCCCAAAGTAAGTCTTTAGGAAGAACCTGACCTTACAAATCCATCTACCAGAGATGAATAAGCCATAACCAGAAGCCAGGATGGTGGGGCTCACCTTGTAGAGGCAATGAAATGGGCTGGATATAAATACTTAGCAAATTTCATTTAAAGAGGTCATTGACTTGTTCTCTTAGTTGTTTAATGTTTTCAGGGCTAGGCAGTTTTCCTCCTTATTATCTAAGACAATTAAACAAACAAACCAGGACTATTAATATATTTTCCCCAAGAAAGTTGGAGACCTGTTAGTACTTTACTTAATATATCATTTAGTTTACTTTTAGCATTTTAGGAATTTTCAGAAGGAATCTATTATGAATGAGAGGAAAATTTCCAAATTATAATTCTATGTAAAAATACTTCATAGAACTTTTAGGGGACGTTGTCAGCATCATGCTAGACAAAGATGTCCACTTTCACCACTGCTCTCCAACATTGTACTGGAAAGGAATAAGATGTGTCAGATTTAGTAGGGGATAGCTTCCTATACTTTAACTTTTATTCTACTTAATTTTGCTCCCAGTTCCCTTTCCTGGAAGAATTATATTATCAGGTTCTTTTATCTGTCCAGATATATTTCATATATACATATTCAGGAAAGATGATTACTTAGCGTGAACTTTTTATTTGAGCAACAATTCAGTGGTAGGTGGCACTTGGATTTATTCCAAGGAGTCTATTTCAAGTCATACCAGGTCTCAGCTGGGAGATGTGATTTATCTGATTAACAATGTCTGCTATGATTAGATAGCCAGTGTGTGGAAACCTGCAGCATATTTTTTTTATTCCTGAATTTTCATTCTTCAGGTGTCAGGGGGAACTAAACAAAAAAGACAGCACCAGGAGACCAGTCCACATCATAAAATAATTAAGATAAACTGAAAAGCATACTATTAACTATGATAAAGTCAACTGAAGCTCCCTCCTGGAACAACTTCAATTCCTCCTTCCATGACAGAACCTAAAGATGGGAAATGATTGTCAGTGGAAATTGACACACATCTATGGAAAGAGACAGACGAATGAGGAGGGAGTAAGGAGGATCTCCCAGTACTTGTAGTTAATATCAGACATGGCAGTCCTCCTCCCAGTTTCCAGGGATGTCTGCCTTTGTGAAGCTGCTCTCCCAATACCTATCAAAGCCCCTTTTATCTCCCTGGACCAGTGAGAAGGGCAGTTTAACTCTTGTCCACAAAAGTCTGAATTGAATTAGGGCCAGAAATCAATTACATTTACTTCAAGGCCCCATGTCCCCTGGAATTTCGAGGAACCCCAAACAGCCAAAACAATCTGGAAAAAGAGGAACAAAGGTGAAGGTCTCACACTTTCTGATTTCAAAACTTACCACAAAGCTTCAATAATCAAACAGGATTGGAAATGACATAAAGACAGACATATAGACCTAGGAAATAAAATAGAGATCCCAGAAATAAACCCTGATACATACAGGGGCAACGTCTTTCAATGGGGAACAGATAGCCTTGACAATAAATAGTGCTGGGGAAAACTGGGTACCATATGAAAAAGAATGAAGTGGTATTCTTATTTTATACATAAAAGTTAACTCAAAATGAATCAAAGAGCTAAATGTACTAGCTAAAACCATAAAACTTGTAGAAGAAACACAGGGGAAGAGTTTCATGACATTGGCTTTGTACAGGATGCAAAATAAAAACATAAATTGGGCTACCTCAAAATTTAAAACTTTGTGCATCAAAAGAAACTATCAGCAAGTGAAAAGGCAACCGATGGAATGGTAGAAAATATTTGTAAATTATGCATTTGATAAGAGATTAATATCCAGAGTATAAAAATAACTCCTAAAATTCAGTAACAACAACAATCTGACTTTAAAATGGGCAAAGGACTTGAACAGATAACGACTCCAAAGAAGATATGCAAATAGCCAATAAGCACATGAAGGAATGTTCAACATTACCGATTACTATTGAAATGACAATTAAACTCTCAATTATGATGGATATTATTTTTTAAAAAACAATGTGAGAATATGGAGAAATTGGAACCCTTGTGTACTGCTGATGGGAATGTAAAATGGTACAGCTGCTATGTAAAACAGTAAGAAAATTCTTCAAAAAATTAAATGTAGAATCACCATATGATATGACAATTCCACCTCGGTTTTCCGATTAAACCCGAAAAGAATTTAAAGTAAGGACTCGAATATTCGTCCAACTATGTTCATAGCAGCATTATTCACAACAGCCAAAAGCTGGAAGCAACTCAAGTATTCATCAATGTGTGAACCAATAAACAAAATGTGGCCTATTCAGCCAATGGAATATTATTCAGCCTTAAAAAGAAGGACATTCTGACACATGTTAAAATATGGATGTATCTGGAAGCTCAGAAGGGCATATATTGTATGATTCTAATCATATGAAGTAGCATGAATAGTCAAATTCATAGAGACAGAAAGTCGAATGGCGGTTGCCAGGGTCTTGGGTAAAGGGAGAATTAGGAATTGCTGTTTAGTGGCTATAATTGCAGTTAAGAAGAGGAAGATATTCTGGAGATGGATGGTAATTATAGTTATACAGCTATGTGAATGTACTTAATGCACACTTTAAAATGGCTAAAGTGGCAAATTTTATTTTATATATATATATCACATATACAATTGATTTCCAACATATATTTCTAAAACCTCACAATGCTTTGGCTTTTTTATTTCCCCAACCTTGGTCAACCTTTACCATTTAAATGGCAGCACAAACCTGTCTTCTAACACATATTTTATGCATAGCAAAAAAAAATGTGAGAAAAAAAGAAAAGCAAGAATTCGACTTAATCTACATCTACTATACTCATCGCTCCATTTATTAATTTATTTATTATACTAATATTTTTCAAACATGTATAATGTGTTCAAAAAACATAAATCACAGCCTCCAACCAGCTTACATTCTAGAGGCGAGACAGGCAATATTAAAAATAGGAAAACTCAGAAAACTGGCTACATAATCTGCAGGGCCCAATGTCAACTGAAAATGTGGGCCCTTGTTCAAAAGTTATTAAGAACTTCAAGATAGTGCTAGCAGAGCATAAAACCAAGCTTGGGGCCATGAAACTGGTCCTGTGTAAGCTGATATGCAATATTAGAGTGTCTGTAGTAAGTGTAAAAAATTAAAAAGGAGAGTAAAAAAGAATGATATAAAGAAGTTTCAAATTTTTAGGGAAGGTGAAGAGGAAAGGCCTTTCTGAGAAAATGACTTCTAACTAATGATCTGAAAGAAGAGAGGGAATGAGCCATAGAGGGGAAGTATTCTTGGCAGAGGATGCGAAACCCCAACCGGGAAGTGTACCTATGCCCAGCCTACTGAAGAATTATGGCTGGGATAGAGGGAGACAGTAGAAAAGTATGAGATCAAAGGCCTAGAGGGGTTGGGGAGAAGGAGATATAGCAAAGATCCTCTAAGGCCTCTAAGGTCACATTTGGTACTTGGCTTTAACTATGAGTGACATCGCACAAAATCCCACATACCCAGGGTAAGTTTACATCTTTGCTTGTCACAGTAAAAGCCAAAATACTTGCCATTTCGATCTAATTTGTCTTCTCCCTTGACCATTTAAAGAAGAGAAAGTGGAGAAGAGATATACACTGAACTCATTTTGAAAGTTTGAAATCAAACAACAAAGTGAATTCATCAAACTTCCTCAAATATTATCATTTGTACTATACATATGGGGTGACTTAGGTTCCGAACATTCCTCCTGGTTCCCAGGACGATGGTTTGGCTCATTCTCTTCTCCCTAGCCCCACCCAGTACGTTCATTCAAAGCCCTGTGCGCTTAATGATAAAAGCAGTGGCTACTCTGGTGCTAAACTCATCTAAATAATAAGTCTTTTCTGAAACATTTCCTTGGAAATTTATCTTTAAAATGAATCTCTTTTTAGCACAATGGAGACAGCTATTTGCAGAACTCTCTCAGCAGATAAAACCTTGAAACTTCCGATCACATATTAAGTTACCTTATTGGTCATTTTATGTGTATATTCAGGAATATTTATAGAATAAATGTCTCTACCAATTGCAAGATAGTATGCTAAGTTTTATGGAGGAGACAACGATGGAAAAGACATTATCCTTTTGCACAAGGAGCTTCCACTGTGATGCAGGAGAGTGGACAGATGCTCAGACTGCTGGAAGGAGGGAGGCAAGGACAAATCAGAGACCAATGGAGTATTAGGAGAATCCAGGGGAGCAAGCAGCAGAGTAAGATAAGATTTCATGAACATGTGCCAGATGCAGTGCAATCACAGTTTGGCGTATTTTCTACTCCTCATTCAATTGGTGACAAAAAGAAGAGAATATAGGAAATAAAGAGAAAGAGCAATAGGAAAATGTAATGAAAGGATGGGAAAGTGGGGAGAAATAATTAGGGAAGAGAAGAGATGGAGGCTGCAGACATCTTGGAGAAAAATAATACTTGAGAAGATACATGGAGGAAAAATGAAAAGGGGAAGATGGAAGAAATAGGAAACAGAAAAGGGAAAGAATGTGAAAGGTGGAGGGAAATAGAGTGAGAGAGCAAGCAGTAAAATCTAGGCAGAGAATCCTGAAAATGATAATAAAGTAATCATTCACTACAGATTGCATTAAAGGCATCAGACTGTGGGTCTCTGTCCAGGAGTACCCCTGAACTTGGATCTGATATCTCAATCTCCATCCAGTTCTAGACCCCCTCAGATAAGCATTCCTGTCTTGTCTGCTTTCATTCAACACAGCAGCAACAAACAACTCACTCGCTTTGCCAAGAGAACTCTCATAGTCAAATCTCAAAATCCCAGCCCAAGAAGCACCATGGGTGTTCGATGGAAGGTGGTTGCTTGATGAAAAGCCACAGAGCTTCTGCACAAAGGCGCTTACAAACAGAGCTAGGAATCAAGAACACGTGCATGTGCCCTGAAGCTACCCAGCGGGGCTAGAACTGAAAGTGAAACTTTCCCAGTTACTTTTTCATATACAAACAGTGTTAAATTTGAAACCAGCAGCTGTGCGCTCTAACCGCTTTCTCTTGTGCGATTTATTCCAATTGCACTTCTTAAATAAAACTTTCATTTTAGATATGGAAATAGATTTCCTTCCTGAACAACTTGTTCTTCTAGAAATAAGTGTTGAGTCAGATATGTGACAATGATTCTCCCAAAAGAAATATGCTCCGTAAACAGCGTCTTCCTATTTGCGGTCGACTCGTGTTTCTCTGCGCTGGGAAAGCTTCTTCATCCACATTTTAGGGATGAAGAGGAAGTGTCTCATGGAAAAAGAGAAGAAAAAAAAGAGGTTTCTGAGGAATGAGAATTGCCTACGGGGCAATTTGAAATATCTTTCAGAGGCAGGAAAACGCAATTGGAGACATCGGTAGACACTCAAAACAGGAAGCTCCATCCACCACTTCTCATGGACATAAAAGTATATTTTAAAGTCATTAGCCTGGAAAGAGCAATTTTCACCTCAGAATCTGCCCTACTTTATGTTTCCTAGAACAGTCTTTGCTTTTGCTGTGTTATAACACATGAAAGTCACTCTTAGTGAACATTTGCCCTACAGCTCACATTATAGTAAGTACTCTGTGTAAATTATCTCATTTTAGCCTTACAACCACCTTAAAAAGAAGGTGTGCTGATCTCCATTAAACAGACCAGGAAACTTGAGAATTAGGGGATTCCCAGGTCATCTACCAGTAAAAGCCAGAATTTAGTTTAGGACCAAGGCTAGATCACTCCAAACACTAGGCACTTAACCGCTATCCTGTGTGGCCTCTGATTCAAGCCTCCTTGAATTCAGTATGCTAGGCTCCCAGCTAGTGGGCTGGGTCAGGGAGTTGGGCTCCTGAGGGGTCATCGTGGACAGAGTTTGTTTCCTGAAGCAGGAAAAAGGTGAGGAGGAAAAGTTCAAACAAAGCCCTTGAAAGGAAGTCAAAGACGGCAGCTGTGTAAACCAGACGGGGAATAGATATCCCGTGACCGAAAGCCAAGTTTCAAAACTATATATGAACTTGACCTAAATAGGAGCAGGTTAGAAATAAATGGGGATGATCTGGGAGGGCTGACTTAATGAATTTAGGTTGTCCATGGGTTTGTGACAAATGGGTGAATTAGGGTAGCTTAAAGAACGTTGTATTTTATCAGACAGGAATTAATACTTAACAAGATACTGATGTGTCTGGAAGCAGCAAATAGGAAGGAAATCCTGTAAACTGTGGTGCTATTATCATAATTATTATCATTATTAATTATGGGAAGCAGTATATGAAGTAGGAAATATGCTACAAATACAAGGGGTGATGCTAGAAACTAGCATTGAATCCAACTCATGCACTGAGCTTCTACATATAAAACTTAGTCTCTTCTATTCAGGATTTTTAAACTGTACATAGTATTATTACATCATTTTTAAATGTAACATTTTTGGTGAAAAATACTATATTCTGGTGTTAAAAAGAAAATTTTAAATAATAATATAGTCTTGACATTCACAAATCACCACTAACATTTGCTAAGTGTCGAACTGAAACAAATAGACCAGCAGCTATTTCTCCAGAAAAGATAGGTTTATTCAGGATCTGCAGAGAATTGCCATTTGGGGTCTGTAATCATGGCGAGCCATGTGCAAGTCCTGGCACAGCAAGGGAAGGAGAATGCCTTCAGAGAGAGGAAAAGGAAGCAGGGAGGGTTATAATAAGCAGAGTCCGTGACTTTTCATTGGCTGAGTTCTTGCTAGGAAAGAAGAGGAGTCTTCCTTCTTCCTGTTGGGCTCTGCTATCATCACAGACCCCTTTCTGGTCTCCCCACTCTATGTAATTGAGGTTTCAGTTTATTAATTTTTACCTACATGTTATTGTGGTAATTTCTCATATTTATGCATAGAGAGAAAGAAAGAGAGAGAGAGAGAAAGAAAAAGAAGAAAGAAAGAGAGAGAGAGAGAGAAAGAAAGAAAGAAAGAAAAAGAAAGAAAGAAAGAAAGGGAGGAAGGAAGGAAGGAAGGAAGGAAAGAAGACATGAAATGAAAGGAATGGAAAGGAAAGGAAAGAGAGAGAGGGAGGGAGGGAGGGAAAGAGGAAGAGAAAAATAAATGAAAAAATAAATGTATAAAAGTATATAACTTTATTTATGATAAATAACTTGGAATTCAGTTGAAGTTCGGTGAAACAAAAAGGTTGAGGGGAGCAGAGGCAAGAGAACATTAATATAACACTAAAGGAGCTACTGAACAAAAAATTATCTGTCTTCCTTTGGCAGAGCCTTCTAGCCCTCACCCTGAGTTTCCTCCCCTTTTGTACGTCAGATCGCATACTGCACTCTACTCCAGGAGACTGCACTCCAGGTGTCCTTTTGTTGCTAGGTGGGATCATATGACTGCCTCTAGCCAATGAGTTGGGATGGAAGAATAGTGACTCCCAGGCCAAAGCATTCAGTGGCCATATACGCCTAACACTCTCCTCCCCTACTGTGTTCTCCAGGGAGGCTACATAATCCAGATGGTGCAGCTACATGACGATCAAATTGAAAGGCTGCAGGTGCCTGGACCTGTAGCCCACTTTGCAACAAGACATAAAGCCTCCTTATATTCAGCCACTGAGATTTTGGAGGTGTCTGTTTCTGTAACTTATCCCAGCCAATCCTGAATAATATTCCACATAAGAAATTTTTGGTTCCTAAAACATGCCTCTAGAGTTTAGAAAACAATATTAAAAATTAACAGGCTGAACTATAATAATGGATACACATCATCATACATTTGTCAAAACCCATAGAATGGGCAGCACCAAGAGTGAACCCTAAATTAAACTAGGCGATGGGGGATCATGATGTCTTAATATAAGTTTGTTGACTGTAAATGTACTATCGTGATGTAGGTTGTTGATGGTGGGGAGGTTGAAGGGAGGACAAGGCTTATATGGGAACTTTCTGTACACTGTTTTGCCATGAACCTAGAGCTGCTCATTAAAAAAAAAATAGTCTATTAAATTAGCAGGTTGAGATACTGTATTTTTTAAACCATACATTTCAATGTTCGTTTCTATTTCATAATTCTCTGCTAATAAGTATGAGAAAATTGAGATCTTTCTGTTTCTTCAAATTCTTCCAAAATTCTTGTTACCCATCTTACTATTTTTACATCCATGCCTATGTCAAGGTATCTTCTTTTTTTATAAATGTACTTTTCCCAGTTGTTACATTTTACATCTCTAACTAAATGGATCAAATGCCCACCACAGGTGCTTTCAACATGGTTTCTACGTCTTTAGTGTCTTGAGTTATGTCTTGTTTCTTCTCCTGTTTGGATGGATTTTGTCATTCATTAGAGTTGGCTTGATTGCTTGTTGATTCTGGTAGCAGGAGCTCAGATGCTTCAGTCCTAAAATTCTTCAATATCTGTAATTGTCCCTTTGTTATCTTTATACTTGAATTGACAACAGGACTGAAGATCTGAGTATTAAGTCACACTTTATTTCCCACAGAATTTCCTCAGAATTTATTTTCCATCTAAAGGAATAAATGTTAATATAGAAAGTCTGAAGCCCAAACTCCACGTAATTTGCTTTGTCTGCCTCAGTGACTACCCACAGGAATCTTCTTTTTACTTTTTAAACTCAATATTCTTAAGATATAAATTGGTATTAATTTTTCAGTATCAAAAATCTTCTGGGGATTAATGTGCCCTTTTACTCTGCAGACAAAAATATTCCTCATTTTAGAAGAAATTTCCCTCGAGTTTATGTATTTAATCACATTTTATATTGTCTTTGGCCTTTTCCAAGGATATCTATTATATACACATTGTATCTCTTCTCTCATCCATATCTATGGTCTTTTCTATAATGAATGCTTTTTAGATTATATTCTAATTCATGTTACATCTACTATGGCTTTCATCTCTCTAATAGATTTTGTTTTTCTCCCATTTTTCATCTCCTTTCAAACCCCTGTATATCCTTTTTGAAGTCCTTCATAAAAGAGAACATGTTGTCTACAGTATCCTGGATTCTGTCCAGAATTATGTGCCTGAACTCTTTCTGTGATGATTTAGGCAATTTCTGTCTCATGTATTTTTCAACTTCTAAAAGGTTGTCAGTTGCTTTTTCCTTAAATATATATTCTTTCTTTTTATCTATCTAACCGACATCTATTTAACCATCGGTCTGTCTATCTATTTATCTATCTGTATATAAAGCAGGGAAGGAATTTAAACATCCAAAATTCAGGTATATAAAAATGTAACTTTTTTGTATAGGTGACCTCATACTGGCTTAATTCTCTCTGCCTATAATCGACAATTTATTCTGTATATGGTCACATGTTTTCTCGATTTATTGATTTTGAACATGATTGATTGATTTTCTGTTAATGTTACTGGATATTTAGCCCTCTAAAAATTCACCATGGGATTTCAAAAAAAAATCACAAAACATTAGTAAAGAATATTAAAAAAGTGAATTGACAGACTCTCTCCTTGACCAAACTCAGGCTCCTCTGAGCTCCCTTCTCACCTAGGCCTCAACTTTGGCCTATAAAGCCTGTGGGCTCTCAGCACAACATTGTCCATCCCCTACTCTAGAGATCTGAACAAACTCTAGCATGGTTTCCAACAGCTCAAAACCATGTCCCTGGGATGGTCCAGGCCCCCTTAAATTCCTGCCTGAGAAAGCTCAAATCTGTGAAAAATAATTTTCTGATTGTTCCAGCTAAAACCTGAAGACAGAGAGGCTGCCTCGCAGTGTCTGTCAGAGCCTAAGAGCCTAACTTCAAAATGAACCAATTAGCAAACCCGGAAGGCCTAATCTCACTGACCGACCTTCCTACCCACTTTCTGTGACTTTCAACTTTCCTAACTCTACTGGAGCCCCCATCATTTCCTCAGCTTCATTCTCCCTTTAATATGCCCAGTAACCTCTTCAAAGACTGAAGTTGAGCTCAACTGAAGCTGGATTCTCTTTCCTACTACAGTAATTACTAAGGAAAATCTACCTTACTGCCTTTAACAGATGCCTGGCTTTGTTTCTTGTTAACAGAATACATCAATCTATTATGTATATGAATTACTGTAATAAAAGCAGTTCTGTCAAGATTTTTCCAAAATTTCAATATCATCCCAATGAAAGTCTGAAATGTGTGCATGTATAACTTAACAATCATATTCTAATTAATATGGAAAATAAAAAGTTACTATAATTTAAAAGAATTAGAAAGAATTGCCTTAACAAAATACGAAGTTTGTGGTAAAGCAGTTTTGAACAAGACAATGTCATATTGACACAGGGATGCATAATGAGACTAAGAGAAGGGAATTCAAAATCAAACACACACCTATAAGACCTATAAGTAAACTTGACATGTGATTAGGGTGGCATTACAAATCAATAAGAATGAACTATTTACTATATTGATCTGGGACAATTTGTTATCTACATGGGAAAACAATAAATTTGATTTTAAATTTATGCAATTCATAAAAATAATCTCGTAGTAGCCTATGGTGAAAAAGAATATGAAAATGAATGTATGTATGTTCATGTATGACTGAAGCATTGTGCTGTACACCAGAAATTGACACGACATTGTAAACTGACTATACCTCAATAAAAAAATAATAATAAAAATAAAACACTGTCATTTATATAAAGTTTAAAAATACCATATCTATTGTTGGCCTAAAACAGACTGTCAGTTATTTCTCCAGCAAAGGTAAGTTTATTCAAGAATTGCAGTTTGGGGTCTGCAACCACGGCGAGCCATTTGCAAGTTCCCGCATGGCAGGGGAAGAACTCTACTGCAGAGAGGAAAAGGAAGTTGGGAGGGCTATCATTTTTCAGTGGCTGAGTCCTTGCCAGGAAAGTCTTTCTTCTTCCCCTTGGGCTCTGCTATCATTGTAGGGCATGTGAGCTCCCCCTTCTGGTTTTCTGACTCTATTTAATCGAGGCTTCTGTTTTTTTAATTTTTTACACTACATACTTTGTTAAATGTATATAAATATACACAACTAAAACGCATGAAATGCACAAAAATGATGAATAAATAAGGCTAATAGCTACTTCTGGGGAAGGAAGATGAATGTAGTCAGCGATGGAACACAGGGAGCTTTAACTGTGCCTGTAAATTTTTATTTCTTTAAAAATCACTTGAGACAATCTGACAAGGTACTATGATTTTTTTTAATGGGGTTTGTTTTACTCTCTATGACTCTGCATGTTGGAATTATTTTAAGTAAATTGGAAAAAAGGAGAATTAACGTTCACTGAGCCTTATGCCAATCATGATGCTAAAAGCCTTCATTTACAATTTTATATATTTCTCACAAGACTCTATAAAATGGTTATCATTTAGGTCCCTTGTATACATAATGAAATTTTATCTCAAGAAGGTTAAATTTTTAAAAGGCTAAAATATCCAGAAATGTCTGGTTTCAAACACCACAGAGGCATTTTTGCTAAACCATGAATTTTTAAAATGTGTCTCTGAAGCAAAGCATGATAAATCCCAAGCTTTTATTCAAGTTTAGTTTGTCGCCATAAGTCCCTTGAGCATTAATATAGCATGAAAATACCTGGTGTCTCTAATTTTCATGGTGCCTTCGTACAAGTTTTTAATACAATCATAAAGATTGCGTGCTGATAACGATAAAAATCCTATCATACATTTGCCAAATGATGTGGATGATGTGCCGCAAGAAAATAGCAATTTCTGAGCATCTTCTGAAGTTATTTGCCATTTTCTCCCTCAGCGTAGTTAACAGAAAAATTGCCCAGATGTGACTTTGGCTATAATGCTTGCTGTTTCAATTACTCTGCTTCTGACTTGCCTGCCCAGACATTTAAACCTAGAACAAGGGTTTCAGATTCGGAAAAGGGAAGGAATTGGAAGAATTACTTTCCTTAGACTTTCCAAGGTAAACCACCCAGTAAGGATGAATATAGAAAACAGAAAAATCTAGTACATTTTAAATCTCTCTTTGTTCAACAATTTCTTTAAAATACATGCTTTGAGGTGAAATGCTGCTGTTTTCGTAGGGAACACAAATATTTAGTATTATCACATATTTTCAAAATACTCCCTAGAATGATCATACTAATTAATTCTGCAACAACAGAATTAATGAATTTTCTATCTTACCATAATAACACATGCTATTATCCAGCTTTTAAATTTCTATAAATCTGATTGGATGTGAAATGCTATTGTTGTTTTAATTTGTACCTCTTACCCCCTGAGAAGTTAGGAAATAAAATTTTTTGTCTTTTTTTTTCTTTCTTTTGTCTTGTTGGCTATTTTAATTTCTTCTGTGTATTGCTCATTCATATCCCTTATCTGCTTTTAAAATTTGTTTAATTATATTTCCATATTGATTTATAGGAGTTCTTTACATATCCTGGATACCAACCTTTGGTCAATTTTATATGTTGAAAACGTTTTTTTCTAAGCTAATAAGATATTTGACATTCTGTTTACCTAGAAGCTCTGCCACATTATCTTGTTAAAATTTTAGCTAGAAAGTGTAGGCATTGAGGCGATAAGATTGATGGATACAGTCATTCCAGGTGCACCAGCAGCTTAATCGGAAACTAAAACTCTCGGTCCTCTAGGCTTCTTCCTGAAAAGTTTAAATGACCAAAGCTGGGGCCTGCTGAAATATCTATTTTTAATAAAGGTACAGTAATCAAGACAGTGTGATACTGGCAAATGCATAGACATGCACATCAATGGAAACAAAGAGAGTCCAGAAATTGATCCACGAAGATATAGTCAACTGATCTCTGACAAAGGAGCAAAGACAATTCAACGGAGAAAGGATAATCTTCATAACAAATAGTGCTAGAAAAATTAGACATCTATGTGCAAAATAATAATAATAGTCTTACTCATTTCACAAAAATTAAACTAAAAATGAATCATAGACTTAAACATAAAACTTCTGAAAGAAAACATAGGGGAAAATCTATGTGACTTTGGGTTTAGCAGTATGTTTTTAGGTACAACTGAAGTAAAATTCATTAAAAAATGATTTATTCAACTTTATTGAAATTAAATATTGAAAAACTTCTACTCTGTAAAGGACACCTTTAAAGGAAACAAAAGACAGCCACCTAACTGAAAGAAAATATTGGCAAATCATAGAACTGGTAAAGGATTTTTATCTAAAATATACCAAAAAATGTTAAAGCTCAATGAAAACAAACAACCCAATTAGGAAATGGGTGAAAAATCTGAGCAGATACCTTACCAAAGATGGTATGCAGCTGAAAAGTAAGCATATGAAAAAATTCTCAATAATATCAGTTATCAGGTAATTACTGATCAAAAAATGAGATACTACTATGTGCTTATTGGAATGGCTAACATCCAAAAAACTGAAACTACCAAATGCTGGTGAGGACACGCAACAGAAATGTTCATTCACTGTTGGTGGGAATGCAGAATGGCACAGCCACTTTGGAAGCTACTTTGGCAGTTTCTTACAAAGCTAAACATAGCCTTACCATATGATCCAGCAATTGTACTCCCAGATATTTTTCCAATTGATTTGAAAACATATGTCTGCACAAAAATCTGCACATGAACGTTTATAGCAGCTTGATTCCTAATTACCAAAAACTGGAAGCAACTGGAAGGAAGATGTCCCTCAGCAGGTTAATGGATGAACAAATAGTGGCACATCAATTTAAAATAAATGAGCTATCAAGATATAAAGGAACTTTAAATACATCTTCCTAAGGGAAAGAAATCAATCTGAAAAGTCTACGTATTGTATGATTCCAATTACATGACATTCTGGGAAAAGTCCACGAAACAGTAAAATAATCAGTTGTTGTGTATAAATCATGCTTTTTATTTTCTAGATTTTATGATACTTTGACATCTTGGGGCCTTGATAACCACAAAGATGCAAGGGGATATTGCCTCTCCCCAAATGAGCTAATAATTCCTAGAGATTGCAGGCAACTTGTCTGAAAGCATGCCTTTGATATGTAAACCAAGAAGTCCAGAGTGCTTATCCCCAAATATCTCCTTTAACTAACTCTCACACACTGAGCAGGTGAAAATGGCACTTGATTTCTATGCTGATGAAAAAGACATTATATAAAGTCCAATTGCGGGATGTCCTTACAAACATGAAACCAGTAATCCTCAGAAATGTCAGGATAATAAAAAAACAGGGAAACTCTGAGAAACTCCAGAGCCAAGAGGAACCAAAGGGAATATAGCAACTAAAGGCAGTGTGAATGTCCTGAAATAGATAAGGACATTAGGTAAAAAATAAGGAAATCTGAATAAACTATGAACTTTTAGTTAATAATAACCTATCAATGTTGACTTATTAATTGTAATACTAATATAAAGGAAACTGAGTGCAAGATATATAAGAATTCTCCGTACTATCTTCTCAACTTTTCTATAAATCTAAAACTCTTCTAAAAAATAAAGCTTATTTAAAAAATGAAATGCAGCCAATTTCCACACTAAGGGAAACTCTCAAACACTCAAAATACTTCAATATCAGAGAAGAGTGTTGTAATTTCTGACACAAGTTTTAGAAAATATATCCCAACTGAATTGAAGAATAGAACACATTCTGCTAAATATTTCCAGAATTCAAGGTACTCTTGAAAAGAACTATATACATAAGGGAAAGCTTTAAATACAGAAGGTTTAGAATCCTGAGTATTTTTAAGAAGAGAGAGAGAAACAAAGATTACTAAGAATAATTTATGGAAATAGCTAATTTCTTGAACTATAAGAGAATATTCCTTCCCTCAGAATTTCTCCAGGTCCACATACCACAGGCACACAAAATTTTAGGTTACATAAAATGAGCACCCTAGCTACCTAATGATAGTATTCAGAGTAGACAATAAGGAAAGTGGAGAGAGGAAATGGATGTTTCTAAATTGGGTTAATTTACTTACAAACATAATCTTCAAGATATCTGTGAAATTGTCTTATGGCCAAAGAACCGAACAATTGACTCTGTTAACCACAGCATGTTAAGGAAATGACAGGGCTGCCAGGAATGATGCCTCTGGGTAATCACCTAATTGCTATCATATGTAGGTAGAAAAAAATAGTCATCTAAAGAAAGGATTTAGGTACTCTGGCAGTACACATAGAAAATTGGAACAACACAGAGATGAGCCTGGCGCTTGCACAAGGCCATGAAAATTCTTGAAGCAGCTCATATTTTGGAGAATGAGTCTAGACTGGGTCTAGAGTTTCAGTTTGGGATGACGAAAAAGTTCTAGAGCTGGATGTTGGTGATGGGTTGCATAACAGTGTGAATGAGTTTAATGCCACTGGACCATACACTTAAAAATGGTTAAAATAATAAAAGTTATGATATCTATTTTTCACCCCAATTTTTAAAAAGAAAGAGTTTGGGAAATACCAGAAAGTTCTGATTCCTCCCTAAATGACTCTCCTAACTTAATTTCAGGACAGTGAAATCTTCATTTGTATGATTTATTTCCTTGTGGTAAAGAACCACGCAGCCAGTCCGCTATTTTTTAATTAAATATATTTTATGGGATAATTATAAATTTATATGAAGGTATAGGAAATAATACAGAGAAATCCCATTACAATCCCATAACACATTACCCAATTTCCCCAATAATAACATCTTGTAAAACTGTAGTATAATATAATAGCCAGGATATTGAAATTGATAGTCAAAATATGGGTTATTTCCATCCCACAAGGATCCCATATGTTGCCCTTTTGTAACCAAATCCATTTCCCTCTTGCCCCTACCCTCTCCTTCACTCTTGGCAACCACTAATCTATTCCTTATTTCTATAATTCTGTCATTTCAAGAATGTTATACAAATAGAAACATAGAGTATGGAAATTTGGGGGATTGGCTTTTTTTTCACTCAGCATAATTCTTTAGAGATTCACCCCCATTGTTACATGCATCAATATTTTTGTTCTTTTTCATTGCTGAGTAGTATTCCATGTTATGGAGATATAACACTCTGTTTAACTATTCTTCTGTTGAAGGACATCTGAATTATTTCCACTTTGGGGCTATTATGAATAAAGCTGCTATAAACATCCACACACAGGTATTTGTGTAAGAGAAGTTTTTGATTTTTAATATGAATGTGTAGCAATGTACTTTCCGGGTCACATAGCATTTGGGTGTTTACTTTTATGAGAAACTGTCAAACTGCTCTCCAAAGTGGCTATATCATTCTAAATTCCCAGCAGCAACCCAGTTTCTTGGCATTCTTGTCAGCATTTGGTGTTGTCACTTAAAATATATATATATATATATATTTTTTTTTTTAGACATTCTGGTCAAGATGTGTAGTGATATCATGATTTTGATTGTCATTTCCCTAACGGCTAATGATGTTGAACATCTTTTCATATGTCATCTTTATATTCTTCAATGGAATGTGTCTTATTTTGCCATTTTCTAATTGTTTTTTGTTGTTGTTGTTGTTGTTGAGCTATGAGTTGTTTACATAGTCTAGATACTATTGGGTATGTTGCATATTTTGTTTGTAAATATGTTCTTCACATTATAGCTTGTCTTTTTATCCTAACGGAATATTTCATAGAGCAAAAGTTTTTAATTTTGATAAAGTCAAATTTATCAATATTTCCTTTTCTGGATTATGCTGTCATTATCAAGTCTTAAAAACTCTTTGCCTCACTCTAAAACTTGATAATTTTCTATTTCTTCAAAGTTTTATATTCTAGCAGGCAGCATTTTCTTCCCCACATAAACTGCTCATTTATTAGCACTGGTACTGACACAAAGGTTTCCAGTAACTGTGCTGAGCTGCATGGAGGTGACAGAATGAGGTGACATTCAGGGGCATGAACAGCAGAATCTTCTTCTACTCATTGTTGCCGTAGTCCCACTTGGCCGAGAAGCGCTAGACCAGGCTGACCTTCATGTCCAGCATCCTTTTGGTCAGCTTGACCACCTACTCCTCCTCAAAGCTGTGCAGGATGGGGCGGTACATGTAGGGCTTCTCTCAGATGAGAATGAGAGCAGTGAAGCCCATGAAGAACTTGGCCACGCTCACAACCCTCTTCCACGCGTTGATGCACCTGTTCGTTTCTGCCAAGCTTTCCTTGAACTTAAGGCGGTATGGTTCAACTTTTTCATCAGTAGAGAGGCTGATCCAGGAGGCCTTCTCCTTCTCCTTCAAGGTGTTCTGGCTGGCAGAGAGGGTCTTGACGTGGGCAAAGGGTAGTCACCCCGGTCAACGTCATTCGGGAGAGCGTAGTCTTCACTCTTCCCAACACCTCCATGTGCTCCTACACACACCGAGGTGAAAACTGATCGCCCGCCAATTAGGCTAAATACTCTGGTAGCCAATATTCTGTTGCAGCTGCCCAGCCACTGCCCACTGTGCCCGAGGTGACCACCCTCTACACCCCAGCTGCCTAAGACTGGCGCAGTTAACATTTTGGTTCATGATCAGTTTTGAATTAATTTTGTATATGGTATGAAACTTATATAAAGGTTTACTTTTATGCCTATGGATGTCCAACTCTTCCTCCACCATTTGTGGAAAAGGTTGTCTTTCCTCCACTGAACTGCTTTTTCATCTTTGCCAGAAATCAATTGGGCATATTTATGTGGGTATATTTCTGGTTCTCTGTTCTGTTTCATTAGCTCTATAACCATCTCTTCACCAGTATCACACAGTCTTGATTACTATAGCTATATAATATCTTAAAATTGGGTACAAAGAGTCCTTTCAAAATTATTTTATTCTAGTTCTTTTTCCTTTCCATATAAACGTTAGAGTCCTTCTGTCTGTATCTACAAAAATGCTGTTGGGATTTGAGAGAATGTGTACTAAACTCTTATAATAATTGGAAAGAACTGATGTATTTAATATGCTGTATTTTCTAATCCATGAACAGGATGTTTTCCTTAACTTCTTTCTTCAGCATTTTGCAGTTTTCAGCACACAAGCCTCACACATATTTGATGGATTTACATCTAGTATTTCATTTTTTGAGCAATTTTGTATGGTACTGTATTTTTAATTTTGATGCCCATGTGTTCATTGCTAGTATACAGGAAAATACTAGATTTTTGTAGGTTTATCCTGTATCTTGTGTCTTTGCTGAATTCATATATCAGTTCTAGAAGTGTTATTATAGATTCCTTGTGGTTTTCTATGTAGGCCATCATGTCATCTACAAATAAGGACAGTTTTTTTTTTCTTTTCAATCTATATTTTTCATATATTTTTCTTGCCTTATTGCACTGGCTACAATACCCAGCACTATGCTGAGCTGAGTCAGAGTGTGAATGAGACTTCCTTGCCTTGTTCTTAATCTTATGGGTAAAGCACTCACTCTTTCATCATTATGTATAATATAGCTGTAGGTATTTTGTAGATGCTCTATACCAAATAGATGAAATTCCCCTCCATTCCCATTTTTCTGAGAGTTTTTATAATAAATAAGTGTTATATTTTCTCAAATGCTTTTTATGCATCAATTTATATGATTATGTAACCTTTCTTTCTTATCCTGTTAATATGGTGAATTACATTGATTTTTTTTAATACTGAACTGGCTTTATATTCTTGAAATAAATCCTATTCCAAGATAGGAATTTATTTATATATATATATATATACATACACATAGTTATATATTTATATATATATGTTCATATATATGAGTGTGTATGTATAAATAATATTTGCATATACACATAGATAATATTTGCTAATATTTTGTCAGAGACTTTTGTGACTATATTATTGAAGAATATTGATTTGTTGTTTTTTTCTTTTGTACCATTTTGGTTTGGTTTTGGTATCAAGGTAATAGTAACTTCATAAAATGAAATAAGAAGTATTCCTTCCTCTTCTATTTTATGGAAGAGGTTGTGTAGAATTGGGGTTAATTCTTCTTTATATTATTGATAGAATTAGCAGTGAAATCATCTAGTCCTGGAGATTTCTTAAGGGATTTTTTTTTCATTACAAATTTAGTTTTCTCAATACTTAAAGGACAATTAAAATTTTTTTATATTAGGTGTGTTGTAACAGTTGGGGTTTTTTTTTGAGGAATTAGACTATTTCATTTAAGATATCAAATTTATGTATGTGGGGTTATTCATAATAATCCTTTATTGTCATTTTGATATATGTAGGGACTGTCATGATATCCCCTGTCATTCCTGATACTAGTAATTTGTGCCTTCTCTCCTTTCTTTTCTGTTGATTTTGCCAAAGATTTGTCTACTTTACTGACCTTTTCAAAGAACCTAATTTGCTGACACCCAAGGATGAGAGGGGCTACTTGTTCCTGTTGTCAGAGGTGAGAGTTCTGTCTCCCCACTCAGCATGGCTGACATCTCCTTGGGAAGGACAGGAGTGTCACAGTGTTTCCTATGTACCTCCACCAAGACAGGGGAGGGAGAATGGCTTTGTTACCTCTGGGCAGTGGTAAAAGTTATAACTCTCCACTAGGCCTCCTCCAGCACAAACTGAGCAGGGAGGGGGAGGGGTATCTTAATCTTAAGATGTCACTAATACATTAGTAGTGCTTGGAATTGGATGAGCCAGTCCTAATAAGGGACCTTCGTCTTTCCAGCTGAGCAATCCTGGGCTCTTCCTCTGTGAGTGAGGCTAATAATCCTTACTCGGCCAAAGTCACAGGGTTATCGTAAAATCAACAGATTTTATGTTTTCATCATACATGTATATGATAACAGATGGTATTAGCATATAAACTTGTAATTGTACATTTATATTGTACAACTCTTGTAATTATTTTGTAGACCATTTCTGGTGCCATTTTCCTCCATTTCCTTTATTCTTAGGAATACTTCTTGAAATACAAAACAAATAATCTTGTTAGATATATAGGTAAAGATGTATATCTAATAGAAAAAGGCCCTTAACATTTTTTACATCTTAATAAATACTGAGTATTCCAGAGTGAATTTAGGGTGGGAAACTGATTCTCCTGACCCACAAATCCTGATGCCAAAGTCTTCTCCAGAATAGGTAAATGAGATGTAGGAATACATTCGTCCACTGTTTACTTCTCCTGGGACTTAAATGCATATGCTGAATAGCGAAACCAGCTAGAAAATCCCTTTCAGCTCTATATCAGAGTTAAAATCAAGACAATAATAGTCAAGGGCAATTGTGAAGACTGAACAAACATAGGCCTAGGATGGTGTTCTACTAAGTGCACAGGAGTGTAAATTCATATCACCATCCTCTGCATCAGCAGAGACACGATTACTCAGATGGCTTGGGCTAGGAGTGCTTCATTTTCTAGGATCAAGTAGTAAATCTTATTTTTCACTTGTCTTTACCCCAGACTCTCAGGAACAGGAGAATCCCAAGAGGTTTCTCAAGCGGCACCAAGGGAAGGTCCACTTAACTCCATTTATTGGTTCTTATGACCATGTTTCTTTTCTTCCATCAATTGTGTTTCTCTTGGCCATAGAATCCCTTCCTGTATCCCATATCTGTGAAAGTTACCAGTCATTCCATCGATGCTTATTTTTTCCCATTGGTCTAAAGAGTATACCTTAGTGTTTCAAATGTGATAGTGCTGAAGAAATGGTAGAGCACCTTCCAAATATAAACTGTGACCAGAAGTGATCAATTTTAGAAGAATCTTTTTCCTCTCTGGAGAAGTGGTACCCCTTGGAGTGGCTATCTGGCTCATTCCCATGCTCTGAAAAGGATACCTGATAGAAGGGGATGCCTCAGGTGATTGTGTCTCTGCCACATGGCCCTTCCTCTTGGACAAGCTGGGGACTGGGGACTTTTTCTTAAAGAAACACAGTCTTAGCAGAGCACAGACACTATGTCATGTGAGGTGAGTCACACCCACGGTAGTGCCAGGAAAGAAGGTTTATGAACTTCTGCTGCTGAAGTTCCCAGAGCTTCCCTGATCTCTCCTTCATGACTCAGTATCCTGATCTGTTGTGATCACACAAGACACTGGGATGCTTCCCACCCATAACATCCCTTATTTTCCTTAAGCCAAAGAGAGTTGATTTCTATCGATCACAACCAAACAATAACAAAAGGAAACACATCTAGTCTTTTTGCCTGTGAGACAAGAAAAATAGTAGGGAGTTCACTAGAGTATTAAATAAGGATGAAGACAAACTTCATGCACTTTACAATTTTCCTAAGGCCTGGCAGTGCTTCAGTCTCTTGTGTAGTCACTGAGATTTGTGATGGAAAAGCAGAATTTGAAGATTTTTAATCCTATGGCTCTGCAGTTGGTTGTGAAGCTCTGTCCTTTGATTCATCTTCTTTGTAGTTTGCCATTAATTGTATCTTTATGTTTTCCAATGAAGAAAATGGGCCATAAATAATTTTTCAACCAAAATGAGTACATTCATTGTTAATTTGGAAGTAATTATTGAAGAACTGCTGTTACATACTAATTTGAGCTTATAAATTAATTTCAAATATAATATTACTTTCAATCCACAAGAACTACTTGTGAGCTAAATATTGATAAATTGGGAATAGTAATAAATATTTGCTCATTAAACTGGTCATTTCATAATTAACTAGTGTAAGTAAATTCTAACTTTTTAAACTTTACCAATAACCTGGAGGCTCCTAAGAATGACGAAGGTAGGGATGGCTAAGAATATAATTTCTCAAGTTAAGTTCAAAACTGAAAAATAAATTCTAGTTATTTGATAGCCAGAAAAGAGGAGAGAGGTTTAAAAAATATTTTTAAATGGCAAATTTGCCATAGGTGTCTAACTCCTCTTCCATCTTTTCAACTCTCTTCCCATTGAAATCACCTACCACACTGTCATGTTGAGACTGTCATGTTATCTACAGGGCATCTAGTTTAAAAGGTGTTATTTGTGTAGTAGAAGAATGTAACCTAAAGAGGCACAGAAAAGGGAGCATTTGAAAAGCTACAGGGTGGTGACATTAGAGAATAGTGTCCAGGTAAATATAATTTCACTGTCCAGGAAGCATGTCTGTATCTATCACTCAATCTCTATTTACCACTCAGGGTATGGAGATGGGGACAAAAACACTATTTAAATAAAGTGGATCCACTGGTAAATGCAGGTACTGGGTGGAAAGACATTTTTCCTATTAATTATTGGATGTTTTCCATTAATGTCTCCCTAAAGCAATGGCATTTGAGAAGAGAAGAACGAGCATAAATTTTGGATTTGGGCAGACCTGGGTTTGAATCCTAACACTATCATATATAGTTGAATGACTTTGGGAAATGATGTAAATTTTCTCTCCATTATAATAAGTTCAACTCCAGGAGTTCAGGTCCAGACAATATGATATTGACCCATTTCTTCCAGCTCCTCCCTGCTAAGCAAAACTATAAGCCTTAGAATGACTGGAAAGATAACCAGAGGAGAACTCCGGTCGGTAGTTGAGAAGGCAAGCTGTGTGGGACCCCAAGATTCAAGGTGCAGCACGATGGCAGGGCATCTCACAACTGACGCACATGAGAGGAAGGCAACCCAACTGCTGTGCTTCATGGCCTCCAAACCTGCAAGAGAAATCAAACCTGGAGGGCTCATTCCTCCCCCAGGTTGATGGGAGTCCCTCTGACAACAGGGGAACCCAACACCGTCAGCAAAAGGGATCAACTGGGACCACCACCAGAAATCAGCAGGTGGAAGAATACTCTTCCTCAAGCCTGAGAACCCCACTTTTTCTCGAAGAGATACCCAGGTGGGCAGGCAGAATGGAACTAAACAATCCCAACTATAATGAGTGGTCTGGTCTGGGAAGCCTCTCGGTCAACGAATTCTAAAGTAGCTCCTCAGCTGTCTAGAGACACCTAAGCACCTTGCAGAAAAGGGCTTGAGGGGGATCCCCTCTGCTCCCATCCCTCAACAAGAGACACCCCAGCATCCAGGCTTGGGAAAACTCCTTTCACCCCATGGACTGCACAAACAGGACCAGTAGGAGCCCCAGTGGCAGCAGATTCACCAAGAAAACTAAAACAGCCCTCCAAAGATCATGAAAATTAAACTGCCGTTGGAACCATAGCGTACATGCCAGGACCTGCATGCTAAAATTAAACAGGGTGATCGCATGCAAAAACAAAGGGTGTAAATAAGTCCAAGAGTCTCCTAATACAATGAAGCATCCCAATCACAGTCACCAATGACTCATCCTACAAAGAACCAAGAAAATCACAACTTGAATGAGAAGTCAGTCAACTGCTGCCAATATCAAGATGAATCCGTTGATGAATTATCTGACAGGGATTTTAAACCAGCCATCACAAAAATGCTCCAATCATCAGTTATGAATTCTCTTGAAACAAAGGGGGAAAAAAATCTCAGCAAAGAACTATAAAAAAACAATGTTAAAGCAAGTAGAAATTACAGCACTGAAAAATAGAGTAACAGAATTAAACTCAACCCCTAGATTTTGTAGGGGTTTTGGTTTTGTTTTAAAGAAGATTGCTGCATGACAAGGGCACAGCTGAATAAAACCCCAGTGAATTTTAGAAGAGTTTCTATTAAGTAAATCCTACAAATTTTGACACCAAGAAATTTTATTTTCTTATAGCTAAACACAAATTGAACGGAAGGAATCATTTTAACATCAACCCAAGGAAAATGTTTTTCCTAAACTATGCCCCTTATTCAAAATTAATCAATGAGCAACTAATTATTAAGCAAATGCATAGGATTTTATTAATTCTTAAATCTGTAATTTGATATTATCATTATTTATATTTGGGGAAGCAACTACCTCATTCTATAAAACATGAGCAGGGACTCTAGTTTATATGCCCATGGTGGTTACCACTGAGAAACCCACTGTCTAAATTTTCATGGTTCATTCAGAACCAGATTTCCCCTGCCCATCTCCCCCTCAGCTTCCCACCCTCCCCACCAATTCCAAACAAGAGCCATTTAGTGAAGCTTGAAAGCCACTGGCTCTCAGTATCCTGCGCAGTAACCCTGGCAGCACATTCTCCCAGTCAGTGATGCTGCTGCCTCTCCAGTATGGCATGTGATTGGGAAAGGGTCTCACACTCAGTCATTACACAAATCTCTGTCCTCTTCCCAGTCCTGGGAAAAAAAAAAAAACAGTCCTATCCCAGTGAAGCCAAGCCAGTTCTTCTTTCTCACTTGCCAGGATTTTTTGTGAGCCTAAAAGTCTAAATCCAGACTCTAGGTAGATTATTTGATGATTTTGGACTTAACACTATGAAAATCCAGAAAGGAAAGAGGGTTCAGGCTCTGTCATCTGATAGCAGACACTGGTGAAACAGCAAATTATATTTTAATCTGTGATCATCTGAATTAAAGCAACCCGTGTGGTCACAGAGAATTCTCCTCCCAGAGGGCCCTCCCACACCTTCCCACTTAGTATGATATCCGAAGGCTATTGGCCTTCGAAATTCTTAATAAATAAATCTTTGATTTTTTTTGTTGTTGTTGTTCAAAGTGAAGTACAGTGAGACAGCAGAGCAGGATCATGAGCAGCAGATTCTCCAGAGGGCAGTCCAGGCACAGCAGACAAGGCAGACAGTGAGACACTGGAGCAACTGACTTGACTGCCGAGCCCACTTGCCTTGGGCAGCTGGGATACCACGAGGCCCAGAGGTGGTGGCGCAGGGACCTGGGTCCCGTATGGCAGCAGACTTAGGAGCTGCGTGCTGCAACGCATTGGGGGGCCAGCTTGCCATCTTCCCTGGAGCTCTTTCCTGGGTCCTCTGCATAAGTATTAGCTCTGCCTTCAGCACCAGGACAGGAACACCAGGGCTCAGGCAATAAGCTTTGTCAATAATTTTTTGCAAAATAACAGCATGTGCATAGACATTGCAATAAAATCTATCAGAGAGTTATTTGGAGTCTTTAAAGAATTTAGATCCTCCAGTTTGGAAAACTACAGAAATATTACAAAGCAGATAGAAATGAAATTTAAAGATGTGGCATGCCATGGAAAAGGACGTAAGTTTCAAAATGAAGCTTCAGTTGAACCGGTTATTAATGAGGAAGACAATTTCAAAATTAATGTTTCCTTTTTAATTGAAAATACAATGATGGACTGCATAGACAGGCATTTTGAATTATAGACAAAGCATGAAGCCACTTTCAGTTTCTCGTTCGACCTCCGTACACTACAGAAAATGTCAGAGGAGACATTAAAATGCCATGGTCTAAATTTACAGTTAAAATAAAATTCAGACTTATACAAAAGTGATTTTAGGAAAACTGTTTCATGAGAATCAACATTGGAGGTACTAAAATTTTTATTTCAAAATAATTTATCAGAAAACTTTTCCACGTTGCCATAGTCTATAAAATACTCTTAGCATCTCGCATGACAGTTGTTGCATCAGCAGAAAGATACTTCTCAAAATTAAAAAAATTATGAAAAATAATCTGCACTCTGGCATTTGCCAAGAGTGACTGGTTCTGCTTTCAATTATATTGACTGAAAATGAACCTACTTTTAGGATAAATTCTGATGACCTAATAAATGAAATGGCAGAAAAGCAAGCCAGAAAAAAAATAGTATGATGATTTAAGATATCACATTACTTATTAGTATTTATTGTTTTATATGAATTTATGGCACCAATTTTTTTTGCCATTGGTAAGTTTATGCTGTTCCTCATGTATCACTGTTATCTTTTGTAAGTAACAAAATATTTTTAAATGAAAAATCTTTATATTTTGTTAGTCCTTTTAAACATGACTTTTTTCCTGCTTTGTGAATAAAGACCCCACAGTTTCATTTCTCATTGCCCCTGTCAATTATGTAGCCAGCTCTGAAAGACACGATCATTTCCTTTCCGTTCTAACTTGAATGCACATATGATACCTAGAGGTACAGGAGTCATTTTGAAATCATGAGGAGAATATCCAACATATTAAAAATGAAAGATCAGAATGATAAGAAGAGTTTCTGTTCTTGATATTGGCATTGAACTAACACATTGGTCCTAAATTGCCTACTTCTGGATATGTTGTATATGTACAAAATAGAAAATAAAGTGCCAATGATCTGAGATGCTATTCATTCACTTTTCTAGAATGTCTATGCATCACTCAGAAATCATACATCCCTCCTCAGAGAGAAATTCTCTGATTCCTTAAAAATGTCCCATCCCACCGTCATGTACAACCTCTTACCATGAATAACATGCATCACTATTCTTTGTTTGACCTTATTCTTTGTTTGCTCGTTAACCCTCTCTAAATTAAACTATAGACTTTGTGAGGGCAGAGAGAGATTTTGTCTTTTTTGCCACGACACCACCAACACCCTGACACAAAACACCTACTCAACAATGAGTAAGTGAATAAACAAATTAATAAAAGACTTCCCTCAGCAAAGAAACCAGGCTCAGATCACAAAACAGAAGAAGGGGAAACAACTCTCTATCAATTTCTTCAGCAATAAGGACAAAGGGGCATTTTTCGTCAAGTAATTACAAGTGTGAGTTATTGTGAGCTATAAATTACCTTATGTTAGCTGGTGAGAATATCTCTTAGCTAAGTCTTAAATGTACAAAACTGAGTTTCCGTGGGGCAGATGGAATCTCTTCTCTCCCCTTAAAGTAGAGCCTGTTGCCATCATCCCAGCAGACTGGACCACCCCACCTGCCTCCATAACAAGGCCCCCCAGTGTCCCAAATGCTCAGCATCTGAAACAGCCCCCATGGACCCTTAATGCATCTAACATCATCTTTTGACAATCATTTTTCAGCAATTGTAGTTGAAATCACATCCCAGGGAGCAAAAAAGTCATGATATAAAAGCCAAAACCTTCCCTCTCTGATGCATAAAGTTTTCTCACCCACAACCCATCTTCCCCAGCATGCAAATACAACCTCATCTTTATTCCTCCATCTCAACTAGACCTTGAAGATGGGGGGGGGGTCAATTATCTTACTATCTCAATATTTGTCTCTACTTTGGATACTTGATCCACATCTCACCAGCACCTCCTTGCCACCTGCATTTCATTGAAGTCCCATTTCTCTTCTTAAAACTTCTATTTTCCCCATTCACATCAATAAAGGTTCCCTTCTCAATAACAAAAACAAACAAACAACTCAATCAAAAAATGGGCAGGAGCCCTAAATAGACTTTTCTCCAAAGAAGACATACAGATGGCCAACAGGCTCATGAAAAGATGCTCAATATCACTAATTATCAGAGAAATGCAAATCAAAACTACAATGAGGTACCACCTCACACCAGTCAGAATGACCATCATTAAAAAGTCTACATCCAGCTGCCTCCGGTTCATTGTTCCTGTGTTCTTTGCCTTGTCCATCATTTTTAAGGCTTATCTAATCAACTGTGTTTGGAACTATTACAAATACATCAATAACAGAAATATGCCAGAGATTGCTGTGTATGCTGCCTTTGAAGCACCTCCATCGAATGTTTTGCCAACCTATGAAATGGCATTGAAGATGCCTGAGAAAGAACCACCACTGCCTTATGTACCTGCCTAAAGAAATTCTGCCCCTGTCAATAAACCCTATACCAGCTTTAAAAAAGTCTACAAACAACAAATGCTGGAGAGGGTGTGGAGAAAAAGGAAACCTCCTACACTGTTGGTGGGAATTTAACTCGGTGCAGCCACAATGGAAACAATATAGAGGTTCCTTAAAAAACTAAAAGTAAAGTTGCCATATGATCCAGCAATCCCACTCCTGGGCATATATCCAGAGGAAACTCTTAATTTGAAAAGATACATGCACCTCAATGTTCATAGCAGCACTATTTACAATACCCATGACTTAGAATCAACCTAAATATTCATCAACAGATGACTGGATAAAGAAGCTGTAGTATAAACATATTCAGTGGAATACTACTCAGCCATAAGAAAGAATGAAATAGTGCCATTTGCAGCAACATGGATGGACAAGAGATTATCATACTAAGTGAAGTAAGTCAGAGAAAAAAAAACACCATATGATATCACTTATATGTGTAATCTAAAATATAACACAAATGAATTTATTTACAAAACAGACTCACAGACACAGAAAACAAATTTATGGTTACCAAAGGGGAAAAGGGGTGAGAGAGGGATAAATTAGGAGTTTGAGATTAGCAGATACAAACTACTATATATAATATAGATAAACAACAAGGTCCTACTGTATAATACAGGGAACTATATTCAATATCCTTTAATAAACCATAATGGAAAAGAAAAAATTTTAAATACAAAAAAAGATTCCCTTTTAATCTAAGGGCCATAATCTCCCCACCGAGTGACAGAAGTATGGTTAAATTCAGGTAAGACTACAAATCCAGTGGCTTTCGCATAACCCCAGATCAGGCATGTGCCGTTTCACAAGGCAATTTTACCATGTGCCCTGGGTGACCCTTAAAACCACATCAGGATTATCCAATACTGTGATTTAGTAATTAGGCATGGCAACATACAAATGGAATTTAAAGTCCTGCAAATATATTCTTTGAAGAAAAGATAGACTTGCAAACACACACACACACACACACACACACACAAAACCATTGATGATAATTAAGATAATAATGACCATGATATTAGCAAGTGTCTCAAATCTCATATATTCAATATTTATAGCAAAACGTTTCTAGGAACAAGATGACATCTTTTTTTCATTAACTGTTGGCATTTCTTCAACACAGACTTTCATGAGATGTAAGAAGGCATACGGTAGAGAACGTGTATTTTGTGAGGTCACACACACCCAAACAATTTCTCATTCATAGTCTTTCATAACCCCCAAAGTGCTTCCCTGTCCATTTCATTCTCAGAATGTCCCCATAAAGGGAATAGATTATTATCAACCCAATTATACAGGTGAGAAAGTTGAGAGGGAGTAAGTTTAAGTGACTTGCCCGAGTTTCTTTAAATCCATGTCTCTGCCTCCCATCATTACAATGAGATGTCTTTCTCAGTTCAAAAACTCCCTAGGAAATAATAAAGTTGAATTTGGTTATGATGGATTTCTCTGTGTTTTTTGTCTAATTTGAAAGTCTTTTTGATATAATAAAACATTCTCCCACCCTAGTGTGTGGCTGTAGTGGGAACACAAGAAATAGAAAGTAACAATGAGACAACGCATTACATGGCTCTAATTCCTCAAGCACTCAGAATTCTGGAGCTAACCCCTTTGGTCCCAGTGTATTAATATATAATACTCCTATTTGATGGATGAGGTCCAGAAAGCCTGTGAATGTAAAGAAGTGAAATCAGTAACTCTGACAGAACAAAATGTAGAGTTCTACTCAAACACTTCATCCACTCACATGTGCTGATGCTAATAGCAATGACGAATTTGCTTGCAGTTTTATTCAAGAAAACAAAAAGGCTGAACCTGCACTATAAGTATCCTAATACATCAAATTCCTGTTTTTAAAGAGGCAGAAAACTAATAACTGAATGAGACGACCTGGTTAAGAGAAGCACTTTTTTTTAAGGTTTAATGACTCTGAGACCATTGGAAATATTGACCTGGAGCCCAGAAGTTGTTACTTGATGAAGACAAAGATTCCAAGGTCATCAGTATTAAGTGGCAAATCACTCACCAATTCATTCAATAAATACCTTCTGGGAACTTATTTTGTCCTATGAATTAAGAAAGACATTAGATAAATCTAGGTGCATTTGCTCAGGGCAAGTAAAAAGACTAATGTACCCGGGACAGAAAAAGCTGATGTATCTGTTTGAAATAAATTCCTCTGCAAGTAATAGAAAAGCCTCCTTAGAGTGGCTGAAATAAACAGAGGTTTATTTGTCTCAAATACTAAAAGATCCAAAGCAGGTGGATGCTGGCAATTGATGCTGCTGACCAGTCATACCAGCTGGAACACATATTTTTATTTGCCTTTCTGTTCCACAACATTTAGCATTGTATCAGTTGGTTTTCACTGCATGGAAAAGCCTCCCAAAAGTTAATGGCTCAATCAACAACCGTTTATTACTGCGTGCATGTGTAGGTCAGTTGTGATGTTCTGGTAAAGCCAGGCCTGGCTCAGCTATTCTCAGTGGGATCCACTCAAGCATTTGCAGTCAGCTTCGGGTCAACTGAGGTGGGCTGGCTCTGGTTTTTTTCCTTTTAGCTGAGCTCTCTTACCTGTCTGGGATCTTGGCTGGACTACCTGGGCTCACCCTGTCCCTTGTGGTTTCTAAATCACCCTGTAGGCTAATTTGGGCTTGTTCTCGTGAGTGGGCAGGGATTCAAGAGATTGAGTAGAAATATGCACATCCTCATGAGACCTGGGTTCACAACTAGCCCATTGATATTGTGGTGGGTTCTACTGGGAAAAGCAAGACACAGAGAAGCCCAAAGTCAAGAGGATGGGAAACAAACTTCATTATCTTGATGGGAAAAATGAAACAATGGTACATGAATATAAAAGGAGAATAATTGTTGCCATTTTTGTAAATAATCTACCACCGTCTCCCCTCTGATCAAAATTATTCACAACATCCCTACATGAAAAAAGTTCATTCCCACCTGACACCTCCAAAAACCTCATGTAATCAGGCCCTCACTCTTAAAGTTTGGGTTCCCTTGGTATACATCCAGTACAAGTTATTTACCTTCACACAGCCAACAAATAATTATGAGACAGAAAATCAAATAGACCACAATGGATACTTCCATTTAAAGGGAAAAACTGGGAGTACATGGCATCCTCTGGTCCACAGCAATTCTGAAATCCCACTGAACGAATGGGATCAGATCCTCAGAAATGGAAGCAGGAAATGTTTCTTGATTATAGCCTAGTTCTGCTCCCTGGGACTGGCCTCTACTCCATTGTCCTCTGTTAATCCTAATGGCCCACAAATTCATTATTCTCAGTGCTAATGGCTTTGCCCTCTGGGTTCTTGGCTTCACCCTTGGAGATACAAGAAATAGCCTGTGTTTATGGAGGAGTAACTTTTTTCAGCCTGTTTCTTTCCTGTGGAAACGTGGAGGCCCAAAGGTCACTGTGCAATTTATAAATCCCTTTGAATTCAACTAGTGGTGTTTCTGCTGGTACAAGTCTCTTAAAATGTATAGGTTTTTCCATATACCCCATCTCTTCCATTTGGGAAAAGCCACGCCCACAATTGATTTCAAGACATGTTTCTGTCTTAACTAACTCCTAACGCTCTGGGCATGGCAGTCTCTTTGAGAAAATGTCATTTAGATGACTGTAAATCATGTTTCTAGCTGGAGAGATTCTTCTAGATGTCTCCTTAATTCTTTCAGATATCTTGATTAAGGACCTTAGGGGCACACTCCTGATTTGCTCTATACATGGAGTCTGTTTTCTATCTCAAGAATCTTTTACTGGTTGAGAAAACTAGAGATAAGAAATCGTTTCATGTTCCAACCCTTTAAGTCCCAGTTCTTCTATAGTCCCTTTGAACTCTACTTGCAAACTAAATAGTTCTTACTTTAGCTTATGTATCCCTTGAATTTCCTGATTATATGCAGCTAAAATAAGCCAAATAATATGTTCATTGGGTATATTTTTTAACCTTCCAAGCTACTAGAGGCAACAGCTTTACAATGGTTTCACTACTACATAACATAGAGCTTTATTTATCCAGACTTCAATAATCATTGTCTCATCAATTTTTCAGCTTTGATTAATTGCTCATCATTTTTCCAGCTACCTTGTCCTAAAGCCAATGTCCCTACTCTCCTAGGCTCAGGTCTGAATCAGTTAGATTTTGCTCTGTAACAAGCCACCTCCAAATCTATTAGCTTAGAAGCAGGAGTGTGAATTTCAGCTGGGCAGATCTTCTGGGTGAGCTCGGCTCAAGCCTTTTGGCAAGGCTCACTCATGCACCTGTGGCCAGCTACAGGTTGACTGATACAGACCTCACATGTCTGGAGCTTTGTCTGCAACAGCTGGACCAACTGTGCCCTTGTGGTCTCTCATCCACCAGTAGGCTGGTCCTGATGTGCTCATGGCACGGTGGAAATGTAGGAAAGTGAGCAGAAACACACAAGCCTCTGGAGACCTGGGCACAGAACTGAAGAACACGACTTCTGCTGTGTTCTGTTGCCCACAGGAAGTCATAAATTTATTCCAGACTCAAAGGGTGGGGAAATAGACACAACCTCTTGATGGCACTTGCTGCAAAGTCACTTTGCAAAGGGAGGCAGGCACAGGGAAGGCAGCAATGAGCCATTTTTGTGAACAATTTAACAGAAGCATGCAGAGTTTTATTCCTTTATGTATCACTTCATTGTTCCATGCAACTATAACAGTAAACTGTGGGTGATCCTTTGCCACCATATGAATAACCTGTTCAAAACACTTTCATGTGGTGGGTTTAATACTCATTGATAGTACATGCCTTAAATTCTTACACTGGAGTTTTCAAAATAATGGTTTTATGATTATACCATATTTTTTCCATTTATTAGTTTGTAGATTTTGGTACAAGGGCTTTCCTTTTGCTTTTCTTCCCTTTCAGTCTTTTGGGTTTTGTATGACAGTAGATTCATGGGTAATTTCATTCAGTGGATTTTAATCAATTAGAGTCACTATTCTTTTAGATGCTCAACTTGTCCTAAGTCTAGCCAGTGGGAGGTACATCAACCTGGTTCTTTTGTAATTTTGGCATGATTACCTTTGTGTTTGCATACCTTCTTGTTTTGCTTTAAAGTGCATTCAACCAAAAAAGTACAGTTAGAGCACTCTGTTCAGAAGTTACTTAAAATAATTACTCCTATGTAATTATGTTCTCAATTTGATATGGTTAGGTTCATTTGTTTTGATTTATATTCAATTTAAGGGTTTGATTTTCTGTCTTGATTTAATTTTTGAATATATAAAACAATTACATGATTTAAAATCAAAATAATATGAAACTATATACACAGTGTATACTCATTCCCATCCAGAGTCCTTCCACTGCATTGCTACCTATCCCTACCCTAATATATCCAGTCCCTAATATATTCTTCCAGTGGGCTGTCTTTTGCAAAAATAAAAAAATACGAAATGTTGCTGTGACTGCTAGATAGCACATAGAAAAAGTAAAATTAGGCTCTAATTTCAAACTATACTCAGTATAACCAAATCTAAAAATGAAACTATACAAGTTACAGGGAAAAATGTGTAAATTTTTCTTTATAATCCAGAGGTAAGACAAGTTTTTAAAATATGAATCAAAATCTAAAAGCTATAAGGTGAAATACTGATTACTTTGGTTACACAGAAACAAGATAAATCTTTAAAAGACAAAAAATACACATAAGCAAAGGCAAATGATACAGTATGTAAAAATATTTACAACCTGTATCACAAACAAAAGACTAAGTTGCTAAATATAGCAAGAACTCTAAAAAATCAAGAAAAACACCAAAATGGACAAAATAAAAAAAGACAGTGTAGAAAAAAATGAAAAAAAAAATTTACCAAAAAAAAGTTAAGCCTATGTATCTTAACTGCATAAGAAGATGCTCAACTTCATTGATAAGAAGAAAAAAATACATGAAAACTTCATGAGATATTTTTTCTTAACTGTAAGGTTGGTAAAAAGCCATTAAGTGTGACAATAGACTCATTTTGGTGAGTCTGTGAGGCTCTCTCATACAAGACAGCTGGGATTGAAAAAGGAAATAAACTTTTATGGAGGAGAGTCTGGCAGCGTCCAGCAAGATTACAGATGAATTCACCCCTTGACAATCCAGCCCACTTCCAAGTACACAGAACATAAACTTCCTCAGATATGCCCAGGATTATGTATTAAGGCATTGATTGTGACAGCACAAGATGAGAAACTAAAATATTCATAACTAAAGGTCTGGTTGAATGAACTACATTGATGCAATGAAGTACTAAGCAGCCTGAAACAACATACAAAAGGACTCTACGAATTGATACAGAACAATTTCCAGGATATATTGACAAGTGAGAATAAAAGCAAGGAGCTTTTTCATAGGATGGAATTTTATTGCGTGTAATACAGGAAAAGGGAGTAAAGCTTTTTTTTTTTTTAAGAGAACAGTTTAAGCAGTAAGTTTGTCAGTGGAAGGTAACATTGAGCCTTCTCTTCTTACCCATAGAGGGAGGAGGAATTGGCATGGAAATTTGCTCAGGATCCAGATTATGGTAATGAGAAGCAAGTGTATAGTTTTGAATGAGGATGGGTTCTGATCAAGTCTGCACTTTGGGGAGATAATCCCATCACATCATAAGGGCGAAGGCAGAGACATGAGGGGTTCAAAGAGACCACTGGGAAGAGTGGATGGGTTAGTGGAAGAATCTGAGAAATGTCTTCTAGAGAAAAATGTGAGAAAATGCCCTGGAAAGCCTTGGGCCATAATTGGGAAGCTACATCAAAGGTGTGTAATTTCTTGCAGTTAGGTTACTAGGGAACTGTTCAAAATAATTATAGATTTAATAGAAGAAGAATTAAAAGGAGGAGGAAGATGAGGAGGAGGAGAAAGGGTGGAAGAAGAAGTAGGAGTTATCCTCAATGCGTCATCATGGCCAAGTGAGGATGCTGACTTGTGAGCTAAACCAAGGGAGTCATTCCACGTTCTGGCATCAGCTACACTCCTCAGCTGACAAACTTCCTCATCCTGTAAAGCTCAGCCCACACACTACATCTCTCTGTCTCCGGGGAGAGTTTTTTGGCCCATTCTCTCCTGGACTCCTTCCTTGAAGCTCCCATGATGCCTTGTGCATATTTCTACCACAGTACTCACCACACTGTTCTGAAATTTTCTGCTTGTGTGCACCTCTCTTACCGACAAAACACAGGCATCTCAAAGGGAAGACTGATTTTACCATCAGTGTCTCCACTGTGACAGGTCGAGGACCCGGCACGTCGTAGATGTTCAGTAAATGTTGGCTGAATGAATGAGTAAAGGACTGAATGAATTCAATGTGGCAGGAAAAAAAAATACAAAATCTGCTTTTTTCATTAAAAAAAATGAACAAGCAGATTAAATTAAATCATCAAGCCTGATTGAATGCTTCAGCCTGGAAAAGATGTGAGCGTTTTTCAGATTTATTAATTTGCTCTGGAAAATGAAAATACTAATTATTTGTAGGATTAGTCACTGAATCTTGCCTTCTAATTTGCTTACTGATAGCTTCCTTAATGATGGTAGTGAAGACAATCCCCACAGATTCAAGGAATTTATACAGACTTCGTCAATCCAAAATCCTAGTAAGAAGATTAATTAGATAAGACTGCTGCTTTCACTTTGGATTCTTTCAGACTGAGCTCACAGCAAGCCCCAAAACTCTATGTGCTAAACTCTGGTCTATGCACAGCCACATGCACGCTATGTAACCCATTGGTGGTGCTGGTACCTCAATTTTAGGAAATGGAAGTTTTTTAAAGCCCAATTCAGTAATTTACACTGGATTACATATCTAGTAAATTGTAGTAGCATTTTTTAGCCAGGCCATTATAGTAAGTTTTTCTCTACTAATCGAGAATATTATTTTTTAATAAAAATTATTCTTTATGGAAAAAGAAAGATAATGTAGAAAACTTTTTTCCTCCTCTTCAGCTGGTTAAATCTTAGGTATTCATCAATTTTCAGCTTCAGTGTCACTTTCTCAAAGAGGCCTTCCTTGACCACCCATTGGAAACGTGGTCTTTTGTTATAACCTCTCATTACATTTGACTTTTCTATCATGCAGTACCAGGTATGACTCAAAATCAACAAAGACAGATACTCAAGATTTGTTAGATGTCCTTGTTTGGATGAAGTCAAATTAATTTTAGATGTATGCACCTCAATGTTCATAGCAGCACTATATACAATAGCCAAGATATGGAAGCAATCTAAATGTCCATCAACAGATGACTGGATAAAGAATTATGGTATCTTTATACAATGGAATACTACTCAGCAGTAAAAAAGAACAAAATAATGCCATTTGCAGCAACATGTCTGGACCTGGACATCATCATTCTAAGTGAAGTAAGCCAGAAAGAGAAAGAAAAGTACCATATGATATCACTCATAAGTGGAATCTAATTTTTTAAAAAAGAAGAAAAAAGGATACTAATGTACTCATCTACAAAACAGAAACAGACTCACAGACATGATAAACAATCTTATGGTTACAGGGGGAAAAGGGGTGGGAAGGGATAAATTGGGAGTTCAGGATTTGCAGATATGAACTACTATATATAAAATAGATAAACAAGTTTATACTGTAGAGCACAGGCAACTATATTCAATACCTTGCAGTAACCTATAATGAAAAAGAATATGAAAATGAATATATGTACATATATGTATGACTAAAACATTATGGTGTACATCAGAAATTGATCCAAAATTATAAACTGACTATACTTCAATAATTAAAAAAAAACCCAAGTAATTTCTTTATATCTTCTTCTCTCTCTTTTAATCACCTCCTGCCTCTCATAATCCTCCTCATTCTCAGCTAATGATCATCTCTGTAAATCACTGGAACAAATAAGCCAGGCACGCAAATGTCCTCAAATTTCCTATACCAAATGTATAAACCTATTTGAATCCATTGTCTTCTTTGTCAATTCGGCTACAAATAAGAAAGTTTCCTAATTCCTATTAAATACCAGTTTATTTGCCTGTACTCTGGATTCTTTTTACTTTCTTCAGGAATTTTCTTCATCCGTTTCCCCATTCAGATTCAAGGAAACACCTGAGGCAGCAGTCACCTAGAAACTTCTGTAGCTTGCCACAGTCTCTCTATAGACCCCTGCACCAGACGTGTTTAAGTTTACACAATGAACAATAGATAAACACTTGTGAATTCCAGAGACTCAAAATGCAGGTTCAAACACAGCAAAAGAAGAAATTGGAAATTGGCAACCAATAGAAGCCAAAAAAATCTCAGAAATGAAGAGAAAGCTTTCAAGATTTAGTATGGAAAATGTTAATTATCATTTGACCTTTGGAACTGAGATATCAGAAACTCAAGGAGAGCAAATAATTTAAAGAAACAGGCGTTTCTTTGTATCCAAAACTTGTGGGAAAGAGAAAACACCTTCCAACCCAGGAAATATAAGTAATTGCCCAACATACAGTAAAGGAGGAAAAAGTTCAGCGGAGGCGGCAGGCTTGAGTTGCGGGCTGAATCTGCTTGAAAGAAGGAAGCTCTTGACAGAGGAGAATGAAGGAGAGTCGAGGGGGACAAAGGACGGGCATGAATATAACTTGTGCAGAGTTTTGACTTCATCAGAATAACAAAACTTACTCAGATCTTCTAGAACCTGACAGCTGGAGGAAGACAAATGTAGGGAAAGTTTAAAATGGCAGAGCTCACACCAGCTCTCACCAAGAACCTGAGGTCCAGTCTTCAGAACAACAGCAATGTGCAGTTAAGACACAGAAAGAGAAGATACTTTTGTACCTAGTTAAGAAAGTAAGTTCTCCGTGGAGGTGTGACTTATTCAGTTAGGCTTCAATTTCTTTGGGAAAAGTAAAATGTCTTTACATGGGGCAGGGGCTCAAATTATTGTTAAAGTGTTAGGGCAAATTTCAGGCATGTTGCATTGCTGACGGGGTATTATTTGGACCCTGCTGTGATCTGATGCCCGCCGTTCAGCTCCCTGATGAGCCTGTTCAGATGAGGAGGCTGCACCTAATTTGGAACGAGAGATAGAATCATGGCTAAATCTCAGCCTAGAATGCTTTGTGGCCTTGTGGTTATGTGATATTCTGAAGAGATGTATGTCAGAAGCTTCTAGGGCAATAAGACAGGCTTGTAACTGCCTAAGGAAGCAAAATACACCCCCCCCCACCCCAAATCCTCCCTCCTAAGTGGAAGGTAACAAAGAAACAGGGATAATGATGGCATAAACAGGTGGGTTTCTCTAATACCCAGGTTCTTTCTCTAAAGGAGGTAGGCATAGCGTCAGGATGGCACGGCTTTGGCTCTGAGGTCCGTGAAGTCAAAGAAAGAAGAAAATGTAGGGAAGAAGAAGATCAAGGTTTCTCTCCACTGTTCTTTAGCTCCCAGGACCACTGTGAAGGTTAGACGTTAGGGTAACTTATTAGCTATGTTCACGGTTAGAGCAAAGCATTGATTGGTACAGTCTTATCTCTACCCTGCAGTAAAATACTTGAGGCAAAATGTTTGTCTTCGGCGTCTTCTATCATCCTCTCTTTGTAAACAGCTCAAGAAAGCCACATACATAATTTTTGGTAAACTTACACAAAAGCGTAATTTGAAGTTGGGGTTGACCTGATCTGATGTACATTTTGGAGGTATATCTGGGGCTACAGCATGAAGGGTGAATCAAATGAGAAGTAACTGGCAAGGAGATCAGTTAGCAGGTAAGAAGGATGGGGCTCTGGATCTGTGTTCTGTGCATGCACATATTTTAAGGATTTGTTCTAAAGTTTGTTCAAGCTCTAAAATTGCCCTATCTTCACATGTCAAATAAACAGACCTACATGAAACTGGGTGAACAAAATTCACGCTACTCACGTGTCTGAAGACTTTAATCACATGCATCATACCCCCCTGCTGCCCCACCCAAACTGAAGTCCTATTCTTGTTCTGTGTGGTTTGATCCAAGTCTCCATCCTCTGACCCCTGTAGAACTTTCTCTCTTCTCTGTTCTTCTCTCCTATTCTCTTTCCTCCTCCTCCCTCCTCCTCCTCTTCTTCTCCTCCTTCCCCTTCTCCTCTCTCTCTCTCTCTCTCTCTCTCTCTCTCTATTTCTCTCTCTCTCTCTGTCCAACTCATCTGCAATCTTCCTCTTAGATAGAGAAACCAGTCCTGCACATAGAGGAGAGCTGTGGGGAAAGGGTTTTCTGCTGGGTTCCCAATACCTCTTGTAATACTGCCCAGAGACTAAATGATATTTGAGACTAGTTAACTCTATTCTTGGTCACTAGTAACATGAGTATATCAGCCAGGGTTCGCCAGAGAAAGAGAACTAGTAGGTTACATAGAGATTCACATAAGAGGAGAGTTACTGTAGGAACTGGTTCACAGGATAATGGAAGCCAAGAAGTCCCATAACCTACCATCTGCAAACTGGAGAACCATGAAACCCAGTGGTAAAATTCAATCTGAGCCCAAAGGCTTGAGACCAAAGGAAGTCAACACTGAAAGTCCCAGTCTCAGTTCAAATGCTTGAGAATAAGGGGCAATGGTACAAATCTCAGTCCAAGTCCAAAGGTCTGAGAACCAGGAGTGCCAACATCCAAGGGCAAGAAAAGATGAATGTCCCAGCTCAAGAAGAGAGCAAATTTGCCCTGCCTCCACTTCTGTGTTCTATTCAAGCCCTCAGTAGATTGGATGATGCCTGCTCACATTGATGAGGAATATCTTTACCAATTCGAATACTAATTTCTACTAGAAACACCCTCCCTGACACACTCAGAAAATATGCTTTACCAGCTATTTGGGCCTCCCTTAGCCCAGGCAAGTTGACACATACAATTAACCTAAATGAGAATAGTAAGCCAGCTCCCTTACTTCTCTGGGTACACAGATTACACACATCCCTCCTCTTGGACAAGGCTCATCACTTTAGATTGGGTTCACTTAGGTATTGATTGCACACCCATCAAAAGTAGGAAATTCAAAGCAACAATAATGACAATCATATTAACATCGTTCTGATGTTCTTTACAAATTACACAGTGTCTCCAGATAAATCACCTGTTTGTCAGAACAACTGTCTGTATTACCTTCAGTGATCTGGAAATGGGCTCAGAGAAGTTGAGTTACCTGCCTTTTGGAACACAGCTCAAAGTGGCAGAGCTGGAATTCAGTGCAATGTCTCCTAAATGAATCCCAGTTCTTTCCCCTCCTCCACTGGGGATAAATGTGTAAGTATAAAGTCACCTCTGACTGCTTTTTCACTTTGAAAAATGGAAAATCATTCGTTTCGTCTCACCTCCTTAGTTTTTCCTCAGTAGTTTCATTAGCAAGCTCTCCTCTTTGAAGAATTTTCCAGTCTGCCAAGACTTGTTACTCTTCGGTATGCATACGTTAGGATTTTCCTGTAAAGCTGAATAATCTCTGTATTTAGGGTGCTCACCCATGCTGAGTCAAAGAGAAAGGGGCACCTTTCAATGTGTCAACATGGCTGTAATTCCCTCGGGCCATGGCTATTTAAACCCTCACATCTATCAATTGGCTGTTACGTCACTGTCCCCAGGGGTTCTTTCAGTTAAAAAATTACAACTTTAATTTTCATCTCCAGCGTCCAAATTTGGAAAGGGATGGGTCATTTCCCATCACCCAGCTGCTGCTACAGAATGAGTCCAGCTCCCTGGAAATTTCACATCCTGTAAACAACACTTCTAAAAACTCTACTTGCCCAGAACCCCTTTCTGGAAATGGCTGGACCATCACACAGACTGGCTCCCCTGTGTCTGATCTTCTAGGGACAGAAGTTGCTCTAAGTTTCTTTCATCTGTCGAGTCCCAGTCTCCAGTCAAGCAACGTGGTTGGGAACATTTGAGTTTCTTTCCTTTGTTCCCGCTTTGTTCACTAGATTTTTAACCAAACCATGTCTTGGGACGTGGATTCCACACTGACTCTTGATTTGAGCACATCTGGGCCCTGTCACAGAATAAGGACAACAAGTGTTCCTGTTTCTCAGACACACTGTTAGATAACACGGAATCAGCCAAGTCTGTTAAGTTCAAAAAGAGCCTGGATTTAGCCACGACCAAAGAACACAATTACACAGTATCATTCTTCTCAGCTGAGACGCAAAGACATTCCCTCTCTCCCTTTTCTTTTTAGAATTTCTCTTAGAGATCCTACTGCAGACATAGTCAGGCAGGTGCATTTTGAGCTGAGAAAGGTAAGGATGTGTGAGACGTGAACTGATTCCATGAGGACATTTTGCTTTCAATGCCTCTCTCAGATGTCCTTTATCAGGGATCCTGAGGACTTCTCTGTTCATATCTCTCAACAAAATAGAGCAGATAAGACAAAATCAGCTTTATCTGCTCTATACGTCACAACATACTCACCTTCCCCGATTTCGATTTGGCAAAGAATGTTTGCAGGTTATAATGACAGATTAGATTAGTGAGGTAACATACAAAAAAAGAAAATCACAAAGGCCCACAGGAGTTTATATCAATTCAAATCTACTACAGATTTTTAAATTTTTATTATTTTTTATTGAAGTATACTTGATTTGCAGTGTTGTGTTAGTTTCTGGTGTACAGCACAGTGATTCAGTTATACATATATATATTTTTTCATTATAGGCCATTACAAGGCATTGAATATAGTTCCCTGTTCTATATAGTAGGACTGTTGTTTATCTATTTTACATATAGTAGTTTTTATTTGCCAATCTCAAGCTACCAATTTATCCCTTCCCATCCCCTCCCCAACCTGGTAACTGTAAGTTTGTTTCCTATGTCTATGAGTCTCTGTTTTGTAAACAGATTCATTTCCCTTTTTTTTTTTAGATTCCATATATAAGTGATAGCATATGATATTTGTCTTTCTCTGTCTGACTTACTTCCCTTAGTAAAATAATCTTTAGGTCTATCTATGTTGCTGCAAATGGCATTATTTCATTTTTCATGACAGAATAGTATTCCATTTTAATATATACATATATGTATATACACACACACACACACATATATATAAAAATCACAACTTCTTTATCCAGTCATCTGTCTATGGACACTTAGGTCGCTTCCATGTCTTGGCTCTTGTAAATAGTGCTGCTGTGAACACTAGGGTGCATGTATTTTTTTGAATTAGGGTTTCCTCTGGATATATGCCCAGGAGTGGGATTGCTGGATCATATGGTAAGTCTATTTTTCAGTTTTTTAAGGACTCTTCACACTGTTTTCTATAATGCCTGCACCAAACTACATTCCCACCAACAATGTAGGAGGATTCCCTTTTCTCCACACCCTTTCTATTGTTTGTAAACTTTTTAATGATGGTCATTCTGACCAATGTGAGGTGATACCTCATTGTAGTTTTGATTTGCATTTCTCTGATATTTAGCAGCGCTGAGCATCTTTTCATGCCTATTGGCCATCAATATATCTTCTTTGGAGAAATGTCTATTTAAGTTTTCTGCCCATTTTTTGATTGTTTTTTTTGTTGTTGTTGTTGTTGTTATTGAGTTGTATGAGTTATTTCAAATCTATTACAAGTTTTTTTTATTGGTTCTAACATTTTAAATATTCTAAATTTCTGTCATGTTTTGATTGGGACATCAGAAGGATATGCTGAGGAAGTAATGACCCACCACCTACACAAATCAAAATTCAAGACTTGGTTTAATTTAGGCAAACATATTCACACCTTCAAGTCTGTCCATCAGAAGGGCCGAAAGAATTTTCTGGCTCTGAAATCAACAGAGACATTACCGTTGACAGTATCAGGACCCCATCCTCCAATAGTTTCTCATATTCTTAGCACTGCTTGTGGGGGCTTGCTGCCCACCTGCAGGTCACTCCTTATGGACAAGAGACATCAGGAAAAAGAAAAAGATAAAAGAAGAAGATAAATAGGAGCAAAGACTAGGGAAGATGGCATATCAGACGAGAGAGACTGGGTTATAATGTGCTAATGAAAAACACACACACAAAATCTCAGTGGCTCAAAATAACAAAGGTTAATTTATTGCTCACACTATGTGACCTTCTTGGACAGGATGGAGGTTCTGCCTGCACCATTACATCTTCACTCAGGGATCCAGGTTTGAGGGAGCAGCCACCGTTTGAAACAATGCACTTCCCGGTCACCTCAAGGGAAGTGGAACATGGGATGCCTGCTGGAGCTATGAAAGCTTCCACTGGGAAGTGACAAGGGCCAGCCATGCTCACATTTTATTGACAAGTAGTAGTCACGTGACCACCAGGGAAGTAAAATCCTGCTTTGAGCCCCTAAGGGAAGAGCTGAATATTTATCATAATCGTAACAATCACTGTAGTTGGAAAAGAAAGAGGCAAGGTCAATGAATAGCCCTGGGCCTAAGCTGTGAGCATTGTGCCTGGAGGGAAGCATGCACGACAGAAAAAGGCAGCCTCTGCCTTAAGTCACGTTCTTAGGTTTGCAGGAAGAAGCCCCACAGACATGGAAAATAATTTCCCTAAATTCCCACAGGTAGGAAGGGGCAGAATTAGGCTTTTTGGTTTTCTGTGCCATGTCTGCTGCCTCTTCCATAGTCCAAACTGTCCACTAAGTGAGTGAAAGCTCATCTATGCCTTCCAGGCACTACCAGTGAAGCTGGGTGAAAAATCTTATTGAGAGCACACAAGAAATTGGTGAGACTGCCAAGGCAATGTAAACTACAGTTTAAGCTGAGTGATAGCAGGCTTAAGAGTTCAGGGAACAAGGGCTTAGTGCAGTCCAGGAAGCCTTCCTGAAGGAGGAGGGATTCACAATCACTCTCAAGGGATATATAGGATTTGTTTAAGAAACGAAGAGAGCAGAGAACCCTCAAAAAGAGCAGAACAGAAGAAGCAAAGGTTAAAGGGAAGGAGGCAGCCCAGCACCAGGGAGAAACCCTGAGGAGATTGTACTGAGGCTGAGCTGAGCAAGGATTCTGCTTTGTGCAGAAGGAGGTAGGAAGCCCGAGGGGCTCCTGAGCAGAGGCATCCTATGCTGAGGGGTTGTTTAAGAAGGTTGTCCAACAGTGAGATGATCTGGGGGTGAGCAAGAGAGAGCTTCAAGGAAGCTCCCACTCCAGGAGAGTGTTAGAATGATCCTCGTAGCAGGTAGGTTTGTTAGAATGATCCTCGTAGCAGGTAGGTTTGAATTGGCCTTGAAGACGCCAGAATTCATCAGATCAGCAGTGTTTTCAGTGTTGATTTTAGTTCCCAGCAGGGTTTGGGTGCTCATTCTAACAGCACAGGGCATGAGACACAATGCAGGAACGGCCTCTCCCCTTGGTCTCCAGGGGGAGCGGGATTTAGCTCGTGAGGGCCACCCTTCAGTAGTGCGGTCAGGCAGAGGCAGCTCCTCAGCAACTACTAGCATCAGGGAGATGAAGAAACTACCACCCCTAGGATGCTGAGCTCACCGTCTCGCGAGCCTGAGGGTGACCTCTCTGAGTTGACAAGACTGATCGACTCTGGGCCTGTCATTATCCCTCTAAACTTGGAAATAAACCTCAACCCAGACACAGAGCTCCAGCTCCCAGCCATTAACTCCAACTAGCACAGTTTTGCCAAAGCCAAGAAATCTTACACGCATCCTTGGGAGAACTTAATTGCCTACTTATTGCTATTACAGAGATTAATGAGGGCAAGCCGGCTCCCAGCAATGCCTCATAAAAGGAGTGGGCAGCCACTCCTTTTAGAATACAGAAGCCGGAGCCCCGAACCCCCTCCCAGCCAAGCATCACAACTCCCTCCCCCACCAACATACACACACACACATCCATGAACATGCAACACACTGACTTTCAGGGCCCTTGTGCACCCATGACACTTGAACAAGGCCTGTATCCCTTCCAACCCTCCCCTCCTTCCCCAGGCCCTCCAGGCCAACCCAGTGCAATGGATTGTTCCATCGTCAGGCTCCTGGAAGTCCAGCAACTGAAGCAGCTGGAGGTGACAGAAAAGTCAGGCCATTTCAGCCAAGGTGCAGTGGTGAAGCTGGGAAGGGACTCATTCAGATTCAATTTATACTCTGCTTCCTTCTGACTTTATGGCACTTTTACATTCATGGCCCTGAAAAAGCGTCTTTGTCAAAATACACAACATAGCATTAGGCCCACAGAGAAGGCACTTTACAACATCCTTCCCTGAGAGGGCATGAACGGGGCGAGGCATGACATAACTCCTATTTATCTGCTGGTGACTGGCTCCCACTATAAGGTGGAAAAGATCTTGCTGCTTCCATTAGGAAACTTTCTCTTCCTGAGGACTGTAATTAGCTAAATGCGTTTAAACTCTACTATGGAAACAGCTGGGGATATTTCCAGGTGATGGTTCAACGCTTCACTCGGGGGGAATCTTTGCCTTTCTAGATGTTAATCACAGTCTGGGAAAAATAGCAAAACAGCCAGCAAATAGCAAAGTTGGAAACTTGGACAGGGGATCGTTTATAGCAGGGCACGTGCTGCAGGATGGAGGGAAGTGAAGAGAGGCCTAGATGGGGATGTGGCCAGCCCGCCCAGGCAGGAGGAGCACTGGAGAAAGGCAGCAGGCTCCAAGGTGAGCCCAGATGGGTGAGACTTTGAGAAAATGAAGAATGGTTCACTTCTCCTCTTAGGAAGGTCAAAATAAAAAATTTATTTTTCAAAATGACATTATGTCTAGGCTGGATTAAAAGGGCTTTCTCTAGACTCTCTAATTGCAAAATTATATGTAAGTTTATTAAAACTGAACTGTTTGCCCTTTTCCGGTAGAGGTGGCCTTCTTCCTCTGCCCTAAGCATATGCTTGGTCAGTCTCTTGGGGACCGCCATTGCATTGGACGCCATGTTGTTTTCTTGTTAGTGAATAACTGATTGGGGTCGGGTATGCCACCAAGAGCTTAAAGCCCGTAACAGGAAATTTGGACAGGATGTTGTGCTTCACTCCAGGCAGGAAGTAGTTGCTCTATGAGGCGACCTCAGTCATGGGACTGTAGTTGGGATTCCCTACAGTCCCAGACCCTCTGCTCAAATGTCACCTCACCAGAACAAATCTCTCATGAGAAGAACTCCTCCCTCCCAGTCATTCTCTACCATGATTCACTTTCCTTTATAACACTTACTAAACATAATATGCTGCACACTAATTGTTTTAGTATTTGTCTCCATTTGCTGTATGAGGGTCTATGGTAGGCTGGATAAATGTCAACTGAAGACGCTCTTGCCCTAATCCTGGGAACCTGTGAATAGGTTACTATATATGGCAATGTGGATAAATTAAGGATTTTAAGATGGGAGTATTATCCTGGGCTGTCCAGATGGGTGTGATATAATCACAAGGATCCTTATAAGAGGGAGGCAGGAGATTAGTCAGTAGAAGATGATGTGATGAAGGAGGCAGAAGGAGAAAACGCCATGTGATGTGGGACCATGAGCCAAGGAATGCTGGTAGCCTCTAGAAGCTGGAAGAAGCAAAGAATGGATTCCCCTAGAGCTTCCAGAGGGAACCATTCCTGTCAACAGCTGGATTTACCCCTGTTGGATGTTAGCTTCAAAACTGTAAGATAATAGAATTGTATTCCTTTAAGTTCACAGTAATTTGTTACAGCAGCAACCCAGTCTACTAAGACAGAGTCTATACTGCTATTTCCAGCTCCTAGACTAATTTCGCACAGAGTAGGGAATAAATGCACACTGGTTGAATGACGAATGAATGAATAAATTCACTACTCACCTCCAATATGAAATCATAAGATTTTTGAGGGCAGGATCCAGGCCAGACCCAGCTTTATTTTCTCTTTGGTCCTTTACACAAAGTAATCATTCAAGAAAAAAACTATACTGACTGCTGCTGGATAGCATGTGGAGGAACTGGAACCCTCATACACTATTACTGGGAATGGAAAATAGTGCTACCACTTTGCATCACTGTTTAGCAGTTTCTTAAAAAGTTAAACATACACCTGCCATATATTCTATCCCATCCACTTGTATTTACCCAAAATAAATGAAAGCAAACATCCACACAGATGGCTGTGCACAAATTCTCATGGCAGATTTTTTTCAATGGCTAACAACTGGAAGCAATCCAAATGTCCATCAACAGGTGAATGGAGAAACCAAATCAGGTGTATCCACGCAATGGAATACTACTCAAAAATAAAGTGGAATTGTAATAGAAAAGAACAAAGTTGATTCCATATTAGATCTGTTCCTCTGGCTTTAACCCTGTGCCCTGTTTTCCAGGCTTAGTCTTGCTGGTTCTGCACCTTCTGTACAAGAATGTTGCCTGTAGCCTGAAATATACAGGAGAGCCTATTCTCAAGGCTCTGACCTTTAAGGATATTAGCACTTTTGCACTTATATAAAGATAGCAAGCTGTAGAATACAAGTATCGTTTGTTTTGGTAGAGGTTTCACAAGGGCACCATGACCTGATATACATGGACAGCTGCAAGAGCAAAGGATTCCAAGAACAAAGAATTCTTACACCAAGAAGTTTGCAACAACTAACCACACCCCTCCCCCTTTTTAGTATAAAAGGAGTCTGAATTCTGACTTGGGGGAGATGGTTCTCCAGGACGTCAATCTGCCATCCTCTCGGTCTGCCGGCTTTCCGAACAAAGTTGCTATCCCTTGCCCCAACACCTCATCTCCCAATTTACTGGCCTGTCGTCTGGTAAGCAGAACAAGTTTGGACTTGGTAACAGAATAAACTATTGGTACATACTACAACATGGATTTATCTCAAAATAATTATGTCGAGTGAAAGAAGACAGGCCAAAAAAGGGTATGTATAATATGGCTTCAATACATAAAGTCTAAGAAATGCAAACTAATATGTGAATAACAGAAAGCAGGTCAGTGTTTGAGGCAAAAGTGAGAGAAGCAGGAGGAAAGGATAACAAAAAGGACCAAGAGAAAACTTTTAGGGTGATTACCTCAATTGTAGTAATTGTTTCATAAGCATGTCAAAACTTATCAACTGGGCACTTTTTTAATACATACAGTATACTGAACATCAATTATACCTCAATAAAACTATTTTTAGAAAGCACAAACACGAATGCAGTCTAATTACACTGACCATAAGACAATTACAATTGTATTTAAAAATTAATGCAGTATTCATTGCAGAGGGTCTAGTCTCATAACAGGATACAAGCTCTTAAAGTTGTATCCTCTTTATTTCATACAACATGTTTTTGTGACTATAAATATAATCACATTGGAGATGTCCAAGTCAAAACTTGAGCTCCTTCACAAACATGATGTTCCTGCCCCAATGGACTGCCTAGCCAGCCACATAACCCCACCTCCACCCCACACTACACATGTAGTATGTGGTAGAATCTCTCTCATGCCCAGGTCTATGACCTCCATCTCTCCCCCTTACTTCAAAGTCTTTTCAAGACCAAGTACAAAAGACCTTTATGTATTGACTTTCTACTTCATCAAAGCTCCACGTGAGACACAATGATGGAGTCTAGACTGAATTTTATGGTATCTGTTCCCCAGTTAGAAATACAAAGAACAAAACATAGAAAATGCAACAACAACAACAGAAAAAAAGTACAAATGATGAGGATGTATAAAATTCCAGGCTCCAGCAGGTAACATTTGCTACAATTACTGATGCCCTTGATGACACTCCAAGGTGACAAACGACCCTTTTGCCAGCTAAACGTTAAAAATCACCAAGGAGGATAATAAAACGCAACGGGGGGTGTGGGACTATCAGGATGACCTGAATGGCAGTGAACATAAAGAAACCGACACGGAGAAGAATGTAATAGGGAAATAATGAGACCAGCTTATCTTGCCTTTTCAAAAAGAATTTGTGGAGCACCACACTCTTGCTAATATTTCTTCAATAAAATAATAGGGTTTTTTTTTCCTTCAGAAAGAACATCCAAAAATCTGAAATGAAAAATCTGTCAAGCATGTGGTTGTGCCATGGAGGATGAGCCCCTGGGGAAAGGAAGAGCTAGCATACTGAGAGAGGCATGCAATTTACCCAGTCCTGAAGCTTAATTTTTGCTACAGGCTGTCCTCCCTAAAAGGGAACTTGGAAAGAAAAATAAGCAGAAATTGGCTCTAATATTCCAGAGAAGGACATTTTTCACGAACTTCCAACTTAATGGAAAGCTGAGTGTTTAAATAGTTACTGCACCCAACTTTTCCAAAGTTTACTTTCATTAACCTTGTAAAAAAAATTACACTGTTTTCTCTTCTTCCTTTCTTCCTTTTCTTTCTCTCTTTTAACTGAAGTACATTCCTCTCCAACCAAAAATGTCACCCAGATAGAACCACACCCCACACCCCACACCCCAACCAACCTTTCTCAAAGCCACCCCTCTAGTTCTTAGACAAGGAAGTTGTAGGGTGAATGAGGCGCCTTACATCTAAAACAGAGGCACAGTACTGGAGAGGGGGCTTAATGATCATCATGGACTTATTTATTGTCTGTAGGAAATCACCTGGGCAGGAGGGATCCCATGTCCTCTCCGGCCATACCTGCTTCCCAGCCTCCTTCCCATCCCTGTTCCCACGTGATTTCCACCTTCAAATCCAACCCACCCCTAGCTCTAGAACCAGCTAGGCTCTTATAAGGAAGAGATTTTAGATGCAACATTAATTGTCTAAAATAATAGCTAGAAATAATCTAAATGCCTATTTAGAAGGAAATAGCTGAGTATGTTACATTATGCCCATACTAGGGGTTCCAATACAACTATTAAAATAATGGGTAGATCTATATGTACTGACTTAGAAAGCTGTCCATAGCATATTGTTAAGTAATAAAGCAAAGTTGCTTATCAAAATGCATAGGCATATAGCAATATCTTTATACATTTATTGTTTAAAAAAATCTCACCCATATTTTGGGTGAGATGAAATGGGTACAGGAAAATTATATCTTTTTACTTTGTGTAATTTTGAAGTATTTGGGTGATGATTGTTTCTATTTCTTTGTCTTTTTCTTATTTGTTTTTTCATCTTTTTTTAAACCAATAAGTAAAGTAATACAACATGTTTTCAATTTTTCGCTTGATCTTTTCCATCGTTTTTTATTGGACTAATCGACTAAGTACACCAAGTGGAGAGAAACCCTGTGTCTCTTGATCACTCTTGTGTCCCTTGTGCCTAGAACAGTATCTGGAATATTGAAAACATTCTGTGGATATTTCTTGAACAGATAGGTTAGTTAAATAGACTCAGCCTCATCTTACTCTGATCTGGTGTCCTCAGTCTAATTTGACTCTGCATGTTTCCATGACCAAGTACCACCCTTTACCACATCATCATAATGGCATCTCCACCTCGCTCCCTTGTGTTTAGCGTCTTTGTCTTGATTCTTTTCCTGATGACCCGATGCCTGAAACCCTGGCCTTGTTCTTGCTGTCCTCCTACCAGGGCATGAAATCATTCCTCTTGATCCTAACTGAGCAGCCAGAACACTGCCCCCTTGTGAAAAGTTTTCTGTTTTCTATTATCTACTTACTCTCATTGTGAGCCCTGCCTGAGTGTTTGTCTGGATTTCCTGTAAGTTCCTTAGATCACATTAATGCCTTTTCTTTGACTATTTATTTCCCTTTGGACTTCCTCCTCTGTTTGTTAGATTGGACACCCTCCCAGGTTCCAAGTCTGGGTCTGTTTTCAGAGGTCCTCCACCAGGGGTCAGCTCTGGTTCCCAATTCTAATCCCTCCCAGTCTACTCCGACCCGACCACAACAAACTAGGGTATCTGTAGCTGGATTGAGAAGTGACAGCCAGAAGATGTTTTCTAAAAACCCAGATAGATCAAACCTTCCAGTTTCCTTTTTCATAATGCAGCACATTTTTCTGAATTTTTTTAATCCAACTTGTTTACCTGAAATGAAAACACATCATCATACAATAATCTACAAAGACCTTTGCCTTCTTCTGGTCCTGTGCTGTGGCTCTTCCTTCTCAAAAAGTCATTTTCCCTTTGATTCTCTGTTCATAAATAGAAATCTAAGATTGTACCTTTGGTTCTAGTTACCTGAGACACTCCCTAGAGTCTCTGGATTCATCTTTAATCCTTCGCAACCTGAATGACCATGACAATGAAAGCCATTATGGAAAAGGTGGGGACCTTAGAAAAGATTCAGAATATGTTGTCCAAGGTTAAAGAGCCAAGTACAGGTTTAAGAGAAGTCACTTGAGCATGTCTAATACTGATATCCTGCTCTAAACTAGTTTGTCTATTAAATTTTGTATTTAGCAGGAAGCAGCTGTTATTTACTAGGAAATTCACACAGAAAAATCATGGAATAGAAGAATATACAACGAGGAAAAGATAGTCTCTTCAATAAACCACATTGGGAAAACTGAACAGGTACTTACAAAAGAATCAAACTAGACTACTTTCTCACATCATATACAAAAATAAACTCAAAGTAGATTAAAGACTTAAATGTAGGACCTGAAACCATTAAACTTCTAGAACAAAACATAGGAAGTATGCTCTTTGACATCAGTCTTAGCAATATATTTTTGGATATGTTTCCTCGGGCAAAGGAAACAAAAGCAAAAATAAACAAATGGGACTATATCAAACTAAAAAGCTTTTGCACAGCAGAGGAAACTATCAATGAAATGAAAAGGCAGCCTACTGAATGGGAGAAGATATTTGCAAATTATGCATCCAATAAGGGGTTAATATCTGAAGTATACAAAGAACTCATACAACTCAACATCACAAAAAAAGACAAACAGCCTGATTAAAAAATGGGCAGAGAACCCGGAGAGACATGTTTCCAAACAAGACATACAGATGGTAAACAGGTACATGAAAAGATGCTCAATATCACTAATCATCAGGAAATGCAAATCAAAATCACAATAAATTATCACCTCACACCTGTTAGAATGCCTATTATCAAAAAGACAACAAATAACAAGTATTTGTGAGAATATGGAGAAAAGAGAACCCTTCTGCGCTGTTGGTGGGAATGTAAATAGGCGCAATCATTGTGGAACACAATGTGGAGATTCCTCAAAAAAAATTTTTTTCAAAAACTACCATACAATTCAGCAATTCCACTTCTGTATATTTATCCTAAGAAAATGAAAATACTAATTAGAAAAGATATTTTCACCTCTATGTTCACTGCAGCATTATTTACAATAGCCAAGATGTTGAAAGAACCTAAGTGCCCATCAATAGATGAATGGAAAAAGATGTGTGATGGAATATTACTGAGCCATAAAAAAGAATGAAATCTTGCCATTTGTGACAACACAGATGGATGTAGATTGTATTACACTAAGTGAAATAAGTCAGATAGAGAAGGGCAAATACTGCATGATTTCACTTCTATGTGGAATCTAAAAAACAAAACAAACAAGCAAGCATAACAAAACAGAAACAGAGTCATAGATACAGGAAACAAATAGGTGGCTGCCAGAGGGAAGGAGGGGTATGGGGATGACAGAAATAGGTGAGGGAAATTAAGAGGTACAAACTTCAGTTGCAAAATAAATGGGTCATGGGTATGAAATGTACAGTGTGGGGAATATAGCCAATAACTATGAAATATCTCTGTATGGTGACAGATGGTAACTAGACTTATTGTGGTGATTATTTTGAATATATAGAAATAACAACTCACTATGTTGTGCATGAGGAACAAACATAGTGTTATAGGTCAATTATACTTCAAAAACGAACAAACAATCTCATAGATAAAGAGATCAGATTTGTGGTCACTAAAGAGGGGAGGAGGGAAGAGGAACTGGATGAAGACAATCAAAAGGTACAACCTTCCAGTCACAAGACAAATAAGTACTAGGGATGTGATGTACAACATGATAGTTTTGGATCTATATGAGATAATGAATGTTCACTAAATTTACTGTGGTAATCATATCACGATGTATGTAAGTCAAATCATTAAGCTGTACACCTTAAAGTGCTATAGATCCATTATATCTCAATAAAACTGGAAGGAAAAAAATCAAGCCATGGTATCTCTAAACGTAGCTAGGTTAAAGTGAGAGATTATGTTGCAAGTAGGTCAGGAATCCAGGAATACCTGAATTTTGCTCTCAGTTCACTTTTTGTAAGCTCCCTAAGAGAAATTCATTATCAAGAATAACACAAGGAATATCTGATGTCTTGAGGGACCTAGATCCTGAGCCACAATGAGCCGGGCATTTGACATGGGCCACTGAAGGGAGAGGACACTTCCTGACCAAGCTGAAGAATCCGACAGGATCTGGAAGGCACGGCCCCTCTACTTCCACTGCGAAGACCAAAGCTGAGTCACAGGTCTTACTACTACAACGGGGGAAAACACACTGGCCAATAAGAAGCAAAAGACCCAGTGGAGACCCAGAGTATTTGCCACAAGTCTTGGTAAACTGGCCCCAGACCCTTCTCAATTGGAGGATCATACATATTAATTAGCTATTTTGGAAAAGAGAACATTCCGAATGAGGCAGCCAAGAAAAAGAGGCAGATGGCTGGGCTTTCCCTCCAAGAAGCAGTAACTGAAGGCTGTCTTCTCCCAGTTATTGGAAAGAAGTCTACCCAAAACTCCACCTCAGCAGATCACACAGAAATTCCACCACTGGGATTGTGGCCCAATACGATGTCCTAGAATCTGACCCATCCAGAAAAGCAAACTTTAAGGGTGGTATGGAGTGGGTTATAGTAGCTATGAGCTTCTCTTGGCCAACAATGTGCTTTATTTCATTTCCAATTATTCCCACCCATGACCAGTCAAGTCACAAGAACTATACCCCCACAATATGAGGCACTGGAGCCACGTGACTCAATGATGATTGACTCTGTGTCTCTTCAACTCTTCACCAATACCTGGAGTGCCTATAGTCTCAGCACAGGGCTAGTTCTGCTGAAATAACTGAACACAGAACTTGTGTCTCTGCCCCAAATAATATTTTTCATGTTTCCTTTTCATTTTGCTATAGATACCTAATCACATGTTCAAACCACTTTACCAAGAAGGTTCCCTGAATGTGAGCTACCATATTGAGAGATATCTAAGGTCGCACAAGATTTAACCTTGAATAAACTTTTTTTATATTTTTATTTTTTAATTTTTATTTTATTTATTTATTTTGTTTGTTTTTTGGGGGGGAAGAGGGGAGTATGTATGCAATTATGTATGTATGTATGTATTTTAGTGGAGGTACTGGAGATTGAACCCAGGACCTTGTGCATGCTAAGCACGCAGTCTACCACTGAGCTATACCTTCCCCAACTTTGAATAAAATTACGAAACATAAGAACTCTAAGCAAATTTCAGATTTTGGTTGCATTCAGGGTTTTTTTTTTCCCCTTACGTAAACTCAAAGAGATTTTAAAGAAGAAAAAATGCTGAAAGTTTAGGTGTTTTAAAAATCACAGTTATACCAAAATGAAATATTGTCTTCTTGCTGAGATCTATTTTCAAGGGGCAATATTGCAAGTCAAAGGCAGGAGTGAAACCCACTAAGGACCGTTCAAAACCAAGCAATACTCCAGTACCTTCGGATGGGTCCCCATCCATGCTTGCCAGTGAGCCCCAACAGTCTTTGGCTGACTGACTCAATCATGCCAACGCTCAAGACAGTCCTACAAAATGCTGGCTATAAGGATGGGGGAATGCTCCCATTCACAGCAGTTGTCCTGAGTCAGGCATCAGACGACCTTGTGAATGCTCTGGGTGACTCTACACCAGCCAAGTTACAGCCTTCATACCTTCCTCCTGGGAGTCCGCCAGGATGGCCAGATTTTCCCTACATTGTGAATGGGAGTGCTACTCTCTCTGTCTCTGTTCTTCAGCCACAGTGGACTTCTAGCTCCTCAAAGAAGACCCCAAGGGCCTTCCTTCCACACACTTTTGTCTGTGTGTCCTATCCTGGTTTTCAACAAAGACAACAAGATCCCTTTCTAGATCAACAGCCCACTTCAGTCCCTGCTGTTACACACTCCCCAAGCACTTCTCTTCATTACAGTTGTGTAACTCGCATTCAGTTACACAGCATCCAACTTCCCTATGGGACCATGCATCTTTGATTATCTCTTTACCCAAGGCTCCTAGCACAGTGCCAACCACATGCTAGTTGCTTAATGGTTTTTCAACATAAATAAATGGATTCACAATTAACCAGAAAAATAAAGTCCAGCAGAAAGTACATGCAAAACAGGGAAAGGGTAAGAATTTGTTTTCAACTTCTGATGAACTCTATCACGGTTAGACAAAGGTCTATTCATTCTTAAGTCAGAAATTTAAAAAAGAAAATCTATCAATTTGAAATGACTCTCCAATCTGGCCATCTCTGTGCAATTCTGCCTTAGAATCTTGCTAGACCTTGTCAGGAAGATTTAAATCCATAAATATGTGCTATACTGGGGGAAAAAAAAAGCTACAGTAGATGTAAAAAAAAAAAAAGGTTCAATACTCATTTCTTGGCAGTGTGACCTTGAGAAAGCCATCTGACCTCGCTGAATTCAGTTCCTCACCTATAAAAAGATAATGATTGCTGAGGTAGCATATATGAAAGAATTTTCCAAATTACAAAAGGCTGGGCACATATAAAAAACTGTTCTAATGTTGAAAATATATCAGCATTTCAAATGGAAAAATATAGAATTTCAGGACTGGGGCACCCAAACAAATTTCCCTTTTAAGCCAACGAGCAAATGGCAAGACCAGAGACCATAAACAGATTGCCTGGAAGCTCTCCAGCAACCCTGCCCTCCAAACGGCACCACCACTCCTGCCAAAGAAGAGGCTGGATACTGATTTTACTTAAATAGATTCCATTCCATCAGATTCCCGTGATAAAAATAGTTTCCCATCCTGTCCATGAATTTGCAATGAAGTTCAACAACGTATAAAAGCCACTGAAGCACGAACACAAGGTAAGTGGATTTAGGCTTATGAGTGGGGATGGCCACCCACTTGTAATTCAGCCACTGCCTTCGGAGAGGCTAAGCTGACACATTTTAATATTAAGGGGAAATGGCCCCATTAGGAAAACCGAAAAAGGCAGCATTACAGTACGTAGAAATGACCCAGGCCTGAGATAAGCAAGGACATTTTACAACCAACAGGAACACTGTTAGCAGCCCACTCCAGACCGTGCCAGGGTGGTCACGTAAAATGACGGGCTTAAGAGTCAACATTTTTCCAGCTTGTTTACCTTCACTATATCACTCATTAAACTTTCTGAGATTTTTGCGAGGGCCGTAGGCATGTGCAAAAAGAGGTATGTGTAGGCATAACTAGAAGGATTTCCATCCTGGCAAAGGCATTGCTGTGGACCCAAGGCAGCAAGCCCTGGAGAAGCCCAAACAGAGGATGGTGGTTGTGATCTGGTGAGACAGGCTCAGAAAAATGCTGCTCCCATCTAGGACTATGAGGGACTGTGGGATCCTCGTGGTGGAAGCAGAGAGTCTGGGGTTAGCCACCATGGGTCATGGCAGCTCTAAAGCTGGCCCACACAGCTATCTTTCCACTGGTAACAACTCCTCCAAAAACTCTGTGAAAAAGAAGCTGCCCATGGAAATCCAGAGACTGCTTGGTGTGAACTATTCTCCTGGGTGTTGAGTGGGATCTGAACCAAGAGTCCTGTGGATTCCCCGCAACAAAGTGCCCGGCGACAGGGTGTCCCTGACTGCAGGCTCTCACTGTCTGCTAATTGCTTCCTCTATTTCTTGCTTCCCTAATAAAATTAGCTGGCAAAGAAACCCAAAAACCCACTGGAATCTGCTGGTGTCTCTGCCTTTGACGAGATTAAAGTTTAAGTTAGACACTAACGATGTAGCTATTACCAAATACACAAAATGAATGCAAATGGCTCACCGCCTTATATGTGTGAGCCATCTCGAGCACCCCAGAGAAATTCACTCGGCTGCCTGTACATTTGGTTAGCAAACAAACATCAGGGGGAGAAGCCATTTAGTTTTCAGAAGCAGATCCTCTGATAATCATGGGAACTAAAATGTCAGTTTTGAGAAATGGCAATTTTGTGTGAGTAACTCCTATGGGGTCCCCCTCATATTTTGCATATGGTTTCAGAAGGGGGATCTTTATTGATATTCTGCATGTATTCCAGCAAAATCTATCCAGGGCCCCCAACTCTCTGCAAATTCTCCTAATGAGTCCCTAGGCAAAGGAGAGCAGAGTTATATGATACTCCCAGAACAGGCTTCAGACCAAAACACTGACTGTCTCTGTAGAAATAGAAATATAGCCTAATATCCCCATATGCTATACACAGTTATTTTCCCAGCTTGCCTGGGAGGATCCACCTAAATTAGGTGACTAGAGTTTTGAGATTCAAGAAGCTACGTCTGCCTGACTGATGCTTTAACCATAAGATAGTTTACGTGAGAATGAAATGATCCAACTGATAGTGGGCTTTGGGTTTTCCTGTGAACTAAATAGAAGACTCTGAGCCCCCGTGTAAGACTCGAATAACAGATGACAAAAATAGGTTTGAGGAAGGAAAGTTCTGGTTTGAGCACTTTTAACTCTCTCATTCTACTTTGCTAGGAGATATCAGTTAAAAAGCATTTTGTCCCATCCAGCTTCTTGTTTTGACAGTTTGCATTTCATGCATCCTGTATTTATTTTCCATATTCTCGAAGTGGAAATTATCCCCCCAACTGAAATTCTTTTACTGAGGAGAAGAAATTAAAAAAGAAAAAAAAAAAGCAAGTGAGCCTAACAGTCCACCAAAAGCAGCAGAATATACATTCCTCTCAAGCACATGGAACAGTTTCCAGGATACATTACATGTTAGATCACAAAACAGGTCTTAACAAATTTAAGAAGACTGAAATCATACTAGGTATTTTGTCTGAACCATAATGGAATGAAACTAGAAATCAGTAACAGAAGGAGAAAAAATCTAGAAAATTTATAAATATGTAGAAATTAAACAACACACTCTCAAACAACCAATAGATCAAAGAAATCAAAGGGAAGTTAAAAAATATCTTGAAGGGACAGATTGGGATTTCAAAGTGTAGAATAGATAAACAAGATTATACTGTATAGCACAGGGAAATATATACAAGATCTTGTGGTAGCTCACAGAGAAAAAAAAAGTGTGACAATATATGTATGTTCATGTGTAACTGAAAAATTGTGCTCTACACTGGAATTTGACACAACATTGTAAAATGACTATTACTCAATAAAAAAATGTTAAAAAAAAAAAGAAAAAAATAGCTTGAAGAAAATGAAAGCACAACATACATACCAAAACATATAGGATATAGCAAAAGTAAAGAGGGACATTTATAACTCTAAATACTTAGATTTAAAAAAAAAGAAAAATCAATAACCTAATGTTTTTACCTTAATAAACTAGAAAAAGAACAAACTAGGCCCAAAGTTATCAGAAAGAAATAATTTAAAAATTAGACAAAAATAAATGAAATAGGATATAGGAAAAAATGAAAATGAGTTTTTTAAATCTACAAAATTGATAAACCTATTAACTAAGAAAAAGAAAAGACAAGTAAATAAAATTCAAAACTAAAGAGGAGAAACATTATAACTGATACCACAGAAATGCGTAAGCTCGTAAGAGACTAATATGAGCAATTATATGCCAATAAATCAGAAAACTTAGAAGAAATGGATAAATTGCTGGAAACATACAACCTACCAAGACTGAATCATGAAGAAACAGAAAATATGAATAGACTGATAAGGAGTAAACAGATTGAATCAGTAATCAAAAACCTCCCAATAAAATAAAGTCCAGGACCAGATTTCTTCCCTGAGGAATTCTACCAAACATTTAAAAAAAATTAACATCAAACCTTCTCAAATTCTTCCAAAATATTGAAGAAGAAGAAACATTTCCAAACTCATTTTGAGGCCAAAACTGTCCTGATACCAGAGCAATAAAAAAGACACTATAAGAAAAGAAAACAAAAGGCCAGTATCCCTGATAAACACAGATCCAAAATCCTCAACGAAACAGTAGAAAATCAAATTCAGCACACTGAAAGGATCATACACATGACCAAGTAGGATTTATCCCTGAAATGCAAGGATGATTCAACATAGGAAATGATTGACACACTATAACTCACTATACCTCAAAATTTTTTAAATCAATCAATATGATGCACCACACTAACAGAATGAAGGATAAAAAGCATCTGATCATCTCAACAGGTGCAGAGAAAGCATCTGACAAAATACAACACACTTTCATGATAAAAACACTCAACAAATCAAGTATAGAAAGAAATTATCTCAACATAATAAATGCTATACATGAAAAGCCCACAGCAAACATCAAACCCAACAGTGAGAACCTGAAAGCTTTTCCTCCAAGATCAGAAACAAAGCAACGGTGCTCACTGTCACCACTTCTATTTAACATAGCATTAGAAGTCCTAGGCAGAGCAATTAGGCGAGAAAAAGAAATTAAAGGCATCCAAATAGAAAGGGAAGAAGTAAAATTACCTCTGTTAGCAGACAGCATGATCTTATACGTAGAAAGCCCGAAACATCCCATAAAGAACTATTTGAACTAATAAACAAATTCAAGAAAGTTTCAGGATACAAAATCAACATATGAAAATCTGTTGCATTCTAAACACTAACAACAAATAATCCAAAAAGGGAATTAATAAAACAATCTGACTTACAATAGCATCAAAAAGAATAAAATAGGAATAAACTTAACCAAGGAGACCAAAGACTTGTACACTAAAAAGTAGAAAACATTGTGGAAGAAATTGTAGAAATAACAGTTAAATGAAAAGACATCTTATGTTTATGGGCTGGATACTTAATATTGTTAATATGTCCATATTGCCCACAGTGATCTACAGACTCAGTGCAATTCTTTTCAAAATCCCAATGGAACTTTAAAAATTCTAAAATTCATCTGAAACTACAAAGGACCGTGACTAGCCAAAAGAATCTTGAGAGAGAAGGAAGCTGAAGACCTCACACTTGCTGATTTCAAAAAGTATTACAAAGCTACAATAATCAAAATGGTATAATACTAATATAAAGACAGATATACAGACCAATGAAACAGAACAGAAGTCCCAGAAACAAACCAACCCATATACAGTCAAATAATCTTTGACAAGGGTGCCAAGACAACAGAAAGGAAGAAAGATATTCTCTTTAAAAAATAGCGCTGTGAAAAATGGCTATCCACGTGCAAAAGAATAAAATTAGACTCTATCTGACACCATACACAAAAATCAATCTTAAATGGATTAAAGCCTTAAAGGTAAGACCTGAAATTATGAAACTCCTAGAAGAAAATGTAGGGATCCTGAAAGCTCCTTGACAATGGTCTTGGCAATGATTTCTTGGATGTGATACCAAAAGAACAGGCAACAAAAGCAAAACTAGACAAGTGGGATTATATCAAACTTAAAAGCTCCTGTGAAGCAAAGGAAACAATAATCAAGAGTGAAAATGCAACCTATAGAATGAGAGAAAATATCTGTAAACCATGTGGCTGACAAGAGCTTAATATACAAAGTATATTAAAAAAAAAAACTCCTATGACTCAACAGCAAAACAATAAATAACCAGTTTTTCAAATGGGCAGAACACTTGAATAGACATTTCTCCAGAGAAAACATACAAATGGGCAACAAGTATATGAAAAGATGTTCAACACCACTGCTCGTCAGAGAATGCAAACCAAAATCACAATGAGATATCCCTTCACACCTGTTAGGATGGCCATTTTTTTCTTTTTAATGTCAAATAACAAGTGTAGGTGAGGACGTGCAGAAACTGGAGCCCTGGTACACTGTTGGTGGGAATGTAAAACGCTGCAGCCACTATGTAAAACAGCATACAGATTTCTAAAAAAAAAACAAAACGGAGAAATACCACATGATCCAGCCATCCTACTTCTGGGCACTCATCCAAAAGAATTAAAATCAAGATCTCAGAGATATTTGCACTCCCATGTTAACTGGCGTATTATTCACATGGCCAGGAAGTGAAAACAACTCTTGTCTGTTAACAGATAAAGAGACAAAGAAAATGCGGTATATACATACAATGGAGTATTTACTCAGCCTTGAAAAGGAGATTCTGTCGTAAGCTACAACATGGATGAACCTTGAGGACATTTTGCTAAGTGAAGTAAGTCAGCCACCGAAGGGACCTACTGCATGACTCTACTTACATGAGAAATCTAAAGTAGCCTAATTCACAGAAGCAGAAAGTAAAATACTGGTTGGCAGGGCCTGAGGAGATGGGGAAACGAGGAGCTGTCAATAGGTACATAGTTTCAGCCATGTAATATGAAAAAGTCCCAGAAATCTGCTGTACACCCATATGCCCATAGTTAACAATATTGTGCTGCATACTAAAAATTTTTAAGAGAATAGATTTTATGTCGTGAGCTTTTATCACAATTTTTTTTTTTAAAAAGGAGGAAGATGAAAGAAGACCATTGTTTTAACAGGTTCAGTCTGGCATCCAGTGGAAATCACAGGGCTCCAAGGCTTTGCTGGCAATCAGGCCTGGGTTACCTAAACAGTGTTCATACAGCAACAGTTGTCCTTGCTTCTCCCCACCTCACCTGGTCCCACCTGGTATCTGAGCCACTTGTAATGAAGGCTATCTATCGTAGCTTAGCACTGCACAAGCTAAGGGACTGGTATGGCTCCCCAGAGGATTCTGTATGTGATGTCTACAATAAACCTAGGGTACCCGTTTGCCTACTTGGCCTAATCCGCCTCTCTCCCACACTGTATCCCCTAAGTAACCCTCCACTAGTTGAAGTGTAAGAAGATACCGTTGGATTTCTGATTTCAAAATTGCCCGCTCAGTATGCACTCAGGACTCCTCTGCCTTACACCCAATTAATAGAAATAAATAGAAAATAATAATAATAATAATAATAAAGCAGAGTTATGCAAACCATAAAATAAGCAGGCAACCAAGCACACAGAAAGGAGCACAGGGATGTCTTCGTGGATGAGAAACTGAAGAATCATAGAAAAATTAAAAAGTCAACTGAATTGAAGAGAGGAGGAAAGCCACAGGCTAGCACGGCAGGCGGGGACATTTAGGAAGATCAAATCACAAAAGTGAGAGCGTCCCATGCCGAGAGGTGGAGACCAGGTGGCACAGGGAAGGCAGCATGATTATTGGAGCACTACAGGGCAGATAGGGTCCTGGAGTCTGGGGGAACCCAGAAGGATCAGAGAACACTCATCCAGATCAGATGCTGAAGAATATTTTTAAAATTCATGTTGCTTGAAATGTTAGCCACTATATATAAAAATAGATTTAAAAAAAACAAATTTCTTCTGTATAGCACAGGAAACTATATTCAATATCTTGTAATAACCTTTAATGAAGAAGAATATGAAATGAATATATGTATGTATATGCATGACTGGGACACTGTGCTGTACACCAGAAACTGACACATTGTAACCGATTATATTTCAATTAAAAAAAAAAGACAAAAATTCATGCTGCTTGAGCACTCATGTGCCCTTTCAGTTTGAAGATCTCTGCCTCTTTTGCTATTCTGTTTTCCAAATAATCTCTTTTTTTTTCCCCCTTCCTCTGGATTTGTCCTCCAAGTCTCAACTTCTCTTTTATACGTTTCTTCTTTTCTTTCCCCATTGTGCTGCATCATGAGAGAATTTTTCTGCCTAATCTAGCTCATTTATGTGTTGTCAGCTGTGTCTAATCGACTGATCTGCCTATATTTTTAGTTATACTTTTTGAGCTAAATTTTAATTTCCAAGAATGTATTTCTTTTCATAAATGCCTACTAGGGTCCTGGTAGTAAAAAGGAAGGAGAGAATGGATTTAGGATAAGCAAAGATGACTGTCCGTCATTGTATGCATGTAGTCAATATGAAATTTTGTTTTAACCTACATTATACCTCATCCATAAATAGTCCCCCAAAATATGTATTTTAATGTCTGGGTAATATTCTATTCTATAGATTGTACAACAGTTGTTAACGATTCTTCTAATGTTGGACATTCAGTTTGTTTGCATTTATCATTATTATAGATAGCCAAGTAATGAGCATGCTAACATAAAAGGACTCGTGCTCATCTCTGATAATGTTCTTAGAAGACATTCCTGGAAAAGAAATTACTATGTCAAGACACATATTATCAAAATGTTTCCAGAAATGTTGTTATCAATTTACACTCTCTCTAGATACCTATGAGAGTGCCCAATTCATCTCACCCTTGTCAGCACTGAGTATTATATATTTTAAATTATTTTCAAATTTGAGAGGTGAAATTATTATCTGACTTTAATATATCTTTCCTGATTATTAGTGAGGATGAATTTTTCCCCATAGTTCCTGGCCATATGTATTTCATCTTAGACGAGTTTTCTCATTTTATGTTTTCATTTCTCTATAGGTGGTAGCTATTTCTATCACAAGAGTTTTAAATGTTGAAGGTATCAAGCCTTTATCACAATTCTAATTTTTAAAAATTCCCAGTTTTTATTTACCAGTTAATTTGTACATGGTTTCTAATAAACAGAAAATACTTAGCTTTTGTGTCATTTTTTATTATTCATTTACGGCTGCTTTTATGTTTTAAAGTTTCTTCCTCTAAGATTTCTGTTACAAGTTTTTAGGAGACTTAGTATATATATAACTGCTTCATATACATTTGAATATGAATTGAATATGAATTGAAGCATATTATCTTTTTGAAAGATGAAATGTGGTTATTCACTTTACTGTTTATAGCCTCTACACTCCATCATTTACATGATCATAGACAGAGAACTGATCACTTCTGTCACCACATTTGCATATGCGTCACCTTATCTTTGTACCTGCTTTCTGCTGTGGTTTGATGTTTGAAATATACAAATTAAAATTGCTTATACCTTATCATAAATTCTAACCTTAATCAGTATAAAACCACCCACATTTTCCCAAGTAACAGTCCCTTCAGTTTTTCTGTGTTAATTTGATTTATAAATCTTATTCATGTTTTCTTTTAATATTTTATATTGCAGCATTCAAAGTAACACATCTTGATGATGACTTTAACCAAATTGTAGAATTTGGAGTTTTTAGTAGGAGAGCAGATGAGTCCCTTCATATTTGTTATATCCTACCTAATATGTACACTCTTATTTTTGTTATTTTGATTCATGTTGTATGCTAAGTTTCTCTGTCATTTCCATTATGCTTATTTTGCATATATAAACTTTTGCATTCTATAGTATTTGGAAGGTAGAAATCAAGTTTTTAATCATCAATAGTCTGAATATTATAAATACATAATTAAACTTGAATTTGATAATGAAGAAGAAATAACAACTTCCAAATTCTCATAAGCATAACTAGGAATTTTTTGTGCATGTATTTCTCCTATTCATTCTGTCCCTCTATTTCCAGAATTTTATAATTTTCTCCTCAGTGATATAATGGGCTACTAGTTGGCCAGCAACTCCCATACATCAAATGGCAGGTGTCCTGTCTCATTATTCAATTCTCTTGACTTACTGACTGTAAACATCACTGGCTGTGGACCTACTTTATTATTATACAATAAATAGATTTAGAATAAAAATCATCTTTGTTAAACAATAGTTTAGGCTTTTATAATGCTCATTTGTAACCATGCTTTTTTTTTAAATTCCTTCTACATAGGTTATATATTCTTTGTTGTTGTTTTTTCATATTGTCTTTAAGGCCTTTCACGCAAGAACCAAAGACTGGAAAAATTGGATTGCCTCTTTCCTTTTATGGAAAAACCAAAGATTGGAAAAATGGGATTACTCCTTTAAATTATTGTTCGTTTCAGGACAGTTTGATAGTAGTTGGCTATCTTTTAAGATAAAGGACAATATCTTATTGTTGCCTTTTGACATGAAGAATGACTTGACTTAGTATGGAATTTCTTTGTGTGTTTAAAACAAGAAATATTTGAGAAGACAAGTGTTGGAGAGAAAAATAAGCCTGATTATAGTTCACTTTATGAAACTGATTTATTTTGCCATTGTGTGTTTCTCCTTTCTCTTTAAAATGAAAAACCTTGACAGATCTGACTAGTATTTGGCCTCGTTCATTAATTGTATTCACTACTCAATAAGTTCATTTGAATTATAGACTTAGACCTTCTTTTACTTCAAAGACAGCTTCTTCTATGTTCCCTTTGATAATTGTTACTCTTCATAGAATTCAAGTTTATTCTTTTGAGACAACTAAAATCTTGGGTTGGATCTCCAATACCTGCCTTCTATAGCTATCATTCTCTTTAGCTCTTTGTCTTTTTCTCTTTATTCCAAGACTGATTTTTTTTATTGTAATTCCTGTTGCTGAATTTATTTTGTGCTATATTTGTTCAGCACTCTAAGGATCCCAGGCTCTATTTATTTCCACTGCTGCATTTTGAACTGTCCTGAACTATTTTTTTATTTAACCAAGTTTCCTTTACATCTATGCCTTGATATTAGTCTTTTATTGCATTATGATTTCCTGCATCTCTATTATGAACATTTTTGAAGACACCAAGAGAAGTTTTCAATGTTTTCTTTGTTCGAAAACCAAACTCATTACTTTTAGAGATTTTTTTCTTTTAAATCTATTGAGTCCTACTCATTTTTATTATATTGTAGTGCATTTTTATACAGCCTATAATGACTTTTTTAACTTTATTGAAGTATCATTTACACATAATGAAATTCACTCATTTTAAGTATGTGGGTAATTGTCTACAAACATGTATCTTCCACCAAATCAAGAATAACAATATCTGTACCATCTAAAATGTTTCCTCTTGCTCCTTAGTAGGCAATCCCTTTTGCTGTCCCTTGCCCCCAAGAAACCATGATCTGATTTCTATGCCTATAATTTTTCCTTTCCTATAAGTTCATATAACTGGAATTATGCAGTGTATTTTTGTATGTTTGACTTCTAACACTAAGCATCATATTTGGGGGAATTGTTCACTTTGTTTTTTGTGTTAATTATCGTGCCTTTTTATTCTTGAGCAGTATTCTACCATTCTACATTTTCCTTATCCATCCACAAGTTGGTCTCCAAATTTTAACTATTATGAATAATACGAACGTTCGCACACGAGTCTTTGTGTAGCTACACATTTTCATTTCTAGTGAGTGACTACCTAAGAGTAGGGTTTCTGAATCACAGGATAAGTATATTTTTCGCTTTATAGAATACTGATGGCCATACTATTTTCTGTAGTGACTGTACCCCTTTGCTAGCACCACCACTAGCAAAGCGTGAGAGTTCCAATTGCTCTACATCACTGCCAACGTTTGGTATGGTCAGCCTTTTTCATTTTTTCTATCAGAGTCAGCTTATAGTGGCACCTGAATGTGATTTCACTTTGTGTTTCCTTGATGACTAGTGGAGCTGACTACTTTTCATGTGCTACTTAGCCATGGGTACATCTTCTTTTCTACAGTTTTTGTTCAGTTCCTTTCCCTGCCCCTTCTTGCCTTTTAATCATTCAGTGGAAGAGTTGTTTCTATAAACTGGATTCAAGGCTGGAATATGTTCTGCAACAATTTTCTCTAAATTTGTGGCTTGCCTTTCCATTTTCTTAACTGTATCTTTGAAAGAGAAAAACTGTTTATTTTTGATACAGTCAATGTTATCATTTTTTTGCCTCATGCTTTTTTGTCTTAACCTAACCCAAAGTCACAGAAATTTTTCTCCTATTTTTTTTTTAGAACCTTTAGAGTTTGGGCTCATATATTTAGGTCTATGATTTGTTTCAAGTTAACTTTTACCTGATATAAGGTAAGAATCAAAGATTTTTTGTTTTGGGGTTTGTTTTTGTTTTTTTCATACAGGTATCTAACTTTTCTAGGACCTTTGGAGGAAAAGAGTATCTTTTCCCCATCAAATTACCTTGACACGTTAGTTACAAGCCACTTGACTGTACATTTATTTCTGTTCTCTCTATTCAGTTCCATTGATCAATATGTCTAATTTTACTTGTGATGTCACCATGCAAGGATTACTGTACTTTTAGAGTAAATCTTTATATCGGAGAGTAGTAAGTCCTCAAATCTTTTTCTAGTTTTTCAAAACTGTTTAACCTATTCTAGGTACTCAGGTTCTCCACAAAAACTTTTAGACAAGATTGTCAATTTCTGCAAAACCTGCTAGGCTTCCAGTGAAAATTGAATTGAATATATATAATGAGTTGGAATCAATGATATTTCCTGATGTTTTAGATGTGGTGTAAGAGAGAGAGAAGAATCAAGATGATTACAGTGAATTTACAGTGATTAAGAAGAGAGATGAGAAGGAAGTGGATGAAGATAAAGAAGAAATCTGTGGGTGAGATGGGGAGACTATAAATGTAATTGTGAATATTTGGGTGGGATTGTCAAGGAGGGAGCTGGATATACATACAGGTCTGGGGTTCAAATGAGAGGTCTAGCCTGAAGATAGAAATTTGGAAGTAGTCAGTATATGGAAGCTATTTAAAGTGATAGAAATAAAAATATCACTTCATGAAGCTTTCAAGAAATCTTTTAAAACAGAAATTCTCATTTTTCTCATTTCTGATTCCAAACCACTTTAAACTCATCCCACAGAGAGATGCTGCTAGTATACAAGTTCTCAGGGCCATGGCTTAGGCACCCAGCCTGGATGCACCTGCTGATGCCAACTGGTTGGCAGGTACACATCACCAGTCATCAGGAAGTCATGGAGATGACAGACTTGGCTCTGAGTACCTGAAGCAATTATACACACCCCAGCCCTGGCAGCTCCTCCAGAATAAAGGCAGGGGGGCTGCCAGGCTTCCACCTTGATGGTGCGAATACATAACTGTGAAGCACCTAATGAGGAGGCTGCCCGCCAATAACATTCTTGCTCGTCAAAGATTTTATGGCCTAAGGAAAAAATAATACCAAAAGCTGAGAGACTCCATTCAAGCAGTTTGGATAAAAGAAGTCACACACCCCACCAATAACTATTAATTTTTAAAGATTACATTTTTACCCCAAATAATAAAATAGGTATCTGGGGAAACAAGAGAAAAAGGCAGAGATGATTTAAGGCTCGGGAAGACTGGAGAGGGTCTATGTTCAGGAAAAAACAAAACAAAACAAACAAACTGGCATCACCAATGTAGGTTTGCTGGAATGAGAGAACTCAGGTGTATCTGGGGGGAAAAGAGTAAGCCAAAAGCAAGCAGAACTGAAGCTAGAAATACTAATCAAACTCTGTAGGTGGCCCTAGAATGAGTAGGTTAAAATTCATCATCCAGTGTTCAAAGAGGTGTGTAGAACTTGGACTTGCTTTAGCGTAACATTTGTTGCCTCTGTTTTAAGATGGCATCAGGCAAGGAGCCTCTGAATCAGCCTTCCCCAATGTCCCATCAAAATATCTATGAAGGAAGCTCAGAAAGGCATGAAAACTCAAAAAAGGATGGAGAATAGGTTTTAAGAGTCAACCAATTGCCAGAAGATGATAGTAATATTTACTAAGTACAAAACTGAGAGGACTAGACTAAAAAAGATACACCATGGCCCACCTGGGCTATGCTTCCCTGGTGACAGGCAAGATGGCCTCTTCCTTCCACCACAGATGCCCATGGGCAAAGGACTGGAAGAGACACTTCTCCAGAGAAGATATTCAAATGGCCAACATGTATCAAAAAGGGTAATCAACAGCACCAAGCATCAGAGAAATGTAAACCAAACCACAATGAGATATAAGCTCACATCTGTTGGGATGGCTATTATCAAAAAAATTAAAAATAAAATAAAAAATAAAAATAGCAAGTATCAGCGAGGACGTGGATAAACTGGAATCCTTGTTCACTGTTGCTGGGAATGCAAAGTAACATGGCCACTATAGAAAATAGCATGGTGGCTCCTGCAAAAATTTAAAATAGAATTACCATATGATCCAACAATGTCACTCCTCTGTATATATCCAAAAGAATTGAAATTGGGTTCTTGGAAAGTTGTCTGCACTCACATGTTCATGGTAGCCTTAGCATAGAAATGACCTAAATATCCATTGATCTAGGAATGGATAAAGAAAATGGGATAGATATATAGATACAATAGAATACTATGCAGTCTTTTAAAAGAAAAAAGTCCTGCCATATGCAGCAACATGAATGAATCTAGAGGACATTATACTAAGTGAAATAAGCTAGTCACAGAAGGACAAATACTATATGGTTCCACTTACATGAGATGACTAAGAGTGGAGTCAAACTCATAAAAACAGAGAGCAGAATGGTGGTTGCCAGAGGAATTGCTGTTCAGAGGATATAAAATTTAAGTTACACAAGATGAATAAGTTCTAGAGACCCACTGTACAACGTTGTGTCTGTAGTTAACAACATTGTATTAAACACTTACAATTTAAGAGGAGAGATCTCATGTTTAATGTCCCTACCACAGTAAAAAAAAATTAAGTAAAATCAAAATAAATAACAATAAAAAGAATGGAAGGGCAGTATAACTGGAAAACAGGGTAGCTTTCTAACTGCAAGGATTCTGCTTTTGATGCAACTTGAATGGTAGCCCTTCTCTTGGCCTCTCCTTCATCACCCTCAACTATAAAAAAATGCATGCACAAGTGTGCATGCAGCTCAGACAAAAAGGGAGAGTTGCGGTTGGATATAAGAAAAGCATACGAGCCCACCTTCTCTGGTATCCCAATTCTGCCACCTTCGCTTTCTCCACTGCTTGGTTTTCACTTTTACCGTAACACCTGTCACACTCTGTTGTAGTAACTGCTTATTTTCCTGCTTTCCCACCAGGTTGCATTTACCTGGAGGGCAGGGACTGCTTGATATTTTAGGATTCCCTGTGCGAGCACGGAACCTTGTATGTATTAAGTTGAACCACGTGGAATTGCTGCTTTCAACTATTTGGACCTACAAAAGGAAAAGTACCTTGTTCCTATCATTCAATCTGATATGATTCAATGACTATATATCCAATAAATGATGCATGATTTAGAGAGAACTTGCTTCTCTACAGAGTAACCAACATCAGACTCACCTCTACAATTCTAAATACCAAAAGACAGAGTGACAATATTTATAGAATTTTAAGTAAAGTATTGGAAGCCAAAAATTCATACCCAGATTAACTTTCAGATGTGAATGCCACATTAAAAAATGTCTTAGATATTGAAGTTCTCAGAAGTCACATCACATATGTAATTTTCATGAAATAATAATTTTGAAGACATATTCCAAATGACCAAGGTATTCCAAATGGCACTGGAATATTAACATTAAGTAAAACTCCTGGCAGCATCTCCCCCAGAGGAATATAAAAATCCACAATAGTAATTAATCAGAAAAGTCTTACCAAGAGTTATTACCTCTGAAAACCACAGTAAGCTTTGAACCAGCCTGCCGAATGACCTACAAGAGGGCAGAGAACCAGAGCTGCCTTTCACAGTAGCATCTGAAGAAAGATGAAATGTAAAGTGCCAGGCTCAGGGTATCTGCCTACCTCTGGGACAGGCAGAGCTCTGAGGGGCCCACCCATCTGCAGGAGTTGAACCTAGATACTAAGTGGGAACAGCCCTTATCCTCCCTCACCTTGGGTTCAGGCAAGGAGCCAGCCAGGAAGGTCAGCAGAGGGGAAGTTCTGAGACAGAGAAAGGGCATACCCCAAAAGTCAGGCAGAGCCCAGGACTTCAGGCTGAACGATACTCAGCTCCAGAAAGGCAATAATAATAAGACCAGCCACTGAGAGGGAGTTTAGGGGCCAGCCTCTCATCTCTGAGAATGGAGAGTCCTTCTCAGACCCAAGCAGACCAGAATGGGAGCATCATAGCAAAGGAAGAAGCCTGATTATGGCAACGGGGACACCCGGTCAGGTTGGACTAGCAGCAGGGGTGCTGTGAGACTCTCCTGCTCCCCTCCAGCCAGTCCTCCCCTCATCAGAGATGGGCGTGTGGCTGAGCCTGCAAGTAAGGATCAGATGTGAGGATACAGGACTACGCAGAGTGTGGGACCAAGCCAGACCATCAGTGGCCCTCCATAGCTAAAGGATAAATCACAAACTCCCTACCCTGACACACAAAGCCCCGGAAGGTCAGGTCCCGCCGGTCCTGCCTAAGTATTCCTGTGGACACGTGTTTTGTCTCACTGAACTCAACCCATCCTCAAGGAGCATCTGCCCCAGGTAACGCTGGTGACTCCCTCCTCCATGTGTCCAGCTCTGAGACACACCACACTGCTCTGTAATGACTCAGTTGCATCTGTGTTTCTGCTACATGCCAGCAGCCATCTCCCTGCATCTCCAGTGCCCATCACAGAACCAGCTCATAGAGGGAGAAACAAAATATGGACTAAAGGACACATGGGGCCATGTGTGAGCTCTTCTAAGCTGTTGAGAATAAAGCAGGGTGACTACAGAGTGGGGCTGCTGAATTTATTGGTACGTGGAATAAAAGGGATCTTGGGGACTGAAGCTTGAACTCTACCCTGACCACCTCTTTGATCTCAGCCTGTAAATCTTTCATAGAAATTCTCGTCTTTACCCTCCCCAAGGTAGGAGGGTGACAGGTGCAACTGGCTGTCATTGAGGAACGCTTATGAATGATGACAAGCACTCAGGGCTTGAAGAGTGTTACGTTTGGGTGTTATTTTTTTAACTCCAGGAGACAGCACCTACGAAATATATTTTCTGACTTCATTGCCTCTATGCATAAATAAATAAATACGAGGCCATTTGATGTAGTGGAACAACCGTAGGCTTGGTTTCACAGATTTGGTTTCAAATTCTAGCTCTACCACTTAATGGGGGAAGTGAGGTGATCAGTTACAAAATCAGAACATTTTTCTCTAGCCCACAGAGTTGGGAGAATGATTGACAAATCAATGTAATATGCCTAATTCAGAGCCGGGTCCCTATTATACATTCAACGGATGTCTGTCTCTTCCTCCTGCATCAGGTAACATCCTCTGCCTTCCTGTATCAGATTCTACCCCAGAGCATCAGAAATCTCTGCATTGAAGGCAAGACAATTTCTAACTACAAAACAAATAACACATAATGCCGTAAATATCTATCAGAAAGTTCCTTGTACTTAGTGTTTCCTACCTAGCTAAATGATTTGGAGAATCACCAAGGAGGTGAATTCTGGAATTCACGGGCTGTGGCCAAGAACTGCAATTTTAATGTTACCTCCAAATCTAAAGATGCTGGGAGATTCTATGGCTCCCTTAAGCCTTGACATCAATGAGAATGAAAAACATGGACTGGGTTCGCTTCTGTAAGGGCTTAAGCTGTCCACGCCCTGGACATTCCCAGGACACAAGCTCAGTGGCAGCTCTTCGCCCTCATCCATCCTTCACTGGGCATTTGGGAGGTTCAGGGAGAGACTTAAGTAGGGTAGAAGTTAGACAAGGTTAACCACAAGGCATGTTGGGACCTCCAAGGGTTAGGAACGTGGAAGAAAAGGAAGCTGTGAGTGAGCAAGTCGGAGATGAAGTGGCTCCTCCAGGGGGCACACTGGCCTGCAGATCTGCGCTCTGTCTAAGGATGTGATGAAGGAGGTTTTCCCACCAGCAGACCTTGCTCTCAGAGGAGTTCAACCTGGAGGCTGGAAGAGTGCTGCCGGGGTTTCCCAGCCAAGTGCAAAGATTAGGGTGGGGGAGGTCAAGCAGCCGTGTGCCTTTCACAGACCTAATAATGAAACACCTAACCCAAGCTGAACTCGTCAGTCCCCCTGGCTCTCCAGCCCGTGGCTGCCCTGCTGTTTCCCCCCACTCTGTGTGCCTATCAGTCACTCGGACAGGAGTGACTTTCTATCAGTAAGTAAGGCTGGGGGAGGCATTACTGGGGCTCCTTTTTTGTGTCTCTCTAGGGAAGTGGACTTCGGCTGTCTTGGAGCAACACCTCTCTCAGTGCAAGCTAATCAGAGCATCCATGCTTCAAATCCATTCCCGTCCTCCCTCGTCCTGCTCTCCCTGCAGCTAACTTATCACCAGACCAGCTCAGCATTCTAGGTGATCACTACACTCCAGCTGGGCCCCCAGGTAAAGCTGAGGGGACATTGACGGGTCCAGCCTTGTGGGTGGTGGGTCTAGGGGTCTGGCTGGGGTTGAGGCAGGGCTCTACCACAGCAGGAAAAAGGAGGCTAAACAGACGCCCCAAGTTGGTAAAACTGGAAATTAGGGCAGTTTGGGTTCTAAGGGTACCCCAGGCTTTCCCAAGATACTCAAAATACCAAATATATAGTAACTTAATTAATTTCCCTTCCATTGGTAGAAACAGGGTCTTCTTGTCCTCATAAGGATTGATCTAGACTAGGGTGGTTGTGTAGAAGGAGGGAGTCCTTAAGACTAGGACCTGCACCCCAGACTGACTTCATGCCCCTGAGCTCTGGCCACACTGGCCTTCTCTCCCTACCTTGTGATCTTCACAGACTCCTTTTCCCAGCCAGAGTGTTTTTCCACTGCCCTTCTCTCTGCACAAGGAGGCCTTTGTAATTCTTCAGCTTTCAGCTCTTCCCTGAGCTCTAGACTGGAGCGGGCCACCCTGTTGTCTACTCTTAGAGACCCCTGCACTCTTCCTGGATAGTCCTTATCACACGTGGTAACAATCAATTTCTGACATCCCTTGATTAATGTCTGTTTCTTCAAGGCTGTAAGACCCACGGTGTAGAGACGGGATAGATTTTACCACCTTATTTTTGATACAAGGAGTCCAACAGGTGTGCAAGAATCATTTCCTGAGCTGATGCCTTAGTGAATTTGTCGAGGACTTCCCTGGTGGCAACAGGCTCGGTATCCTGACTGGGCCACCTCACCCAATCCAGTCCACACAAGGACCTAAAGTGGTTGGTAATCTCACTGTCCACATTTTCTAGATGAGGGATCTGAGTTTCAGGTTAGCTAACCTGGCCCGAGTCTCAGATCTAGGAAGCAGCGGTGTCATGATTTGAACCCAGGCCTGGCTAGCCCCAGTGCTTGCGCTCTTAGACAATGATCCATACTGTTTTTGCAAAACACAGAAGCATGGGGCTTAAATCTGAGGCCCCAGGGCTGGCTAGAGTTGCACCTGCCTCCCTGATGTACAGCTCTGCCGTGTCGCTCCCCCATACTCCCTAGACCTCTCTTTTCCCACTTGTCACAGGCAAGCAGCTGGACTGGATGACCTCCAGTCATTTGGAGCCTACCAGGACCCTCTAAGAGAGCTACAAAGTGCCTCCTTGGCCAAGAGGGGAGCTGTATGGCCTTTGTACCCCTTGTCTCCAAAGAGAGATGCTCAGGATGCTAGCGAAGGAACAGCAGGAAATGGGGCATCCAACCTTGAAGTTAGAAGGAACGCTCTTCAGATTATCTTGGTCACAGGCAATTCTTCTTTCAGGGTCTTTTACATTAGGACCAAGCCCCTGGCCTGAGCTCTGGCTTCTCTCTGTTCTGCCTTCACTGGGTCTCAGGCTTGTGGCTCACACCTCCAAACACAGGGCCCCATTCCTTAAAGACACACCCCCACCTTTTCAAGCACTATTTGATGTCCACACGTGTGTTGTACCATTATGTCAACCTCACCGTGTTTCCCTTCTAAATCGCCTCCCCTTCAAAGTCCTTATATCTTTTAGGTGCCTAATAATGTTGTTGGGCATCAAAGCTAAAACACTCTTCCAGAGAAAGTCATCATTAACCCCTCCCTTTGTTTTATCTCTTGCATCCAGCCACTCAAGCCTTCCAACTGCCCCTCTGTAGTATTTCTCAGAGCAATCCCCGTCTGTTCAGAGCCGTCCTTAATCCCCAGGGGCAGACCCCAGTCGTATTACACCTCACTCGCTGTAGGAGCCCTCCTGCCAGTCTTCCTGCCTTGACCTCTCCCATTTCAACTCACACTGCCACCCTTTGTCCTCTCCCAGTGCCTTGATAGCATCTGAAGTTAAAGGTCAGTCAACTGGAGGGGTCAGAGGTAGTGAGAGAGGAATAAATCAGGACTCTTGGGTTTCAGTTTGGGCCACAAGATCAATGATGCATTTCTTGGACATGGTTGGAACACGGCAGGATTTCCACCATGGTACCATGCTACTGTATAAACTGCTGGATCGTTTTTTTATTTTTCAATCTGGCTTTCAATGGCTTATTTTACCCATTACCAGTGTAAACTTAGTGTCACTCCTCTACAATACATACACAGTGGCTCCAGCTGGCCTGCTCCATACACTGTCCCACCCACACCACGCTTATTGCCGCCTCGTTCACACAATTCACCTCCATGCTAAAGAAGTCCACCCTCATTTTCCACCCATCCAAACCCAAAAATACTTCAAAGCCTAACATCGCTCTGCCTTGATTTCAGCCTCTTCCAAATTTTCCAGGTCGCCTCTGAGCCCCCTAAGCACACAGTGATGCTTGTAGCTCATTAAGCCTGAGCAGAGATCTCCTCCTTGGATTTTTAACCACCTGCTAACCCACTTATTAATTACTTCAAGATGCTAAAGAGATGGTAAAGTCCTCAAGCATGGGAACCCAGCCTCACCCTCCCTGGTACCCTCCCCAGCCCCCACACCGCTCATAGACATAGGTTCACCAAGACCTGTTGATTGGTTGGTAGTGATAAATGGTCATGTGAATTTTCCTATCACAGCTCTGTGCCCACAACCCACAACCAAGATGTCCTGTGGGCAAAGGGCAACAGTTTTTCCATTCGCTCTGAGGCATCCCCGCTGTTGATCTACATGGTTACAGTTCTGGTGCCCTAACCCAGAAACATCTCATGATTATCGAGATTGTCCTAAATTGCAACACGCACAACTTGGAATAGCTGCATGTGTCTTCAACCAGAAGACTTAAGATGTGCTGGGAAAGAAGAGCCAAAGGGATGCGTCTATATATGTACCATCATTGAAAATTGTACATGGAGAGCTATTTAAGATTCAAGTTGATCCTGCAACTAACTGCCTGTAGCCTGTCTAAATTCTAAAGCAGCATGAAGGACTTCCTCTTTTAAAGAAAGGAAGTGCTCAAGCATGGCTATACTTAGCTTTTTAAAAAGAGCCAAGAAAAGGCACTGAAGCATACCATGGATTTCCAGTAACATAAAAAGACTGAAAGACTATTATCAGTGTAGGTAACCATAGGAAGTGAAGAGTATTAGTATTCAAGTTCAATGTTAGGACTTCCCCCAAGCTCCCAGACCCTCACCCAGATTGAGTGCATCCTTTTCCTTTATCTACAAGTGCTCCCTTACAACCATCCACTTAGTTCTTAAGATAAGAATTTTCTCTTCTTCTTGGAAAAAAATTCCTTCTCCTTTTGCTTTCTTTCTTTATTCATTGTCCTTTAATATAACTCAGACTCCAGTGCTTGTAATCTTCAGGCCTAAGACAGTGCCCTCGCTCAGCTTCTGTAAACATCCTCTAGCTAGACAATGTGCTCAGATGTCACAGCTGCATTTCTGCTCCCCAGAGCCCCCAGGCAATCCTGAGGGTCTGCATGTGGAGGCAGGGATGCCTGTATCACAGAGACATCTGCTGGAGCCAGCCTCACACCACATCTGTATGATACATGGCCGTCCTCAGCCCAGGGAGCCAGTAGGTGCCCAGGGGCATGATGGAGCCCAATGGCTTTGAGGTTAGTTTACACAGATATGTCTAGTTGGTCCCATTTCCTGCAAGTTCAGAATAAAAGGGAAAGGAATTAATATTCATTGGGCATCCCTTGTGTGCAGATGCAATGCTAGGTGCTTTCTATCTGCCTTTGCAAGACCCTGTCATCACCCCAGAAACTGGTAGGATTCTTGACCAAACACGTAACTTGAATGCTGCTAGCTAACTTTCTGTGTCAGAAGATCTAAATGCTTAAGGTCTATCTAAGAAGAGTCTTTGTTTATTATTCAGCTGATGTTTTATAAATGACCTATTAATCCATGACATCATTCATTGATTGACATTTCTATCCAAATACACATAAGTATTATCATACGGAGTGGGAGCAAGGGATGGGGCTTCCCTCAAGCCTTCACTAAGAGCCAGACCCATTTCATAAACCATCACATTTAATCCTCAAACAATCAAAACGTTGTTCTCTCCATTGCATAAATGAAAGTTCAAGAAAGCTGATTAAATTAATCAAGTTTGCACAGCTAATAAGTTATTGGCCCAAAATTCAAACTCAGTGTGCTCTCATTTCCCAGTCCACTTGAAACTGGTCCTGTCTGCAGCCTCAAGCTGTGCTCACATTTCTACAAAGCTGGCCCTACAAAGCACGTACGGAAAGCAATTCTTCATAGGCAAAGGCAGCTAAGTAGTAAAGATCAGGGCCCCAACTCAGCAAAAGTCAAAAAGAGAAATGGAGGCTGAAATTCCATTTGGAGGAAAATCATAGATCAGCTGAGCACATTTTTTATAAACTAAAATGCATCACAACCTTTTTGTACTTTCTTGTGAAACATCTTAATAAGCAGGGGGTGGCGAATACAGCGGCGGCCATGCTGTGACCATCTAGTTTCCAGGAAATAACAAATGAGCTGAAACCATCAGGGGATGGATTGAGGCTGAGGGAGAAGGGCCCCTAATTCCCAAGTCAGGACTTAAATGGCTTCAGCACCTGAAAGAGGTGGACTCCCACAGGGATCTCTGATGATGAAGCAGGATGACGGCCACATGGGGTGGAAGGAGCAATCACAGCAAGGCTAGAGCAGAGACAACCTGTGAAACTCAAGGTCAAATGGAGCTGCACAAGGGAGACACCAAGGAGACCTGGAAAGAGGAGGCTCAAGAGCAATGAAGAAATCCATAGAGGATGGCAAAGGCAGCAAAATGCCCCTTCACAAGGGACCAAGGAAGCCAAGCTTGGTATATATGTATACTTGTGTGTGTTCAAGCATAGTATGAAAAGCCATAGGCTACATGCATGCAGGGAATTTCTCTGAACAAATACATTGATCTCAGTTCCCTGAGTCTACCCAGTAGACCTCTCACGTGGGTCTTCTCTGACTCAGGATGCCCAAATCCCCAGGATACATGTGGACCATGTGTCAGGAATCATCCTAGTGCTATGGTCAGGCTGCTGGCCACCCCACCTCCTTCTTCACGTGTCTCCACTCCGGCTCTGTTAGGAATCACAACATTTAGCTCCAGCACAAAGACCCACACAGAGTCTTCAAGAGTATATAAACCACTACCATCTTCAAATTGCTGTGTCCTGCCCCCTTCTCACCTGTCTGTGGATCAGAAGTTACTCTTTCTTAGAGCATCATAGCTTAGGGAAGTGCCTAAGAGTTTCCCAAAGTCAGGGACCATCTTGTTCCTAACTCTGTCTCCCTGGGACCTATGATTTTAGTTGGAAGGATAGCACCTTTAGCAGACATCACTTATTCATATTATGGAGCAAATCATTATCAGATCTTTCCTTCATGGTATGAACAACGAACAGTAAACTGCCCAAGTAAGAGAACTGAGCCCCAAAACTCTGAGAGTTACTCCCGACTCTGCCCCATTCATACTGTGTAGCACCTTGACCTCTCTGAGCCTCAGTTGTTTCACATGTAAAGTGAACGTTAAAAACTCTTTCATGGGGTTGGGAAAGACAGAGTGATAGTGTGAAAGTAAACATACTGATGTCAATGGGGTATCATTCAATACAAGTCCTCAAAGATTTGAAAAGTGAGCGTTCAACTGTAAGCGTTGAAATGGCAATAACAAATCTGCGGTTTTGTCTTAACAGCTGGAGCTGATTCCAGGCCCACCATGGGTTCCAAGCTTGGGGAGAGCTGGAGGCAAGCTCATCATCATGATCATCATCCTCCTCCTCATCATCCTCATCCTCCTCCTCATCATCATCATCATCCTCATCATCATCTTCATCCTCATCACAATCCTCCTCCTCTTCCTCCTCCTCCTCCTCCTCCTCATCATCATCATCATCTTTTATTGAGCTTACTATGTGCCAGGGCTAAGTTTCATATAGCATCTCATTGACTCTCCAAAATAGTATCCTGAGACAGATGTAAATATTACCAGTCTTAGCAGACAACGAAATCAAGGCTCAGAGAAGTGAAGTCATGTGCCACAGGTCTCACAGCCAATATGAGCCCAATCAGAATATGAATTCAAGTCTCTGAGAGAAAGTACATGCTTTGACCTATAATATCGCCTGATAAAATGGCCAGGGGATGGATTCCTGGATGAGAACTCTGGCTGGTCCTGTGCAAGATAATTCCTCTAACTTATCAGCTAAACAGTTTGACTCCCAACAGTTAGAAATTATTTTATGAGTCTTATGAGTGCTCTAAACCTCAAAGCCACTGAACTGGAGAAAACAAATCACATTCCCTTCCAAGTGCTAGCAGTACAGGTGTCCCCAGTGCCAGTCTTGCTGAGAAAGATGTTGTCTCTAGGCTGTTGACACTCAAGTGGGGAATGTCAACATTGAATTAGCTGACTGGATTCTTGCCTCATAACCTGAGAGTAAGCACGCAAAGCTCATCTTCTGTGTGGGGAGTATCAACTTAGAGGTCTACATCCAGCAGATTCCCTGTTCATTGATCTGCTGTGGTTTGCAAATGATCCCTCTGGTAACACAAGCTAAGTATCCTTAAAGGAGCCATAAAGTCAAATAGCCAGTAACCTGTCACTAACAATGACAATAGCAGAAACCTTTTTTTTCTCAGTGGGGGCCTGGGGCTCCCAGCCCACAGTTGGGCTCTGAACTCTCCAAACATCTTTTCTGGTGGGGCTTAGTCAGTACTAAAGTCATGGGCATTTCACAGATGGGATCTTTGTTACCAGCAGAGAAAGTGGATGGTGCCTCCAGCCAAGGTCAGGTAAAAAGAAAATAGTAGAAAGGGTATATATGTTTAGGGTCTTTCAGAGCTCACTGACTCACCCAAAAATACCAGATGAGCATAAACCTTCCGCCAGGTGCTGGGTCTGGGGCTCTAAAGGAAACAAAGAAGGGGATACTAGCCCTGCTTCTAAATATATTCCAAATCTGTGGATCTTGTTTAATTAAATAGACATGTATGGGAAAAAAATGACAGGAGGGAGGGTATAGCTCTGTGGTAGAGCACATGCTTAGCATCCATGAGGTCCTGGGTTCAATCCCTAGTACTTCCATTAAAATCAACAATCAATCAATCAATCAATCAATCAATCAACCAACCAACCAACCAACCTAATTACCTCCCCCTCCAAAAAAAAGTAATAAAATAAATTAATTTAATTAAATGTTAAAAAATATGGTAAAAAAAAGGGAATGACAATACAGAGTGATAAGTATGTTCATCAAGAGTTGTACAAGACACATTTAGGGCAATATTAACCTATTTGCTGGTTATCAGGTAGACTTCACAGAGGAAGGGTCATATGAGTTGGATCTTTTTCAAAAAAGAGTTTTATTTATTCATTATTGTATTATTTAATTATTTTATTTTGCTGGGGGTGGATAGATAATTAGGTTTTATTTATTTTTAGAGAAGGTACTGGGGATTGAACCCAGGACCTCATGCATGCTAAGCATGTGCTCTGTCTCTTGAGCTATAGCCTCCCCCCTGAATTAGATCTTAAAGGAGGGTACACTATTCACTAGAGATCGCCTGGAGGTCTTGCTTGAAGTTGTCACTCTTTCCTTCCCTTGAGTCTGGAGTGATTTATCGTGGGCAGGGAAAACTGGACAGCAAATCACTATGTCTCTATATAGCTGATGGAAAGGGAAAAATTGGTAAAAGGATGCCTGCAGTAAGAATCCAAGGCAGAAATGACTACGTCAGGGACTGAATGGCCAACAGCATCCCAGCATCCCCAAAGTCCAGCAGGGTCCAGATTGGGACCCAGGACGCTATCTTCTGGCAAGACCTGGGGGGAAAGGTCCTTTGCTGTGGTAGGTGGGGAAGGGGGTTTATTTCTATGGGATTTTAAAAATCTATTTCAGCATGGATATATAAATCACATCAGCCTCATGGAAGGTTGTGCAAAGGGCAGGAAAAGAAACTAAGATTTGAGGGGGAAGTATTGCTGCCTCTACTGTGATCTGAACAATGGCTACAGCTGGGCTTATTATTTCTTGCAATGTGGCTCTTATCACCACCAAAAAAAGAACCAAAAATGAATTTTTCAACAAGAGCATTTCTGATGCTTTTCCCTGTTCAAGCCCAAACAAGAAAAATAATCATCTGTTAAAACAAAACAGAAGGGGAAAAAAACTATCCTCATTTACAGATTTTTTTTTCATTAACATACAAATGATTTAAAGAAAGAAAAAACTTCACGATAGGATTAGATGAGGCAATTATTCAAGGAGAAGGGAGTAAAGAGAAAACGGAAGGAATTAATAATCCTGCAAGGCCCAGGGAATCTGACCCAATGATGATGGAACTGCTCCAAAGTCAAAGAAGCGAGGTGAAGGCTGTCAGTCTGAGTTATTTGATCATGTTGTGGGCATCTATGAGCAGGCCTATAGTCTACTGTTCGGGTGGTCGTTTTCATTCTCCATGCTCTGCTGGACAAACAAAAGCACATGGGAAGTAATGGGGCTGAATTTCATTCTGGGCCATTGATGGGTCCCAGAGAAGCCTAGTTCAACGGTAGCAATGGAAATGAAGCTAATCCTGCACTGGGTATTTTTCTGGATTATCCCAGACGGCAGAGCCTCTCCTAACCTTTAATGGAAGTTATTCTCACCACCATCTGCCACAAGCTCCAAGAGGACATTACTTACACGCCTATCACAGCACCCACTGCAGTAACATGTCCCCTGCTTGTGTACAAGTCAGCCTCTGTCCCTGGGACAGGAGCCCCTCACATGGATACTGACTGCACCTGATCCAGGTCTTGGCACAGAATGGGGGCTTATTTCATGGTGGTGGGCTATAGTAAGAGCTCAAGCTGAATTGTATGGTTGGAGCACTGCGCAACACTAACTTAATTAAGTTCATTATACAACCAGGTCCTCTAAACACATCTCCAAATCCGTTGCCCCAAGAAATCTTCAGCGTCACCAACCACATGCTAAACTGTCCCACTTCCAGTTCCGGATATGCCAATAGAATCGTTGGTTCCTTTTCCCAAACTGCTTCTCCTGACTTTCCTTATGCCTTTGGTACTCATGATTTCAGCCCCTCCTCGCTCTCCCATGCCTCCCTTACCCCTCCATGGCAGAATATAGTCAGTAGGTCCACTTTAATCAGGAAACATCAGGGATCTGTCTAGCTTCCTTTTCCTCATGCACTTGAAGGACTGAATGTGGCTACATCCTCCTCATCTCCGGGGAGATATTAAAGATTGCACTCTCCCACCCCTTGAGAAAAGAGAAACTAGTTTTCCATCAATGGATGACTGGATGAAGAAGTTGTGGTATATTTGTACAATGGAATAATATTCAGACATAAAAAGAATAAAATAGTGCAGTTTGCTGCAACATGGATGGAACTGGAGGTTATCATTCTAAGTAAGCCAGAAAGAGAAAGAAAAATACTGTATGATATCACTCATATGTGGAATCTAAAAAGGAGACAAAATGAGATTATTTACAAAATGAAACAGACTTACAGACATGGAAAACAAACTTGGTGGGAAGGAGGAAGAGGGAGGGAAGGGATAAATTGGGAGTTCGAGATTTGCAGATATGAACTAGTCTGTATAAAATAGATAAACAAGAAGTTTCTACTGTATAGCACAGGGAACTATATTCAGTATCTTGCAGTAACCTATAATGAAAAAGAATTTGGAAAGGAATATATGTATATATATGCATGAAACTTTATGCTGTACACCAGAAATTAACACAACAGTATAAACTGACTATACTTCAGTTAAAAAAAAGAAAAACAAGAGAAGGGGTTGTGGGGAGTAGGGGGTCTCAGATTTATTACTGAGAAAACAACTCATAGTGTATCCTTGGCAAATGTCTCCCCACATGGCAGGCAGAGACACTTCCTTGTGATTTGTCTTCAGTTCCTATATTAAGAAGTCCACACGTTTCAGAAAAGTTACACTGCCAGCCGGGCCCTCAATACCCAAACAACACCCACGAGACCACTGTGCCTGCAGCTCAAGGCAGCCCTCGGCGGGGATTCACACCAGGGCAGTCTCTGTGCCTATTCGGTCATCAGCGCACCAATGCCTCTTACGCAGGCTCTGACTAGCATTGCCAAGTCCAACATCAAACGGCTCAGAGCCATCATTTCCTCGTGTTTTTACCTCCCAGCAACTGAGAATCGGCCAAAGGAAGCTAACTGCCCTCCTCACTCTTAAATTAGGCAAACCTTCAAGTAAAAGCAGTCAGTAAATGTCACCTATGATCAATGGGTTAAACTCGTATAACACAAAACCTAATAGTTAAAGGGTCCAAATGTGGCCCACAATTCCACCCAGCCCAGCAGACTAAAGCTGCCTTTGTTTGGGCCCCAAAGATCATCCCTGTTCTCTTTTCTGGGAAAGAAGAGACTAGGGAATTCAACATTACACCAAGAGCCCTGATCTTTGCTTGTCTCTGTCAGTTTTCTGCAGCAGAGAAAATAGCATGCAGGGTTGTAAATTTTTAGAAGGACAGTGAGATAATGAGCTGGAGTGAGAAGCTGGGTTAGTTCTCTTGCAGAAAGAGTCTAGCCCTCAAAGGGCTCTGGTTAAGGGCATCTCTTCTTCTGGTCAGATCCACCTGGCCAGAACTGATCAGGTTTTTCAGCAGTAAAGCTGCAAGACCCTTACTCTCCTTAGCCCCTTCTCCTCTTAACAAGTACCCTTCCCATTCATTCCTCTACCAAGAGGCCATCAGAGACCCTCTCACCTTGACAGTCCCTTGTAAGAGCATCATGCCATTTTCAGCCACAGGATCCCCGCTATTCCCAAGGTAACCAGGATGGAGTTTGGAGGCTGCTTCTGGAAAGGGCAGTGAATCAAAAAGGAAAAGTCCCCAATTCCCCAAAAGGGGGAATAAAATGCAGGTAAGTTCGTAACTGGCCTTTTAAATGCCTTGCAGAACTCACAGGCTTCAGAGCACAGGTTAAAAAAAAAAAAATTCCCTAATTCTTTTCCCCTTGTCCTTTCACTTCAGAAACCTGCCTTGTTTCTTTAGATTTTTTTTTTCCTTTTTCATGCGAGGGACAGAATCGTTAACAACCGTCAGGCTCTCCCAGGACTGAGCTGATTAATCTGATTGGGGTATTTCCCTTTGGTTAGACGTGGTGAGCGGTCAGCAGTGCCAAGCCTCTGAAACTGAAGCCCGCGTCATTCACTGCTCATGCAAAGCCCTGAGGCTCCCTGGTGGAACTGGAGACTTAAATTGGCCTTGTTCTTTTACCCAGGCAATTAATAATGCATTTGGCAAAACAACACAGCTTGTTTGCTAGGCTCCAGAGACAGCCGCCAACATTCCTTAATTGAGTCCAACCCACTGGGCTAAGGTGCTTTTCTACAGGATCTGCTGGGTGGGAGCTGAGGGGGCCCTTGCCAAAGATCTGCTGTCTCTGGGAAGGAAACTCTGGCTGATTATTTGGATAATGAGACCAAACCCCTCGGCAGGGGCACAGCTCTTTGTAGTTTACATGTTTCTCATCAGTTATCTCAGTTAATAGTTACTACTCCATATTCTCCATTTACATTCCCCCCCACAAAAAAAATGGACAGTGGGTATGATTTCATATAGGATTGGTCAACCCAATTTATAAATTCCAATCTTCCCTTAGGTACCATTAGGTTTCCTCTAGGTCTATCCACGCTCTTCACATCGCAGAACAAGTGGTACTTCTTTCCACAGAACACCCACCACATCAGTGACTCATCTCCAGAAACAAATTTTAGGTCTATCATGACTCCCATTTAAAGTCCTTTGAACTCTCTGTTATTCAAAGGATACAGTTTAAAATCTTTAGCCAGATCCTCTTTACTGATGCATGTGGATCTAAGTGATTCACTCAACCCGCCATGTGGTGATATTCCATCGGTTGCATAAATGTCACAATATGTCCAATCATTCCCTTCCTGAGCACTGGTCCATTTGTTCCCCCCTTTTCATCTATTACAAGCAGTGTTTACATGAAGAGGCTTCCATGTGTCTCATGCATTTTCACACCAGACATTCTCCAGGCTTGAAGTGAAATTGCTGAGTCACAAGATATGCATCTTTTTAAGTTTACTGGGACTTGACAAATTCTCTAAATTGATTTATCAGTTTGCTCCCCCACTAGCAATGTATGCATTCATTTTCTCTAGGTATTCATCAAGTTTGTCATCAGTTGATAACTTTTAACAGTTCTATAAATAGGAAATAATATCTCATTTTGTTTTAATTTACGTTTGTTGGATTACTGAGAGATTGAGACTTTTCTCCCTCTTCTTCTTCCTTTAGGAGAGGAGCATTCGGATTTCTTCCTCTATGCATTGTTCATTCAGATATTTTGCCTGTTTTTCTTCTTCTGTTAGGCTGTCTTTTTCTTACTGATTCATAGGCATAAATATATTCTAAAATTCGTATCTTCTCTTTCTTTTTTTATGTTAGATTTTTTGTCACACATTCTTGAATATCATCAGTTTCATTTGGTTCAACCTAATATTAGCATACTAACTCAAACTTCCAGGGCAATAGAAATAGAAATAGTAAGAGAGGTTATTCTTGATTAATCGATGACTTTTAAGGTAATGCTTCTAGTATTTCATCATCAAATGTTATAAATACTGCAGACATTTAGTAGATGCCATTTTGAGTTAGAACACATTTCCTTCCATTTCTGTTTTAAAAGACTCTTAGTTATGTTAGTTTTTCAATTAAAAACCACCCCTGCATTCCTGGGACAACCTACATAGTATGAATGTATGCCTGGTTAGACTCTCTTTCTCTCTTTCTCTCTCTCTCTCTCTCTCTCTCTCTCTCTCTGTCACACACACACACACACACACACACACACACACACTGAGACACACACAGACACACACATCCCTAGGCTCAGTTTGTTAACAGTTTATTGTGATTTTTGCCTCTCTCATCATAATCAAGCATCAGTTTTTCTTTTTAGTGATGCTTTTGCCTGATTTGGGAATCAAGATTATAACGTCATAAAATTAACTAGGATGTTTTCCATCGTTTCCATTCTCTAAAAATATTTTATAAGGTAAAAATCATGTATTCCTCAAAGTTTTTGGAAGATGCTATCTGTAAATAGTTGAGATCTATTTTTCATTAGCATTTGGGGCAACTGGGTAAATTCTCAATAACTGATTTCATCTCCTTTTATGTGACTTCTGTATTTCTTTTTAAATGATTTTGTTGGATTATGGTTTTCTAAAATTCTATTCTTTTTCATTAAAACTTTCAAATTTGTCAGCACACAGCCATTCATGATGTCTCTTCATAAAGGTTTAAAATCCCTAATCCTTTCTGCTTGAGGGCCGCTGAACCCATCAATAGTGACAATTAGAACCTCAACCCTAGGGGCACAGACCTATGGTCATGAATTATCATAGGAGACCTTTTTCCCACCCAGGGCCCAGGCAGAGACAGGTAACTGTTTTATCATCTGCCTGTCCCCGCATTAGACGTGACCTTTCCTCTGGACCACTCTTTTGTACTCCACCACTCCCGCCCTTCTACCTTCGTTGCCTTATGCAAGGGTCTCAGTTCCAATCCTCCACCTTGTGCAACAGCATCGTTCACTTCTATTCTGCATGTAGGTGTTAAACCTCACACCCCTAGTTTGCTGAAACAGACAGTCTCCCACGATCCACTAAAGCCACTGAAGGATTAGCTCCCATCCTTACCTTTCCAGAAACCTTTTCACTTCTGGCACATACCAATTACCTGGTCTTTCTTGCAAGCTTAATTCTGCATTTGAAAGAATGTTAATCTTTTTCATTAAGCATTTTTAGTGGTGTAACAATGGCAGGTCTTCAAGGATACATTAGAAGAATTATGGGAGGAGGAAAGTGGATCGACTCCAAAGGCTGCAGAGTCCTGGGGTCTGTGGGAATGGAACCACGGAGAAATTAAAAACCCTGGAATATGCAGGAGTCTTCATTGAGAAAGCAGCATTTTAACTGAGACTTGGTGGATGTCAAGGATTATGTATACAGAGCTGGAAAGGAGGAAGAGGCATGCTTATTTGAAAACAGATCTTCACAATGTGAATTTAAGGCAACTCCAAATGACAGCCATTTGAAGGGGGAAAAAAGCTAAATAAAAAATCCTGAAGAAAATGGAGTAGATCCATATTAGGTGAATCAGAAATAACTACTGAGTGGATGGAAAAAACTCCATGGTCGAGAGCTCCCAAATGAAACAAGACTGTTTATTCAAGCTGTGTATTCAAACACTGAGAGCATCACCTCAGAAAAGCCATTCCCGGAATGACTGGCCCCAGACACTGCTTTGAGTCTGTGTAGTTGGTGCTGTGATGAGGCTGACGGTGAACTAGCTGGCTTTTAACTGGAAACTGGCCACAACCAAGTTGTTCTCAAACAGAAGTCCAATAACCTGAGCGGTAACGGCAGTACAGAGGACATGAAGCCCAAGGTGAAACCAACACGCTCATAAATGATACAAACATTGGCTAAACTTCAGCCCACTAAGTACAAGCTCCAGCCTACTTTCCACCTTGAAACGTGACTTAGAGGCTTTTTTATTCATGAAGTGGATAAAACGTGAGAATAAAAATTTTAGTGTTCCAGTTGTAAGTGTACCTTTTATAGCTGGCATCAGAGCTGTGAGCAAAGTGATAAAAGGGGTCAGGGTGGCTGGACTGTGTTTTCCCATTCTCATTAGGAGAGGACAAATCCAAACATAGGCCAAAGTGGTTTTTGTCTGTTTCCTCACTTGGGTCCAAAATGAAGGCAGGTAATGAAAGTGTCCGTGAGCTAAACCCATTTTGAAAGAGGAGTGTTATTGGGTGATCCCAGACAGATGAAGCAATCGTGGTCTCTTCATATTAAATAAATGCTATTTAAAACCAAGCCCTTTAAACATTTGCTCCCAGGGATGAAGATCTTAATTATCTGACAAAAGGCCATTTAATCACTAAGATCCTGAGCAACTGAGCATGTCTTAAACCCCCCACCTTCCATCTGCTTTGCATGTAAAGATGTCAGTGATGGTTACTGAAGAAAGAGGAGTTGTCTGTGCTGAGCTCTGGCCCCTCCAGTTGCCTCAGCAGTAGATTCCTCAAGGGAAAATGTTGGACTGAGAAACCCCATTGCCGCTGAATATTTCTCCATTATTCTAATAAAAATTCTAGATTCAAATATGGAATTTTCTTTTTGCTAAGTTTTTCTATTCCTCACATCAAATTTTGGGGGGACTAGAGTTTATTTAAAATCAGTTTCAGTCACTGAAAGGAGTGAGCATTTTGTGGTGGGGATGCCATTTTTTGGTTTCACGTTTTCCCCAATAAAGAGAAGACGTAGTATGATCAAAGGAAGAAGAGTTAAGAAGCTGTCCCTAAGTGTCCATCGATAGATGACTGGATAAAGAAATTATGGTATTTTTATACAATGGAATACTACTCAGCCATAAAAAGAATAAAATAATGCCATTTGCAGCAACATGGATGGACCTGGAGATTGTCATTCTAAATGAAGTAAGCCAGAAAGAGAAAGAAAAGTACCAATTATATCACCCATATGTGGAATCCTAAAAAAAAGAAAAAAGAGGACACTAATGAACTCATCTGAAAAACAGAAACAGACTCCCAGACATAGTAAACAATCTTATGGTTACCATGGGTGGTGGGGGGGGAAGGGATAAATTTGGGAGTTTGAGATTTGCAAATATTAGCCACTATATATAAAAATAGATAAAAAACAAATTTCCTCTGTATAGCACAGGGAATATATTCAATATCTTGTAGTAACCTTTAATGAAAAAGAATATGAAAACAGATATATGTGTGTGTGTGTATATATATATATATATATATATATATATATATATATATACACACATGACTGGGACATTGTGCTGTACATGAGAAATTGACACATTGTAACTGACTATACTTTAATTAAAAAAATTTTTAATTAAAAAGATTTAAAAAAAGAAGCTGTTGAACTAATACCTTATAGACAGTATAAAGGAAATAAGTCAAAAGACCTGAATTCCAGCATTCTACAATTTATTTGCTGTGTAATAATGATCTGGTTCCTTAACCCATCTAAGTTTCAAAGTCTTCTGCTATAAAATGAGGATAGTAACATCTCACTGACCTCACAGTGTGATTTGGGACCAGATGATACAACACATGTGAAGATACAAATGGAAGGTGGCCTTAAAGGTAGTGTGGCCAGGACTCCCTCCCGAAATGCCCTTAGCATCCATCCACTTTCAGTCCATACTTTGGGAGCCCTAGCTCTGTATAAAGCACAATGTTGGACACCAAGATAAACTTGACTTTGTCATTAGCCTTGCCTTCAAGGAATACCCAGCTTGGTGAGGGGCCGTAATTATGTGTATATATACAATGTAGAAAGAGCAGGCTGCCCCTACCAGAGAGAGATACAGTACTCCAGGAGTTCAGAAGCATCAGCGCCTCCTTCCAGCTCAGCGCCTTCCAAAACAATTTCTATTAGATGCTAGCCCTATGGGATGTTAATAGATGTCATGCTTTAAAAGACATGTGAAAGAAATTTGGAGAATGCTGGCTGGAAACATATTTTATAAGTCTCTTTTCAGCAGGACTGCTCAGAAATTTTAATATTCAAGTGTGCATTATAGATCTCCAAGGTTGGGGGGTGGTGCTAAGGTGTTGCTTGTTTATGAAATGATTTGTATATTGAAAAAACCTATTAGTGCCCTTAAAAGAGCCACAAGACAGATTGCTTCCTCACATGAGGATAAGAGGAGCCGGCCATCTGCACCATGTGAAAGAGCCCTGCCCTCAGATTTCCAGCCTCCACAACTGTGAAAAATAAACATCTGTGTTTGTAAGCTGCCCAGTTTATGGTACTTTGTTACAGCAGCTCGAACTGACTGAGACACAAGGTCAAGGTGTTATGAGCCCAGATCATGAAGAGACTGCAAGGAAGCAAAACTTCTTCAGATTGTTTTGTAACTCCACCATGAGTACTCAGGGGAGGGGGATCAGGATCTTGCCAAATAATTCCTTCGTTACCAAGACGTGAGAAAAGTAGAAATCTTTCCCCCGTGGGACTGCTTACTTGTGGCTAGCTCTCGTCACCACGAAGCCACATGAGCGCCCCACGAAAATACCAAGCAGCATTGACACCCACAGATGATCTAAATGTCCTCTCTGACCTTCTGATGCCTAAACTGTTAAGTGAACACTGTCACATGCAATCTCCCATAAGATCAATCTCAGATCCCAATACTGAGTAAAAAGTTCCTCCACCAAACTGATGAACAACAATCACCAGAAATATGAAAATATTCAGCGTTTCAAAAAGATGAAATCCGTAGCTTTTTGAATCCCTTCCAAATTCCCCTCTTTCCCTCTTAACCTCCATGGATGACCTTGCTTCTCATTTCATGGTGAAAACAGAAGCCATCTGAAGAGAAACTCCTCAAGGGCTCACCTCCAAACCTACTGGGTGATTTCTATCAGCTGAAGCTTACTGTAATACATCCCATTCTTTAAAAAGTCCCTCTCAGTAATCCATCATCCCCTTCAGACACTAACCCCATTTTTCTGCTTCTCTTTAAAGCAAAGCTCCTCAAAAGAATTATCTATACTCACTGTCCCAAAGTTTTCTCCTCCGTTTCTTCTTAAACTTGTATCAATCAATCCTTTCTTCGATAGCTCCAATGAAACGTCTCTTCTCAAGGTTATCAATCTAAGGTCAATTCTCAGTCCATTTCTAACCCACCATTTTGGCAACTTCTAACATCGTGGTGCTGTGTTGGGAAAATATCCCAGCCCTTTCTCTCGTGTTTCTCCTTTACTCTCACACAACCATCACATTCACAACACTACTGCCACCAATTCTGCAACACAGTCCTATAGTTCAATTCAGACACTATCCACCTGGAGGTCATATCAGATCCCAAAGGTTAAGTGTTTAGCCTGACAAGACGGCTCCCACTCCACTTCAGATGCCAATCACAAGTTCAGCTGTCACTGGTACTTATGACCTATTGGCTACAAACCTGAGCTTCTCACAACTTTTTAACTGAAGTATAGTCCGTTTACGATGCTATGAAGGCCTGTCTCTTCTTGATCCAGAGCAGCAAAGACAAATTATTTGTCTCCCACATGCATCTATAATACAGTAGTGGAACAGGGGCAGGTTCACTGCAATAAACACTCCCATTCAGAATGTTGAAGAATGGAAGACAGAATTACAAGTTCATAACAATTCTGAATCCCAACTGGGCAGTTGCTGTGATGTCTAGGGAGGGATGGGGTGCAGTGAGGAGCTCTTGATCACACCCTGACTCTGCTGTCTGGGAGGAGCTCCCCTGTCTGTCATTCTGTGGCTCCTAGCTCTGCCCTCCAGCGGTTCTCCTTGGTCACGTCGAAAGTGGTAGCTGGAGAATGTCTCCTTCTTGACACCTGAGCAGTTTTCTCAGACCACTTCCTGCTTGTGGAGGGTTAGGATTTTATTTTCCAACCTGGGGGACTTGGTGAAATATTACCCCAAACAAAGATACTTTCCTTCCTCAGAATAATTTTTATATTAACTATGAAAAACCACTCTTTTTTAATCTACACCATTATTAGTGGGGAAAATCCAAAACTATCTAAACGTCCAATCATAGGGGAGTTATTAAACTATTACACATCTATAAGGTGTCCAGAATATATTATTAAATAATAGGGATTATGGAATTATGAAGTTGTTTATATGAAGCCCCTTTTGAGGTTGAAAAGGAAGGAAGGGAAGGGGAGGGAAAATAAAATCCAGAAATCTCTACCAAGATTAAATTCTTTTTAACTATATGAAACAGATTTAGGATTTGCTTGGTCATTTTAGTTCTTTTCTTTGTGTGTGTGTGCGTGTGCGTGTGTGTGTGTTTGATGGAGGTGTTTGTTATCCCTTTTGCTGATCTGTATGATTTAATGTTTCCAGAGTAAATATGAATTTACTGCATAAAGTAAAATTATTTGAATGTAAGGGTTGACAAAAATCTCAAAATATGAGATATTTTTAAATCTCTTCCATTACCTAGAATATGTTTGACAAAGTGTATTCAACCACCTATGCGTGCCTTGCTAATCACAGGTGTAAGCAGTGTGACAATTTACACAGAAACACATGAGTTCTCAGACACTAAAGCAACTACGTGGAATGCATGACAATTTAGAGGTAAAATTTCCCTATTGTCTATGTGTTGTGTGTATATGTATGTCTGTCTGTCTGTCTGTGAGAGAGAGAGAGAGAGAGACAGAGAGAGAGAGATGGGGGTGAGGAGGAGTGAGAGAGAAAGTTTGCACACTTTAACTTTTGTTTGACATTTCCCTGGGAGCGAGGATACTGTCACGTGCTGCAGTAGAAAGACAGTGGGAGGTGGAATCAGATTGTAAATTACATACAGCTCAACCTCCATTCTTGACAACAGCCTTAATATGGGCACTCTCTTAACCTATCTAAGATTCTGTTTTCTCTCTCATAAAATGATGACAAGTAATTATTCCTACCCAAAAGAGTTTTTGGGAGAATCAGATGAGATGATGCAAAACAGAAACAGACTCACAGACATAGTAAACAATCCCAGGGAAAGGGGGTGGGAAGGGGTAACTGAGAGTTTGAGATGTACAAGTGTTAGCCACTATATATAAAAATAGTTTTTTAAAAAATTTCTTCTGTATAGCACAGATAACTGTATTCAATATCTTGTAATAACCTTTAATAAAAAAAATGAAAATGAACATATGTATGTATATGCATGACTGGGACATTGTGCTGTACACTCAATTATGGAATTATGAAGTTGTTTGTCAATTGAAATTGACACATTGTAGTTGACCATACTTCAATAAAAAAATTTTTATTAAAAATTTTTATTAAAAAAATTTTTTTTAAACATTTGTAATCTGGAAATCACCTCACCTAAGGATTTGTGACTTGGCTTCCAGTCCTTAGTTCTCGGGCTCTAAATTTCTAGTCCTCTTAGCAAATAGCACAACACTTAGCACATAGTAGGTACTCAATAAAGATTAAAAATTATTTCCTTTTAGCTTTTGAAGAACCTACATAATGCCAAGGTTGAACAAACAAAACCATGTAAAATCAAGTTCTTGATTTTTCTGTTATTGCTCACTCTCTCACCTCCCTTACATCACCAGCTCACATCCTCAGCAAGGTTTATTTTATGAGAGAAGTCATATGACAAGGAAAGAGATGGAGCAACATGTGCAGAATTTTTTTTAAAGTATGTGAGCTAATAGAGTAGCATTTGCCAAAAAGTGTAGGTGAAATAAAGCATCAATGTGCCGCAAATGATTGGGTCTGCCTCCATCCATTCCCTCAGATGAATCCATGAATTGCTTTCCATTCTTGGTTCCACTCTGCTACAGAGCTTTCCAAACTGAAATCCTGCTAGTGTCTTCAATAGAAACAGAAGATGGAAAAGCCATTTCTTTAATATGAATTTGGTAGGAAATAGTTTCTTTGTGCCTCCTCCTCCCCATCGAGCAGTTTCTAGCACTTAAAAGAAAAGGAGACTCACTCCTCTAATTTGTCCAAACCAAGATATCTTGAGATGACAGATAATGTACAATTTGCTTTTCAGAAATAGAGTCCTACCTCAGGAGTTCTGAAGGAGGAATAAGTGAACTGACTTGGGAAAAATCATAAAAGAAAAAGCTTTCTACACTCCGAGTAGCACAGGAAAAACTATTTAATTTATTGCAAAACCTGAGTCCTATTACAGGTCAGAGTTGAGGCTCATTTCAAAGGCAATTCGTAACTTTATCTGATTGACTTTCCTAAGTTTTTAGAGAACAGATTTTGATTCCAGGACCGAATGTGTTCACAGAAATGTTGGAAAATGAATGAAATCAGCTCTGCATCTTGCAACACAGCATCAGTTTTCTGTTGTTATTAACATTTTATTTTGAGATAATTGTGGATTCATATGCCCTTGAGGAAATAATACAAATATATCCCCTCTTTATTCCGTTTCCTCCAGTGGAAACATCTTGCAAAACTGTAGTACAATATCACAACCAGGATATTCACATGATACACTCTCCTGATCTTAGATCTCCCCAGTTGTGTGTGTGTGTGTGTTTATTTCTATGACATTTTATCACATGTGTAGGTTCAAGCATCCGCCAGCACAGCACAGACAAGGTACTAAATAGTTGTATTACCACAAGCACCCCTCCCACATCACTCTTTGTCTCCCTCTAACTTTTTTTCTCACTTAACAAAATTCCCTTAAGATTTTTCCAAGTTGTTTCATATACCAATAGTTTGGGAGTTTTGTTTTTTCTTTTTAATCATTAAGCAATATTCTGTTCTATGACGGGTACCTGCCGTGGGTTAACCATTCATCCATAGAAAAACACTGTGGTTGTTTCTCACATCAAGCTATTAAAAATAAAATTGCTATGAACACTCAGTACAGATTTTTTGTGTGAACACAAATTTTCATTTCTCTGGAATAAATGTCCAAGGGTGCAATGGTCGGGTCATATCATAATTGTATGATTTTTTTTGTTTTATTTGTTTTATTTTTTTTAAAGAAACTGGAGAACTGTTTTCAGAGCCAGTATAATGGTCAACATTCCCACCAACAATGTATGAGTGACCCAGTTTCTCTGCATCTTTGCCCGCATTTGCTGTTATCACTATTTTTATTTTAGGCAGTCTGCTAGATAATGTAGTGATATCACATTGTGGTTTCCATGAGCATTTCCCAGTGGCTAATGATACTGCATGTTTTTTCATGTGCTTATTTACTCTATGCCTTTCATTCCTGTTTCTCTTTTCCTGCCTTCCTATGGCTTGCTTGGGTATTTCTAAGGATTCCATCTTGACTCATTTATTGTGTTTCGATGTCTGCTTCCTGTGTATAGTTTTGTTGTGGTTATTTGGTGTATTTAGATACAGAGATAGATACGGATATAGACAGATGTCTTGGTCTACCGGTATCAATATTATGCCACTTGGACTGAAGGGTGCAAACCTTACTTTCATTTAGGCTACTTTACCTAGCCCACCTCTAAATAATGTACCTTAACTATGGGTGTCATAATTTATATTTCAATCATTATATATGACTTATAAAACTCATGAGAAGGGTAGTCTGTTTTCCTACAGATCCGTTCCAGTGTTCTTCCTTCCATCCTAATGTTCCAAGATTCCTTCTTCTATCATTTCCTTTCTGTTGGAAGAAACTCCTTTAGCCATGCTTTAAGGATAATTTTGCTAGTGGCATTTTTATTAGTTTCTTAGGTTAGAATGTCTTTATGTTCCCTTCATTTCTGATGAATAGTTTTGTTGAATATAGAATTCCTGGTTAACACTTCTTTTTTTTCCCACCACTTTAACAATGTTATGATTTTTTTTTTGTGGCCTCCATAGTTTCAGTTGAAAAATCCAATGTCACTCAAATTTATGTTCTCCTGTAGGTAATATGTTATTTTTCTCTAGCTGCTTTAAAGACCATTTTTATCTTTTGACCTCCTTCACCCAGTTCTCCCACCTCACCCCCATCCCCTATGCCCGGCAACCACCAATCTGTTCTCTGTATCTATGAGTCTAATATTTTTAAAGATTTCACATATAAGAGAGATCATAAGAAATTTATCTTTCTCTGTCTGACTTATTGCACTTAGCATCATGTTCTCAATGTCCATCCATGCTGTCACAAATGGCAAGATTTCATTCCCTTTTATGGGTGAATAATATTCCGTTGTGTTCTTTATTCATCCATGGATGGACACATTGATTGTTTCCATGATCTTGGCTATTGTAAATAATGCTATAATAAACACAGAGGTGCACATATCTTTTTGAGTTAGTGTTTTTATTTCCTTTGGATAAATACCCAAAAGTGGAATTGCTGGATCATATAGTAGTTTTAGTTTTAGATTTTTGAGGAAACTCCATACTGTTTTCCATAATGGCTGCACCAATTTACATTCCCATCAACTGTGTTCAAGGGGTCCCTTTTCGCCACATTCTCACCAACACTTGTTCTTTCTTGTCTTTTTGAAAATAGCCATTCTAACAGGTATGAAGTGATATCTCATTGTGGTTTTGATTTGCATTTCCCTGATGAATAATGACTTTGAGCATCTTTTCATGTGCCCATTGGCCGTCTGTATATTTTCTTTAGAAAAATGCCTATTCAGCTTTTCTGCCCATTTTTTAACTGGATTATTTTATTGCTATTGAGTTGTATGCATTCTTTATATATTTTGGATATTGACCTCTTATCAGATATATGACTTGCAAGTATTTTCTCCCTTGCAGTACGTTGACTTTCTATTTTGATGACAGCTTCCTTTTCTGCACAGCAGCTTTTTAGTTTGATGTGGTTCCACTTTATTTTTGTTTTTGTTGCTTTTACTTTTGGTGTCAGATTAAAAAAAATCATCCCCAAGACCTACGTCAAGGGGCTTACCACCTGTGTTTTCTCCTAGGAGATTTATGGTTTCAGGTCTTACAGTCAAGTCTTTAGTCCATTTTGAATTAATTTTTGTGTATGGTGTAAGATAGTGGTCCAGTTTCATTCTTTTGCATGTGGCTGTCCAATTTGCCTAACACCATTTATTGAAGAGAATATCTTTTCCCCAGTGTAGATTCTTGGCACCTCTGTCATAATTTAATTGACCATAAATGTGTGGGGTCACTTCTGGGCTCTCTTTTCTGTTCTATTGATCTATGTGTCTGTTTTTATGCCAGTGGCATACTGTCTTAATTACTATAGCTTTGTAATAGAGTTTGAAACCAGGGGAAATGAGGCCTCCATCTTTGTTCTTCTTTCTCAAGATTGCTATGGCTGTTTGGGGTCCTTTATGGTTCCATACAAATTTTAAGATTGTTTGGTCTATTTCTATGAAAAATGACATGCAATTTTGATAGGGATTGCTTTGAATCTATAAATTGCTTTGGTAGTATGGAAATTTTAATAATATTAACTCTTCCAATCCATTAGCATGGAATATCTTTCCATTTATTCGTGTTGTCTTCAATTTCTTTCCTGAATGTCTTATAGTTTTTAGTATACAGGTCTTTTATCCCCTTAGTTAAATGTATTCCTAGGTATTGTATGATTCTTGATGCAATTGTTTATGGGATTGTTTTATTAAGTTCTCTTCCTGATAGTTCATTATTAGTGTACAGAAATGCAACAGATTTTGAGTATTGATTTTGTATCTTGCAACATTACTCAATTTGTTCATTAGTTCTAACAGTTTTTATGGAGACTTTAGGGTTTCATATACATAGTTTCATGTCATCTGAAAACAGTGACAGTTTTATTTCTTCCTTTCCAATTTGGATGCCTTTAATTCTTTTTCTTGCCTAGTTGCTCTGGCTGGGGCTTCCATTACTATGTTGAATAAAAGTAGCAGAAGTGGGATCCTTGCCTTGTTCTTGATCCCAGAGGGAAAGCTTTCAGCTTTTCACTACTGCTCTAAAGAATTTTTGTTTTTAACTTTCAGAATTTTAACTAAGGTGAGTTTTGGTATGGATTTATTTGAGTTTATTCTGTTTGGGCTTTGATCACCTTCTTAAATCTACATGTTTGTCTTTCATAACTTAAATTTGGAAAGTTTTCAACCATTATTTTTTCAAATACTCTTCCAGTCTTACTCATTTTCTCCTCTTCTGGGACTCTGATATACGAATGCTGGATATCGAGTTTTTGTCTCTCAGGTCCCTGAGGCTCTATTCATTTTTTTCAGTTCATTTTAACTAGATAAATTCTATTCTATTGATTGTCCTCAAGTTCACTGATTCCATCACCTGTTATCTCTGCTCTATAATTGGTCCCAAGAAAACTTTAGAGGTTTTCCTTTTCAGATATTGTATTTTTCAGTTCTATAATTTCATTTGGTTCTTTTTTTCAACTTCTGTTTCTTTGATGGGATTTTCTTTTTTTTTTTTTCATTTGTTTTCAGAGAATTTGTAATTGATGGTTGAAGCCCTTAATCAGTTAGTTCCAACATCTGGTCCAGCTCAGGGTTGGCATCAGTTTCTCATTCCAATTCTAACTTTCCTTGTTCTTTGTATGAAAGACAATTTTCTACTGTATCCTGTACATCTTGTCGATTTATGTTAGGAGACTCTGGTTGATTTAATTATACAGTCACTCTGTTCAGGATCAGAGCATGGATCCTGGCCTACTTCATGGGCTATTCCTCCAATGGCATTTTAGTTTTCAGAGACTTTGGGCGCTATTTTGGTCTGCTTGGTCTATCTTGTGCTTCTAGAACTTCCATTGTTCCGTGCTGGTGCCGCCTGAGGAAATGGAAAGAGCTTCCCCAGTTCAAGCCACATGATGCCCCTAGTTGGGGGAACTAAGAGTGCTCCCCAGGCCAGTCTCCTGTTCTTTCAGGATGCCTTCTAGCAGAGCTACCATCTGCTTGAAGTCTCTGGTAGGGGAAGTAAGTCTCTGGGCTGCAGGCTACAGAAACTTCTTGGGCCAGCTGCTTGTTGTGGCAGAATCCCCCTGCCAAAATCCCCTGGATACCCCATGTCTCTAGGTGAGGGAGGGAAGTCTCAGATTCATCAGTGACGAAAAGCATTTTCTGAGCCAGGCCGTTTGTTGTGGTGGGACTCACCCAACTTTCAGGTACTGCCTGGCCACCTGATGTCTCTAGGTGGGGGAAGGGAGCTTCAGGTCTAGTAGGAAAGGAAATTAATTCCCTTGGGTCCTCAGCGAGGATCCAAATTCATCCCTCTTGTCAGTGCCACTGATATTGCAGACAGGACTCCCATTCAGTTCAGGAGAGGAAGGACCTTACTTAAGCCATCTTCTGTTGTTAGGCTGACAGTGGGGAATGCTTGGCCTGGGTTCCTTTCTGCAGTGGGTGGGGAGTACTACGATGCACTGCCATTAAGATGCTCCGTCTGTCCTAGGGTTCCTAACCAGACCACCTTCCTCAGTTCAGAGTTCTCTTTTGGTTTTCTCTCATTTCTGGGGCTTACAGGTGTACTTAGCAGAGAAGAGCAGGGAGAAATGGCTTCTTTATGCCATGAGTACCACATCTAAACTAAATCTTAAACTGGCAATGTGTAGGACAAAGACAAGTTGCACATTTAACTTGTTCCAAGCTATGGGAGTATTTGTGTGTCTCTATTTAGTTGTTAATTAGTAACAAACATTTAAAAATCAGAAGAGTCCACATAAAATTCTACATTTCTGGATTCTCTGACAAAATTGAATCTGGCCACCTGGGTCTGAATGGGGCAACAGCTGAAGATGTGTAGAAACATGCCTCTTCAGATACCATATTTGCAGTACCACCTTTTTTTCTTAGGTCCAGCTTTCATTCATTCAAATCACCAGCCTGGCTCCTTGAGTTAACAGCCCTGATTTAGTCTACGAATGAACAATCACTAATTTTGTTAAGTACATTTTGCAAACACTTTCCCACAAATTCTCTCATTTCATTCTTGCCATTTAAAAAAGCCACTTTTAGTCCTAATTCTAAACAATAGGTTCCATTACTATAATTTTACAACTAAAGAGACTAGGTTTTGGAGTGAGTATGTGACTTAACAAGGTCATAGCACAATGATTTAGCAGCAGAGTTGGGATTCAACTCTCGTCTTCTGACCCCAAGTTCAGTGTGCTTTACTTGCTCCCTAAGCAGAGAAGACCATGGAGATGTCCCAAAATAATGCCACAAATCATAAGGCCACATTGATTTGACATGTGAATGTTCTTTTTGAAAAGAGATTCATGGGTTCCCTTGGCCTGTCACTCATTTGCACCTAGATCGTATACTTACTTTGTCAGGCCAGTCAAAGAGACAAACAAAACAAACATCTGAATCACGCTGAAGTAAGCCTGAGCATGACCTTTCCAATCAATTATATCTGTTCAATTTTAGGTGGACTGCTTTGCTGGCACTGAGGTTGGTCCGGATGGGTATACACAATCCACAACACGCAGTCTCCCACCCCTACAGATTTTGAATATAGTCTAGCAGACCAGGCCAGCATGCTTTTCAACAATCAGAAAAAATTACATATGTTACTGTGTATGATAAAAAATCTCAGTTGTGTGGACTTTCATGGAGAAGAGCTACTGGAGTGTAGGAAAAGTTGAGACACTTAAGACTTATTGATTTATTCCGTAGTCCTTTTTTCCTATAAAAGTATGACCTTTGATAAAACCACTGGGAGAAGAAAAAGAACCAGAAGCATCTTAGAGACACCATGAATAATGCTTCCCCGTAAATGATCTTTCTGGTGTCACTGCTGCAAACTCAGCCAAACGACAGGTTTTCCTGAGGGACAGATAAAGAATAACCCATCCCTGCAGCCATGCGGCAGGAACAGACTGTAAAAAATGAACAGATAGGCTCCGACAGACAAGAGAGAAGGTGAGGCCTAAACAGGGAGGCAGCCTACTCGAGCAGAATCAGGAAAGAAAGCAGGCCAAGTGTGAGAAGCAGCAACAACTAAGCAAATGCACGAAGTCCAGAGGGCAGAGTGGCCTTAATTACGGCCTCAAATGCTGGGATACCCCTCCCTGTGTTCACTTCCCTTGAAGCCGGCAGGCTTGTGACCACTTGAACCAAAAGAGAATGGCAGAAGGCATGCCGTGTGGCTTCCAAGGCGGGGTCATCGTGTCCATGCTCCAACACTTGCTCCTGAAGTCCTCAGCGGCCATGCTGGAGGGGCTTATGTAGTTCCTCTAAATGAGAGTGAACTGAGCCCAGCCTTCCTGTCACTCCAGCCCAGGCAGCAGGTGTGTGAGGGAGGAAGCTTTCCAGAGAAGTCTACTCATTCAAATCATTCCCAACCACTTGGGTCTTCCCACCCTGGCCCCAAACACCATGAGAAAACCCAAGCAGGTTACATCCTCCCGGAATCCTGACCAACGAAATCCAAAAGCCAGTTAAAATGGCTTTCATTTGAAGTCACTAAGTTTCAAGGCTGTGTTTTACACAGTAATAATCAGAACTAAGGGTAAAAATAAAAGGCAAAATAGGGCAAAAAGAGATAAGTTTAGCACAGAGCTGGTGCAGGAGATAGAATTAAGCATGACCAGAGGATGCAGTAGAAATCTAAAAGGGAAAGTCAATGGTACGAAACAGCATTAGTTTCTAAGGACTATTAGTCTATGCGGCAAACCCAATTCTGCGTGCTGGCGACATATCAAATGCTATAATGACATTCATTCATGACAGTATGAGATTATTCTTCAGGAAAATGCCAACCAGCCGTTTATATTCTTCCCTCTACGGAAAAGAGACAGTTTTCTCTTTTGCCAGATTCAGCCAATCCTGCCCCTTTTCTGCCTACAGCATCAGTCTCTCAAAGCCTCAGGCAAATGGGCATCAACTTGGGCATCAACTTATCAGCCCTGGGGTGGGGCATTGCTTCTGGTGATTCTCCCATGTCCCAGAGCTACTCTACACTTAGGGGGCTCAGTCCGTCTGGTATCTTTTTCTGAACTCCAGCTTGGAAAAACTGCCGTCATGCCTTTGGCCTCATCACCGGGCTGAGATTTCGACACCCCCTTCACCTGCCCGAGCTGGACGCTGCCTCTCTTCCGCTCCTTGCTGACATCCTTCATGCACCGGGCACACCACGCCACCTGACTCGGATGCTTCCTCAGAGTCAGACCAGAGTCCCCACACCCCTTTGAATGTCTGCATAGAGGACAATTGGCAACCCTACTTCGGGGAATTGCCCTGAAGCTCTGTTAGTTCTCCAAGCCCCAGTGCCAGCTTCCTCTGGTCCACGGTGGCCCAGCCTGCCTTGCAGCTAAGCCCCCCTAAGATGTGACAACTCTTGCGAAAAGTGCACCTTTTTGACAATAGACTGAACGTTGCCCACCCAAATCCATCGTGAAACCTCTTTTCTTTTAAACACTTCCTCCCATGATCCCCCAAACACCATTGAAGAAGGCAGTCCAGTGCTTCCCTGATTTACTTGTGGTTTCCTGCAAAGCTGGCCCTTCTCTGTGGAGCTATTGTCTAAGTGGGGCATTTCAGTTCAGATTGCCAGTTAATACCTGGGGAGCTGAAGCCCAGCTTGCTTAGCTCGGAGACTAGAGGAAAGACTTAATGGACCTCAAAGTGTCACAGGTTGGCAGTTTAAGCAGAAATTTCCAAATTTTCCAAAGGAACCGCTTTCCCGCTTCCATTGCTAAAAGAGAAAACGGAGCTGGAAAATGTGATAGCCTACTGACCCCACCGCACTCCCGCCGGGAAAACTCAGTTGCAAGGTCATGGAGTACCACCTCAAAGGTCACCAGAGTCAGCAGATATCCCCCATCAGCCAACGATAAGCATCAGAGAAACACCCAACAATGGACTCATTCTTTCTTCCAGAAAGAGGGAAGCAGGAGCAGGCCTGAGGGGATGGGAGGGGAAGTTCTGAGCCTTGATTGAGCCCCATTGTTGAGCTGTCTGGGAAGAATGCACAGCTGGGCTAAGTGTTGTATTCAGCAAAGCACATGATGGACGGTGCCTTTGTGCCACGGACACTCCAGTCAGCACAGAGCCTTAGACGGCTGAGAAAATTAAAGCCTTGTCGGGCCCTTTCACAACACACCTGATTTCTGTATTAAATTTGAGGCTAGACGGGCATTGTGTTGGGTAATTGCCAGCCCTGAATGTCACCAGAGGGGACAGGCTCACTCTGATCTTCTCAGACAATGACAGCCCCAGGCATTAGTGATAGTACTTAGCAGAGCAATGACCAGGCTCTGGTCCTATTAACTTCCAACCCCCGCCTCACCTTGTATTGAAAAAGAGGATCCATATGGTTCTGACTCCAAGTCACAGGATGGAGCTGGCAGGGAAGCCACCTGGCTTGACAGCAGAACTCTCCTCGGGCGGGAAGCATCAAGCACCTGGCGGGGAAGAGGACAACAGGTGAATCTGGTATGAAGTAGGGAAACAGCCAGGGTGTCCCTGGAGCCCACATCATCACAACTGAAGGGTACAGATAATTCACATTCTGATCAGGCTGAAGGCTCTTTTGTGGGAAACCGGAGACATTCTCAGCAGCGAGCAGGGCAGGCCAGGTGTTATGCCTGGAGCTGAGTGTAGTCCCAGAGAGATCTGTGTGCGAGGCGTGGCACTAGGTGGTTGACATACAATAGATAACTCAATTTCTTGGAATCTTCACTGAACCCAATTTACAGAGAAAGACACTAAGGTTCTGAGAAGTTTGGTGCCACAGTCAAGGTCACACAGCTACTTACAGAGGAGGTATTCAAACCCAGGTCTCCCCAGCCACTCAACAGGATTCGGTTTACGTAAGAAATCAAAGGAGGATGATGGCCGTCAGATCTTGCCTGGGCTCATGACTACAGTGCAGTCCACTGAAGAGACAGACCTAGCGTGAGGAAGTCTGGCCTGGTGGTAATTCTCCAGGGAAGCCACAACCCGAAGCGCCTGTAGGTCCCCTGGGGCCCATTTCCTTCTGACACCATAGATATCACGGCAGGAGAACAAATCTCTCAATTCCCCTCCCATCGTCTATAACTCCTTCTGCAATAAGACGCAGTACAAGACGGCATCCTCCTTGGCTGAGAGACCCCGCCCCCAACTGTGAGCCCTCTGAACACAGCTTCGAGTGCACAAAGGAATTTGGCTAAAGCCAGGAGGCAGAGACTGGAATCCTCTCCCTCTTTACCTTGGAAAACTCAAGTATTCATGGAAATCCCTCAAGGGCGTGGGCTCTCCTCTCACCTTTGCCCCTGAGAGTTCCAAATCAACTGGAGAGAAAAGCAGTAACAGCCCAATTCTTTGATGATAATCTCAGAAATGAAACTGGTTGGTTCTCTCATATTTTTTTTAAGTTCTCCTTATGCAGTCGTCTCTTTTGAGCCAATATCTCTGAGACTGAGTTCTAGGAGGAAAGCAGTATCTGCGTAAGATCGCATAGCTGAAATCCAGTGCCTGTGACTGCCTTGGGGTTCTCCTCCTGGCACTGCAGCTCACAGCCTTCTTAGAGCCTGGGCTTGGGTGGGGACAGGGAAGGGTAGAGGGTGGCAGGAGTTGGGAGATGAAGTCTTTAATCCCAGATCCCGAGTGTGCACAATTGAGGCACCAGGACTGAGGTCAGTCTCAAGCTTTCCAAGCTCTTCCCCACCTTAGGGGATTTGCACCTGCCTTTCCCTCTCCCTGGACCACTTTTTCCAGATCCTGGCTCACCTGGCCTCCCCCTTTTTTCAGATCATAGCACAAATATCACCTCTTTGGGGACACCTCCTTGGCCACCTAAGTCACAAGACCCTCAGTGACTCTGCATCGCACCACTATGTCTTATCTTCCTTCTCAGCACTTGTCACTACCCAGATCATCCTGTTCATTTGTTTGTACCCAAGCGCCTTATCTGCCTCTCTCTCTAGAACATCAGTTCTATGAAAACAGGGACCTCATTCGGTCACTCATCGCTGCCTCAGCAGGACCATCAGCAGTGCCTGGAAAAAGAGTTAGTGCTCAGCAAATTCCCAGGGGGTGAGTCCAGGCCAGCCTGAGAGGTCACTGGCACAGAGAAGCTCTGCTTGCTGCTCTGCTCCAGGCAGCCCTTCAGGGACCCAAGGACCTTCCATTTGGCTGCTGCTCTGTCTCCTGGATGCCTTGGAGCCCTCTAGGATTTGGAGTTCTGCACTGGACCTTCTGCATCTGTCTGGCCAACAAAACAAAAGGAAACCAGTATGGAGTGTCTACCGCACAGGAGGTACTTTTGATGCAGGGCCTGGAAATGGCGCACATCACTCCCACCCACATTCCGCTTGCCAAAACTCTCACCTAACTGCCAGGGGGACTGAGAATGTATCCCAGCTGTGTGTCCTGGGGTGAAAAAAAAAAAAGAAGAAGAAGAAAGAAATGGAGTTTGTTGAAAACCGAAGGTTTTCTGTGACAGTTTCCATTTCTTTAGGTAATTGCTGGCCACATGTAATTGAAAAGGTAGCGGGGACTAACTTCTCCCACCTGAATTTCCCTTGGCGTGGCCCAAACTGTCTACCCTCTTAGGGTTCTGACACTAACAAAAACAAAGGGAGACAAATCATTCAATAGTCTCCTCAGCCCCTCTGGGTACTGTCAAGTTCAAGTTCAGCAATGAGAATGGCCTGCAGGTGGATTCCTGTTACACATACAAGGCATGTGGATGAGGGCACAGCCACGTTCGGGCCCTCTGCAAAGTGAGGTTCACAACAGAGACATCGCTGTCACTCCCATACCCTCCCTCCCCACTGCACTCTGCAGTCCTTGGACAAAGTTGGACTTTCTCCACACCTGCAGGTGGCTTGAGCCCTCAACCAGACCAGCCAAGGGCTCCCTGGAGCCGACAAGAGCTGAGCACCTTCCACAGTCATGCCATTGCCCTGTGACAAAGTCCAGCCACCAACAGAGTTGCAGCAAATCTACCATTTGTTCTGCGATTCTTCTGCAAGCATTGTTTGACCACCAGTTCCGTGCCAGAAACTCGGGTCAGCAGAAGGATCCAAACAAATCAATAAACAAGAAACAATAAGAAGAGAGCTTCTGTCCCAGCAGAACCTATGGTCTATTGCGAGTGTCCCAGAAGATAAGCAATTCCAATTAGACATGATACCGGCTGTGATGGGGGAGGAAAGACATGTTTCCACAGCTCTGAGGCAGGGCCTGAGCCAGGGCTCAGGGACCAGGAAAGGCTCTCCTGCTCAAGTAACGTCTACACCGAGTCCTGCAGTGTGAGAAGAAGCAACTCCCCTAGACGAAGAGGAGCGGAGCTGTCTGGTCAGGCAGTGCCCGGCGCGTGAGCAATGGCCCAACGCGGGAAAGACTAGGCCATCCTGAGAGGCTGGGGAAGAGCTTGAGAGGCAAGAGGAGCAAAATAAGCCTGGAAAAGACATACAGAATCATGCAGGCTCCGTCGGGCATTTTCCAAAGGACTAATGGGCAGGCTCTGAAGAATTTAAAGGATGAAGACGTGGTCAGATTTGTGCTGTAGAAAAGTCATCCTCTAGTGACACTTAGAAGGTCAAGGAGAGAGTGTGAGGCTGGAGGCAAAAGAGCAACGCAGAGACAGGCTACAGAGCGGTGCTGGTGGACCAGGCGGTGCATTCGAGGAAAGGGCAGTGGACACTGGGAGCCCTCCACGCCCAAAGGTGCACAGCAGTGGGGCCCCGGAGGTACTACAGCCACAGCGGGTTGGAGTGGGGCTGGGCCCTGGCCGCACGTGTTCAGGAGATGCATCTGGCGCAACTAGGACCCCGCCTGTACTCATCTCAGGGTGCCAAGGTGCCCCTTGCCCAGGTGCCCCCCGAGGGCAGCAGCACTATCCCTGCGGGAATAGGCCGCATTCGGAGCATCAGTAGCCTCGGTGTTCAGTGCGTCAGTCTCATATTTCAGCCCACAAACCACGTCTGGGGGGTGTGAGAGCAAGCAGGACTTCTGCCTCATGTTCCAGCAGGAGGACAGCCACCCAGGGAATGGGACAGTGCCACTGCCCACTCCAGGGGGCTCCTAATGAGTCTGCATGCAGTGGGCACTGAAGACTAGCACCCTCGGTGGGCAGTGGATGAGGAAGGATAAAGCAGTAAACCGAGGAGGGGTGGCCCCTGCTCTGGGAGGGAGAGGACTGGCAGGGACAGACCCTCCTCTGGGCTTCCCGCCTTTACACTCAGGCGTGGCTCTGAGGATGCCCCAAGGCCTCAGGTGGACTTTGGCAATCTCCCCAAGCAGGCAGAACAGGCAGCAAAGTCCAATGCAGCTGCTGCACCCAGCTGTCAGCTTGCTGGAGTGGCACGTGCAACCCAGCCAAGTTCACTGTAAACGGGGATGTGGGATGGAGCTGGGATTCTTTGAATCTCAAGGTATGCTGGCCTTCCTTTGACTCTGTCTTGCTGCTGCCTTTGTTTCCAGCTTCTGTCTCTTTATCCTCAAAGAAGACACCCCATTGTTTTTCTTCCTCCCCAGCGCGAATTCTTATCAAAAAGTTCATCTACCCTCTCTGAAGGCTTCCCTGTTTGGGGGGCAGTTCAGGTGCTTCTCCTGGGTGGGTGGCTCCAATTTCCATCATTTTCTTCTCAGGGGAAGAAACCTTGTCCTGACCTGACTCCTTTCTCTGGCACAATGGTAGTCACCCTGTATAACAGCTTCTCATTCATACATGAAATGATTAAGATTAAATTGTGAAATTTTTTATTTGTATCAAATTCCTCATTCTCTAGATAATCTATAATTGTATTCTTCAACCAGGTGTCATTTATGTAAGTTACTTCTTTATTCCTTTAATTATGGACTTCTAAAAATTCTACTGTATCCCAGGCAGAAAATGTGACTTGGGCCATTTTATATTCTTAGGAATGCACTGAGATTTTTTTTTTTCCTGGCAGCGTACGCTATCATCCACTTTTGAATCTTTGATTTGATCTATCTCCTAGTCAGCTGAAATACATCTCATAACAGTTTCTGGGAAGAATAAGAAAGCGGCATACTTTCTAAACCATTGCATTTCTGAAAGTGTCTTTTTTATGGCTTCACACATGAATGACAATTTGGCTGAACATAGAATTCTTGGGTCATCACCTTCTTCATTTAAACCTCTGGAGATGGTGGTTCTGTGCTGGAGTGAAATCTGAGGTGAGCGAACGTTTCTTTCTTTGTAGGTACTCAGTCCTTCTGCTGAGATGCTTGTAGGATTTTGTTTTGTTTTGTTTTGTTTTACAGTCCTCTAAATCATGCCATATTCTCTTATTTTTGCATCCTTTAAGGCATGCAGGGACACCTCCAAGGTGAGACACCCTGCGGAGGGATGAGGGGCTGCTGATAGGAGCCCGGTGGCTTCTGGGAAGTACTGTCCACAGGGACGCAGAAGGGACAGAATTTTCCACAGTAATTTCTCAAGCTACACCAAATATTAACAACAAGCACAGTAACTCAGTCACATGCTCCTGCGCTTTCATTTCCCTTCCACAGGCAGAGCTTTATTATAAATCAATAAAATTTCTACAGCAAGGGCAAAAGTTACATGAGTGGGATTGAGGAAATAGTAAGTTGAATCTTGAGAAGAATTTTCCTAGCCGGATGGTATTGTTCCTTGGGGCTCCATGTCTCAATGACAGATGCCACTGTCCCTATGCCCTACTTCCCTCCAAATGTTGCCTCTGTCCTTGCCTGAATCCAGCAGGTTCGATGCCCCATAACAGTAGTGTTGGTGTCCCAAGCCATTCCCGAAGTCCTACCCTACAAGGCCACTTGACTGTACTCCAGGACCCAGAGAGTGCATCCCAGGAAGAGGATCAGAAGAGAAGCCGGCACAACGCGGGTGGAGAGGGTCCTGCTAAAAATGGGACTGGTCTCAGGATGCTGCGCAACAGAATCTTCTTACTGGTGGGGGGATGTGAGAGCAAGCAGGACATCTGCTTTATTTCCTAGAAGGAGCTCTACAGGAAGACTCCCTCCAGGGAAACAGGCAGAACCACTGCCCAGCTCAAATAGGTGCTCTTCCCACCCCCGCTATCTGAATGCCATCCAGTGACTGCATGCCTGTGAGAACACACATGGCACCCCCTTATCCAGGAAGCCTCCACGTCCAGAGAGGTAAGCTAGAGCAGACTTGAAATTGCTACGTGGCATGTCTAGGCTGAGAAACAATGGTGAAAACCTTCACTTCTCATTTAATATCTGTTGTGGACTGAATGTGTGCTGCCCTCCCCCCCCCCACCAACACACAAAATTCATATGTTGAAATCAAGTCCACAATGTGATGGTGTTTGGAGGTGGGGCCTCTGGGAGGTAATTAGATCATGAGGGTGGAGCCCCCATGATGTGATAGGTGCCCTTATAAAGAAGTGAAGAGACTAGCTTGCTCTCTGTTTCCCAACATGTGGGGACACAGTAAGAAGGAGGCCATCTGAGAACCAGGAAGTGAGCCCTCACCAGACACTGAATCTGCCAATGCCTTAATCTTGCACTTCCCAGCCTCCAGAACTGTGAGAAATCAATTTCTATTGTTTAAGACAGTCCAACTGTGAACTGACTGTAATCAATAACAATATATTAAAAATAAAATTAAAATAAAAACTACCATTGCACAGAAAAAAAAAAGGACACTTAGTCTATGGCCTTTGTGTTGTAGCAGTCCAAACTAAAATGACACCTCAATATATTATCTTATTATCTTGTCATATACTCATGACCAGAAAGCACTGCTCCAACATACTAGTACAAGGAGGTGTGCTCCTACAATTCATCTATTCCTACCTGTTTCCCAGAAACACTAGACCAAAGGAGTACTCATCAAAAAAAATAGTTTAGTTATCCAATGAGTTTCAGTTGGGAGAGCTTATGCTAGAAATTTACAATGCATATTAGTGTTTTAAAAGCTCTAAGAAGGACTGCCATAAAGATTACTACTGAACTTTATTTAGCCCACTGATTCCCAAATTATTTGGCCAAAAAGAATCCTTTTCAAGAAATACTCATTAACATCAGACAGAATATGGAACGCACTAGGGAAAGTAATGTGCTAAGAAAACCTTCCAGATCGAAGGATTTGCCACACTGCCTTCTGCCTTCAGCCTGGTCCCAGCAGGAAATTAACAAAAAAGGAGGCTCTGAATAACCTGTTCATTGAATGGGTTGAACTCAGTAAGGTTCGAGAAGAAAGTAAATGCGTTCCGTCTCATTAAGTCTCCCTCCTCTTAACCTGCTCAGCCAAATTAAACTTGTCTGTCCCTGAATGAAATCTCCCAGGCAGGTCCCAGAGCTGTCTCAGTCATTCTCAAGTATTAATAAGTGGTCTCATGTTCAAGAGTGAAAAAGCCCTATCAATTTGAATATCAAAGCTTCAGTCTCTCAGATAAAGAAGATGTGGTGTATATATACACAATGGAATACTACTCAGCCATGAAAAAGATGAAATAATGCCATTTGCAGCAACATGGAGAGACCTAGAGATTACCATACTAAGTGAAGTAAGTCAGACAGAGAAAGACAAATAACATATGTTATCACTTATACATGGAATCTTGAAAAATAAGTGAACTTATTTACAAAGCAGAAACAGAATCACATAGAAAACAAACTTATGGTGACCAAAGAGGAAAGGAGGGGGAGGCATAAATTAGGAATTTGGGATTAGCAGATACAAACTACTATATATAAAATAAATAAGAGCAAGGTCCTACTGTACAGCACAGGGAACTAAATTCAGGATCTTGTAATAACCTATAATGGAAAAGAGTATGTATATATGTATAACTGAATCACTATGCTGTATACCAGAAACTAACACAACTTTGCAAATCAACTATAGTTCATAATAAATAAACTTCAATGTCTCATCCAATTTAAAACGTCTCTCTCCAAACCACCACAAGGGGGAGCAGAGAGAAAGCCTACAATGGGAAAGCAAAGGCAAAGTCTTCATTATGCTTTCACGTTGTTTCTTACACATTTCCCCAGGCTTTTCGTCCTCCCTCCAAGCACCATGCTGCTCCTGGCTCCTCTTACATCAGGCAGAGGAGAAGAGCAGCAAGAGAAGTAAGGAATGTCCAAGTGTCTTCTCTGCCTGCTGCTATTTCTGATCCTCTCTGGGTCTCTTGATGCCCTTAGTCATACAGACACAAATACTGATTCTTCTGCCCTGTGGGTGTTCTTCACACACCCTCCAATGCCAAAGACCTCCCGCCTCCATACTGCTGCCATCAACACTTCCTCTTCTAGCTAACCAATAGGACTGTGCCCTGAGCCCCTGGTGTCTGGCAGTCTACCAGGAAGGGGTCATTTCACCCCACAGGCCAGCCTCTTAGGTGAAGAACCTTTCAAGATACCTGAAGTCTGTCTTGTTTCCAAGGGACCCAGATCTGCAGCTCATCCCCCCTCCTGTTGCTCTGCACAGCCATCAGAGGTAACCCCAGAAAGCTTCGCAGCTGTAAGCCTTTGCAGGTATGGGTTAGGTCTCAGTCTCCACATCCTCCAGTCCAGGGAACACATTTTATGTTCTCCTTGTAGTTCTCTGAAGCTCCTCCTCTCTGGACTTGATGATGGGGAGGAACTCCCCTTCACTCCCTCCTGCAAAGTGGGTAATGCCCAGCTCATTGACTTCGCTGTGCTCTCGGTTCCCGGCCATAAACTCTGGAATGGAGATTTACACCGAGAAGGTTGATGGAGGAGAGCAAGCAGGAGTGACTCCTGTAAAGAAGTGGAGGGGCAGGAATGGGCAGAAGGAGAAACTGGACTTCCCTAGAGTTGCGTCAGCCCTTAGCCGATCCGCCAGGGAGCTCTGAAGTGGGACAGACCTTTCTCAGATTGGGACAAGGAGGTCCTGTCTCTGTACCATCACATTAGTCAGCCCTGGATGCAGACTGTCCCCAGGGAGGACAAAGCCAACTTGGACAAAGCCACTTGGACAAAGCCAACTCCCTACGTGAAGGACAACTCCCAGAGAAGGATGCTCTTTGAGTCACAGGAGTCAGCACTCCCAGCAGCTGGCAGATGGAGCGCCTCGGTCCTGAAGGGTGGACCTGCATCGTACACGAGAGCACTGCACCCACGGTAGGGCTCCTACCAAATGTCAGAAACGGAGAAGCCTCATTTAACATCCTGCTCCAGAAGTGAGCGCCTGTTATTTTGTGTCGATTTGCTTTGTGTTTTAGTTTCCACTCTTGCCAAGTGGAACGTCAAATATTTGTCAAGCTGGTCAGTTACCAGCCATGGGATCCCCGAGAGGGATGGTGATGAGCATCTGTTCTTTCCTGGCTCTGCCCTTCCCTGTCTGGGTCAAGCTCATGTCACTCTCTTGTCTTGGTTTCCTTAGCTGTAAATCAGGATGACCAAAACCACACTGCTTACCTCTCTTGACTGTGGTAAGACACACACAGGACGTCTGATACACAAAGCAAGGGCTTTGAAATCGGCTAGAGAGAGACTGAACCTTCTCCATCTCTTAGCAGGATGCTAATCGAATCACGAAGCTTTTCTGCTCAAGCCCCACTAGGACTTGGTGATCCCAATGCCCTAGGAGATAGCCCAAACGAGAGCTTTTGCAGAGGCAGTCTTCATCCCAGGGGAAGTTGGGTACCACTTAAGGCTTAAGGATTAAGGCTGCATGTCAGAGTAGATGGCTCAGCAATGCCCCACAGCCCATCACAGAGGCTGTGTCACATCACAGGGGGAGCTGGGAGGACGACCTAGTTCTCGTTCTGCCATTCATAAAGATGTGAGATTTGTATGTCACTCCCCATGCTGGAATTCATTCTGCATCTGTGAAATAAAAGCACTGTCCCGGGGCAGAATTTTCAAGCTCTTTTCGTAACAGAACTCTGTTTTCAGTTGGAAATTCTTTTCAAATCCTTATTACATGAACGTGTTGAACAGATTCGCTGTGATGTTTAAATATAGGCTAAAAACAGAAAACTTTCTCCAAGCGTTGTAAAGTCTCCTGAAGCAGAGTAACGCAACCACTCATTCAGAAAATGGCTCCTGTGTGTCCACCACGTGCCAGGCAGAGTACTAAACACGATGTCAAAAAAATGTGCAACAGGCTGAATGACCAATATGGTTCCTTGTAGGATTCACAGTCAATTGGGTGCGCTAGACAATACATGTGCAATTACACTGCAGAATGATAAGTTCTCAGACAGGAGAAATTCGAAGTACATCAGAGATGTTACCCCAGCGTTGAAATGTGGGGAAGTCACGGTTGCTGTCCCAGAGACACTGGATCTAAAGGACGTGCTGGAGTTGACCAGCTACTGAAGAGAGAAGACTCTTCCTGGTAGACAGCCTTGCTTTTCAGAAGCCCAGGATTTAGAGAGAGACACTTGTGAAGAGCCGAATAAAGACTGATTCCAATCAACAACAAGTTTATACTGTATACCACACGGAACTATATTCAATACCTTATAGTCACCTATGGTGAAAAAGAACATGAAAACGAATACATGTGTGTTCCTATATGACTGAAGCATTGTGCTGTACACCAGAAACTGACACAACATTGTAAATTGACTCTACTCCAGTAAAAATAAATATGAAAAAAGACTGATTTCAACACAGAAGAGGAAACAAAGAGAAAAGATGGGGCTATAGAATTAAGTACTGCGTAGACCACATAGGTCACTCATAAAATACCAAGAAAACGGGGCTTTATCAAAAGTGCTATAAGAAACTATTGACAGATTTGAAGCAAAGTTTAAGAACCATTAGTCTGGGTGACCCCTCGGGGCACCTCCAACACTACTACTTGCAATAACAGATTTCATTAAGCTCAGCCAATAAATTCCTGCACATTAACTGAGCTACTCAACAAATATTTGCTGAGTATAATTAAAAGGTGATTATTTAAATCATAAAGTCTTGGTGAAACATCTTTTGAAGAAGAAAAGATGAAAGTAAACTTATTTCTAGCAAAAAAATCCAATTTATATTCTCAAAGGATAGCATCCCATCTCCAGTGGGGAAGAAAAGGAAGGGAGAAGATTCAGAAGGTACAGCCAAGGAGAAAAGGGAAGCTGCCACCTTTAACAATGTAGGTCAACAATGGGGCTGAGAGACCAAAAAAGAGCAGAAAAACCAAGAGGCAATAAAGCACACAATGAAAAGTTTAACTGGAAGGCTGAACTCAGGTGAGCACCTCCCATCCTCATTAGGGCAGTTAGTAGGTGATAGAGCCTTTCCCTGTGGACCAGACCAGTGAGTGTGGACCCCCTGGAGAAGCTGGGCAGTGTCCCAAGTTGGCACTAAAACTCAGAAGAGACAGTGAAAATCCTGCACTCAAGAGATGAGCTATCAGCACCCCAACTGTGACAGATTTGTTTGTCTCTGAAAAACGCAACCTCTCAGCATTTATACTCTTAGAAAGTAACTTCCCACGTTTACTCAGTCTTGGCCACGTGACTTGCTCTGCCCAGTGGAACACTATCAGGGTTGATGCAAGCAGAGCCTTTCCCTCTTAACAATGCTCACTCTCGAAACCCAGCTGCCATGTTGTAAGGAAGTCCAGGCTACTCTGGGCTCTGGAGGATGACACCACGTGGCGAGAGAAGCTGCAGGGGAACAATGTAGGTGCCCCAGCTGAGTTCCCAGCTGAATGCAGCCGCATAGGTGACCCCCAGCCAGCGCGGCATAGAGCAGAACACAGTCTAGTCAACCCCGGAATCATAAAACAAAATAAACTGCTGTCATTTTAAGCCATTAAATTTCCCAGTGGTTCATCATGTAGTAATACTACGAGAAAGAAAGGGAAAATAAAGAGGCTGGAGGAATTGAACCATGGAGAATATACCTAAAAGTTCTCGTGTCAGTGCAGTAGGCGCTCCAGAAAGAGAATACAGAGAGAATTCCCTTCTGGAGGGGATGAAGTAATCAAAGAAAGAAAAATGAAATTTCTCTGGAATTAAAAAAGTTTACATTCAGACTAAAGGTTGTCACCCCGTGCTTAGAAGCAGGTTGAAAAAACACACACCTAGGACACAATGGTGTTGTTTCAAAATGCCAAGGATAAATATAAAATCCTCAAAACTTTCACAAAATTATTAAAAATATCACCCAGGGTGGAATAAAAATCAGAGTGGCATTAGACCTCTGATTGGAAACATCAGATACACAAATTTTTTTTAAACGCAAATCTTCAAAATTCTGAGGAAAATTATTTTGAATCTAAAATCCTATCTCCAGACAAACTAATATTCAAGAGGGAGGCAAAACTGGGAGTTCGAGATTTGCAGATACTAACTAATACATATAAAATAGATAAACAACATTCAGTTCGTACTATATAGCACAGGAAACTATATTCAATATCTTATAGTAACTTATGGTGAAAAAGAATACGAAAAGGAATATACGTATGTTCATATATGACTGAAGCATTGTGCTGTACACCAGAAATTGACACAACATTATAAACTGACTCTACTTCAATAAAACATATATATATCTATACAAAAAAAGAGGAAAGCAAAATATAAATACATCTGGACTTAGAAGATTTCATAAATTTACCTCCTCACAGAACTCTGAAAGAATTAACTGTGCAATAGAAAAAAAAATGAATACAACTAGGAAAATGCTGTGAGATGCAAGAAACAAATGAAAACAAAGAAATCACTAAAGCTTGTAGTCAAGTATAAATAACCACTGATTCAAAAAATATATTTTAAGTTGACAAATTACCATCTGAAACCAAAAATCCTAGAGAATCTCAAAATGAAATGTGGGGCTGTAAAGGAGAAGGGGGAAATAAAAGCATGGTAAGGGCAGGGGTGTCTGGAGATAAAGAATCTGAAGGACACACCTCTGAAAGGAGGAAGGACCCCCAGGTACTGCCTCTTCTCCCCACTTACATCGTCTTACTCTGTGCCTGTTTGGTTGAACAAGCTCCCAGGTAACACGGTTGTGCTGAACCCCCAACATATCAGAGCTCTGACTTCCAACGACGCAAAGACAGAGGACAAGGTTCAGCTCGCTTTTCCCTGCAGGGATTTACAGATGTAAAATGGCTGCCACCCTCATGTTTCCAAGATAGAAAGGCAGATACACAGAGCATGGCCCACGCTGGCTCCCTCTGATGTGGGGCTGCAAAGGCAGGCAAAGGAAATCGGTCTGAACCCTGTGAGTAATCCTGAGGGAATGCCGTCTCTCTGCTCTCTAATCAGCCTGTGCTCAAATTAAAAAGCTTCAGAGAGCAAGAAGCTGTCCACTGCGGAGACACCCAGTGCTACCGAGCTGTAGCCAGGAGAAATTTATGCCCTCCGTATCCAGAGTGTCTAGGGGGCACAATGTAATAACATCTCTAACCCGGCTCACAGATTGACTTGCAAATGTGCCTTGTCACAGCACGTTCCCCCTGGAATTCAGAGCTATTTCTTCGTGCTCTTGCTGAGCGTTTGCTCAGATATTGGCTGTATCCCCTGGGTTCCCAGTCAGACCCAGGCAGCGGTTCTGCAGTGTTTCTGCCTTCTGACAGTGAGCAAAGCTGGCTTACAGCCACTTGAATTAATCATGCCCATGACCTGCTAGGCAGGCTGCAATCCCCTACCTGAATGAGATGCTCCCATCCAGCTTGATGTTTCATCTCTGGTTCCCTCTGCCGGAGATTTCATGGCTGGGGTAGGAGTGAAGTGGATCTGCTCACTGACCAGCTTGACAAGTAAACCTGCTTCTCAGGAGAGGTTTGAGGAGCTTGAGCAAAATGTAGGACTACCTCCAGATGCTGTGTTTCCTGGCCCCAAATCCAGGAGACACACTCTGCCAATATCTATTATTTCCTCTGATTTCTGTTATGTCCAGATAGTTGGAATTGCACCATCAAACGTGGGAAGCCTACTCCACCACTGACTAAGAGAGAGTGGAACTTATTCCAGTGTCCCTATCACTCATCTGATAATGTGTGAAATAACCACAAGGAAACATGAGTAAACAGAAACCAAAAGACTGAAGACAATCAGAAAGTTTTATTTAGAAACAACAATAATGATGAAAAACAGCAGGAAAGGTGCTGAAGGAAACCTAGCACCTGAAATGGACCTCCCACCAAAAATCAATATTAAACAAAAAAAGTTGTTATATGGAGCCAGCCATTATCAAGAAATTACAAGGAGCACTGCAACCATAAAAGCAAAAGAATGGAAAACTCTTTGCTAAAAGAAGAACTTTGAAGGAGTAAATAGTAGAATTAGAGCCATAGAAAATCAGATTTCTAGAATACAGTGTTAACCTAAACAAACAGAATAATACAGAAATCATGAGAGAATAAAGGGAAATAAAAGATAACAAATATTAAAGGAAATTCCTGAATCCCTGAATAATTCAATTATCATATAGATCCGCTGGAATAAAATCAACATTGAAAGATATAATTGAAGAAAATGTTTAAGAAACTTAAAAAGAGTAAGTATTGAAAAGTAAAGTGATTCACTGCATCCTGGGGAAATTATTATGCAGACATCAACACCAAAATATATTGTAGAATAGACTGATTAGATCCTTTTCTATAAAGAGAAAAATGAATGAACTATAATTGTAACATCAAGCCACACTTCCATTTATGTGTGATGATGATGAAGTTATTCTCAACTTGAAAACTTTGATAACATAAAATGATGGCTATTCTCAGTGACAACCATAGTAACTGATACCCACTGAGCAGCCCTGGCTACCCGACCCTGTGACAGTCATTCCACTCTGATCCATCCAGTATTAACCCTTCTTATCCTCACAACTTATGACGTAGGTATTATTATTAGTAGTAGTAGCACTACTTCTGATTTATAGATGAGGATACAGGGGCACAGAGAGGCTGAATAATCTCTCTAATGGGACAGAGCAAGTTAATCACGGAGTCGGGATTTGAACCCAGGTTGTCGGACCCAAAGCCCGAGCCCTTAACCACTGTGCTATGCTAGATCTAAACACAGGCAGACTTAAGTCCTCCACCACAAGAACTGTTATGGGTTCAGGTTAGCAATCAGATCCAGGAGACCTAATAGGCTAATACTAGGTCTGACTTGAATTTATTAAAGGACACAGGACAGTTGATGCAGAAGGTATTCATCTTCAACTTATCAAAAGGCCCTTACATCTCACCTACATGGCGCAGGTACCACTGCCCTGGACTGAGCCGTGTGGGAATTCCCTTGGCGCAGAGAACCGACAGCCTCAGTTTCTCACCAGTGTTTCTCGTCACACAGGCCTGAGGCCTGCGTGCCAATTCACAGGTCCTCCCAGCCAGGCATACTCCCCCGTAGCAGGAAAGGCAGACACAACATTCCACATGTGTTCTAACCCTGTAGTTTCTGAGGGAATCAGGCTGGAAGAAGCCAAGCTTCAAGAGCCTTCTCCCAGGCGGGTGTGGACCAGGCCTGATATGAGCTCCTTACTCCCAGCTACATACTTTGTGTAAAGAACTTTGGAGCTTCCTGTAAAGTGCATATTTTTGTTCAGTGTGCTCTCATCCTACAAATCTATTTCTCGCCTCATCTAAAAGCAATCCCAAAGACAAGGGATGAGAAGAAGAGTCAAGTGTCCATTCCAAATATACAGACCAAATCCATTCTCTAGGTAGCACACCTCTAATGTCATTATGGAGTTTTTAAAATTTCACATCCATCTGGAGAAAGGTCAGCCTGTGAAAGGATTTCATGAGTCACTCAGCCAGCACAAGAGACCAAAGTGGGCTATGATGGGAACCAGCAGGCCCGGCCCAGGGCCATGCCAGCAGCCTAGTTCTGATTTGGGGAAGTGAGAATAGATTAAAAAATAAATAAATTCCAGACACTACAAAGGCCTCCCTGAAAACTCAAGAGAAGTGGCAAGACATGCTCTTAGAAAGTCAGCAAGAGTTAATCAAAGGCTGACAGGCTTCTGAAAGGATCACGATGTGTTTATTTCAAAAGTGGTCTTTGAAAGTGTTTCAGAAGTCAAGGACACTTCCAGGGAAAGTCAACACAAAGTTAACCTGAAATGAAAAAGAACTGAAACAAAAAGGCCTCATCGGTCTTCGCAGAGGTAACCAGGAGAGAGTCTCATGGGAAGTGCTTATGGAAGAACCCATTGCTGTTGGCCTGTTAGCTTTCAGGGCCAGGGTAATTCTAGAACGAGGACCAGCATATGGACTTCCAGCTGTGGCATATAAATGGGAAAATTGAGGGAGGGCTGAGTAGGCAAATAAAGGCACACACTTACTCAGAACTCCCTTGATCAATCAAAGACAAATGCTATTATTTGAGTCTTTACAGTTGGGTTAAGCAAACTGCCCCATGGGCCAAATCCAGTCCTTCACCTGTTTTAGTAAATAAAATTTTATTTGAACACAGCCATGACTGGTTCCATGGGTGTGTAACCTGTGCAGACATGAGGGCCCGACATTTAAAAGGGTCCCACATTTGGTTTAATGCACCGCTACTGACATTTTGAAATTCTTGATAATTTTTGAAAAAAAAAACTTTGCATTTTCATTTTGCACAGGGCCTTCATGTATATGTGCATGTGGTCCTGGACACAGCCATGCCCATTTGCTGATGTGTGGTCTGCGGCTGCTCTCATAGTAAAGTGGCAGGGTTGAGTAATTGCAACAAAGACCTCATGGCCTGCAAAGCCAAAATATTTACCCCCTGGCCCTTTCCAGAAAATGTTTGCCAACCCCTGCTTTATAGGATCCTGTGTTACGGTGCACACCCTCTACAGCATGCAGGTAAGAGCACAGCTGTGCTCTAATGGGGAGACTTCAAGAGTGGAGTAAGAAGACCCAGAAGCCAGCCTGGCTCTGCCTTTGGTAGGGTCATTGGTTCTACTTTACTTCATTTCTCACTCTAAACTTCCTTACCATTATGTATAACTTTTATCCTGTGTTATTAGAGTTAAAATTATCTCCATAATTCTTACTTTTTCATATAAGAGATTTTATGTCCATACAGATAAAAGAGATGATGTAAGAAAACGTATAAACTTGTCACTAAAGGCATAAATAAGAAACCCCCATTGGCCGCTCAGTGTCTGGTGTGTCTCTGGAAAGCCTGTAGACTCACTGTGTCTTGGAGCATCCTTCAGGGAGAAGAGTGACTAACTGTTCTGTTGATGGCTTACTATCTTCTGTGGAATGTTATTGGTGAAAGCTGTCCCCAGAGAGCGTTCACTCCCTCTCCAGGTTGTGTCACCCCACCCTCTGATCTGGTCAAGTTGGACCTAGCATTGGTGCTGCCATGGCAACAGAGGAACGCTAAAGCCCAGCCTTTGCCTCCAGGGGCAGAGCTAACCCGGGGCCTTGGGAAACGGAGTGCAAAAAACATTGGCCAAGGCTTCCCCAACAGCAGCTTAGGCCTAAGTGGCAGGCAGGCAGGCACATAAATCTGGAGGTGCATAAACTGGATCTGGTAAAAAGCAATTAGACCATGATTTAGTTTCTCACTATCCTGAATCCTTTAGTGGTTTAGTTTTGAAAACACCCATCCAGCTTTAAAAATAAGTCACTCCAATGAAAGTGGCAGCCAATTCTGCTACTTGGACTCAAAACAAGATGAAATAATACTGCCTTTAAGTATTAGGATAAACAGGGCTTTAAATTTTTATTAAGCTATTCACTAACCTACTAACTAATTAGTCATTTCCTAACCTACTAATGTGCAGGGTAGTGCCTGGAATGTTACAGACGTTATTTCATTCGTTTTACATACATTAACACATAGGGTTGTTATTGCTACACCTGTTTTCACATGAGGAAATAGACAATCAAATCAATGAACTTGTCCTAGATCATACAGCTACTGTAGCAGCTACTGAGCTTAGTCCAAATCTGCTATGACTCTAACAATTGCTCTTTCCAAATTCTGTACCATTGCTTTTTCATGACATGGGACAGTCTTATGGATCTAGACTCAAATATAAATCTAACCGAATAAAAAATAAAAAGAAAAAGAAAACAAATGAAAGAAAGAAGTTAAAACCATTCTTTTGTAAGTGGTTACTAGGGCTGATTTCCTTCCTTCCACTTCCTTCCAGGCACTTATCAGGTTCTGTTGTTTTTGACCCAGAGAATCTGAATCTGGATGCTTATTGTAACATAATTAGTGCTGGCATTTAGCAATTCAACACTGTAGTAGAACCTGGAATTTCACAGGCCATGACTGAAAGGTTGCTTTCTATTCTTAATTGCCTGGAGCAATGACATATTAAATTAAAGGCCTTTGAGACTCAAGAGGCAGCAAAGTGAAATATTAGAAATAATTCCTGCCATACATGATCTCCTCCAGGATGTCTTAACACTTTCCTTCTGCGCTCTCCCTAAGCAAAATCTTCGTAAAGAGAAAAGGGGGAGGGAAATATCACCTGATCTCTTCCAGGGCTCAACTCAAAACGTGCTGGACCAAAAAACTGGAAGAATCCATCATAGAGTTGCTACTTAACCTTTTTCTTTTACTTTTCTATTTAACAGCTTTATTGAGGTGTAATTGATGTTACAGAACTACACCATTTAAATATGTACAATTTGATGAGTTTGGACATAAGCAAACACCCACGATACCATCACCACAACCAAGGTAACAGACAGATCCAACACCTCCCAGAGTTACCTTGTGTCCCTTTGTTTTTGTCTCTTATTTTTTGTGCTAAGATCTACTCTCTTAAATTTTGAAGTGCACAATATTGTATTGTTAACTATAGGCACGATGTAACAGACAATCTCTAGAATTTATTCACCTCACTTAACTGAAACTTGAATACCCACTGCACAACAAGTTCCCATTTCCTCAACCCCGCAGCTGAATGCAACCACTCTGGCAATCTCTGCTTTGATGAGTTTGACTAGTATAAATACTTCATGTAAGTGGAATCATGCAGTATTTCTCTTTCTCGGTCTGGCTTATTTCACGTAGCAAAATATCCTCAAGATTTATCCATGATGTCACAAGTGTCAGGGTTTTCTGCTGTTTAAGGCTGAATAATATTCCATTGTATCTATGTACCACATTTTCTTCATCCATTCTTCTACTGATAAACATTTGGGTTGTTTCCTTATCCTGACAATTGCGAATAATACTGCAGTAACATGGGAGTGCAGACATCTCTGAGATCCTGATTTCCATTATTTTGGATATATGCCCAGAAATGGGATTGCTGGATCATATGGTGATTCTATTTTTAAATTTTTGAAGAACTGCCATACTGTTTTCCATACTAACAACAACACTTTACATTCCCACCAGCAGTGCACAGGGTTCCAATTTCTTCACATCCTCACCAACACTTGTTTTCTTTTCTTTTTTGATAATAGCCAATCCTCACAGGTGTGAAGTCATATTTCACTATCGTTTTGATGTGCATTTCCCTGTAATTAATGATGCTGAACATCATTTCCTACATTTGTTGGCCAGTTGTATGTCTTCTTTGGAGAAATGTCTATTTAAGTCATTGGCCCATTTTTTAAACAGGTTATTTGGTTTGGGGGGACATTTTTTGTTCATTTTTATTTTTGCTATTGGGTTGCAGGAGTTTCTTAAATATTTTGGATATCAAACCCTTATCAGATACAAGATTTGCAGACATTTGCTCCCATTTTGTAGGTTTCTTTTTCATTCTCTGGTTAGTTTCCTTTGGTGTATGGAAGTTTTTTAGTTTGATCTAATGCCATTTGTCTATTTTTGCTTTTGGTGGCTGTGCTTTTAGTGATAAATCCAAGAAATTATTGCCAAGAAGCTTTTTTCCTATTACTTCTTCTAGGAGTGTTAAAATTTCAGATCTTACATTTAAGTTTTTAATCCATTTTGAGTTGATTTTTGAATATGGTGTAATGTAAGGGTCTAACTTCACTTTTTTTACATGTCTATATCTAGTTTTCCCAACATCATTTATTGAAGAGACTATCCTTTCCCCATTGTGTATTCTTGGCACCCTCAGCAAAATTGACCATATATGTATGGGTTTATTTCTGGGCTCTCTATTCTGTTGTTTTGGTCTGTATGTCCATGGTCACACCATACCATGATGTTTTAATTACTGTAGTCTTATAATATGTTCTGAAATCAGGCAGTGTAATGCCTCAAGATTTGTGCTTCTTTATTAAGATCACTCGAGCTATTCTGGACCCTTTGTGGTTCCACATCAAATTTAAGATGGTGTTCTCTACTTCTATTAAAAATAAAAATATAGAAAAAATAGAAATATTAATAATGTAGCATTGAATCTGTAGATCAGTTTGGGTAGTATGAACAATTTAGAAATATTAAGTCTTAGCACAGGGAAATATATACAAGATATTATGGTAGCTCACAGAGAAAAACATGTGACAGTGAATATATATATATGTTCATTTATAATTGAAAAATTGGGCTGTACACTGGAACTTGACACAACATTGTAAAATTATAAATCAATAAAAAATGTTAGAAAAGAAAAAGTAAATAAAAATAAACATATTAAGTCTTCTAATCCATTAAAATTGGATTTTTTTATTTATTTGTGTCTCCTTTTACTTTTTTCATGATTATTTTGTAGTGTTCAGTGCAATAGTCTTTTGTCTCTTTGTTTAAGTTTATTCCTGAGTATTTTATTCTTGTTGCTGTTATTATAAATGAAATTGTTCTCTTAATTTCCTCTTTGGATGATTCATTATTAGTGTATAGAAACACAACAGATTCTTGTATGCTGATTTTGTATCTTGCAACTTTACTGAATCTGTAAACATTTTAGGCTTCGCAGGTAATACGCAAATCGATAAATGTGATACACCACACTAACAGAAAGAAGGTTAAAAATCACAAGGTCATCTCAAAACAAATAAAGCACTTGACAAAATTCAACACTCTATCATGATAAAAATGCTCAACAAACTAGGTATGGAAGGAATGTATCCTGACATAAAAAAAGTCATTATATGACAAGCCCGCAGCTAACATCATATGCAATGGTGAAAATTGAAAGCTTTTCCTCTAAGATCAGGAATAAGGCAAGGATCATAAAAAAGAATAAAATAATGTCATTTGCAGCCACATGGATGGACCTGGAGATTGTCATACTAAGTGAAGCAAGCCAGAAAGAGAAAGAAAAATACCATATGTGGAATCTAAAAAAATGACACAAATGAACTTATTTACAAAACAGAAACAGACTCACAGACATAGAAAACAAACTTACGGTAACCAGAGGAGGGAAACATGGGGTTGGTAGAGGGATAAATGGGGAGTTTGGGATTTGCAGATACGTAACTACTATATATAAAATAGATAAACAAGAAAGTTCTACTGTATAGGGAACTATATTCAGGGAATTATATTCAGTATCTTATAATAACCTATAATGAAAAAGAATATGAAAAGAAATATATACATGTATAACTTAAACATTATGCTGTACACCAGAAATTAACACACTGTAAAACAACTATACTTCAATTTTTAAAATTTTTTAAAAAGAACAAAGCAAGGATGCCCACTCTTGTCACTTATATTCAACACAGTTCTAGAACACCTAGCCAGAGCAATTAAGCAAGATAAACAAATAAAAGGAATCCAAACCAGAAAGAATAAAAATGATCTGTTAACAGATGACATAATCTTATACGTAGAAAACCCTGACTTTTAATTAATAAAGCCTTAAAGAAGTAACATCCCCTGAAATTTTGACAAACTTCAAAACCCACTGTGTATTTCATCTTCTAAATTTAAAAAGAAAAAGAAAAAAGGGAGTTTTGTAGTTCCCTTTAGTGATACCTTGATACTCTTTCTCTGCTTCAAGTAATAAGCATCTCTTACAGCCTTCATGAGAAAACAAGGACTCACTGATACAAACTGTCTGCAGTTGGATCTACATGATCCACAGGAGGTCTGAGATCTGTGCCTGAGATCCAAGTGACCACAGCACATTTCAGAAAGACCCACAACAATACACTTTCCCAGGATTCCCTGGTGATCCAGGGTAGATGCTCTGGTGCCTGCCCACTCTACCCATCATCATACCAGTACCCTATTTATACGGTGGCCAGAAGGCACAAAGTAGAAGTTAGACTTGTGCCAAACTGAAGGAAGCAAGGTAATCAAGTGGTACTTGGGGCTTCTGAAAACAGAAATTGGGTGCAAGTAGGAGATGCTGGAGGAAAAAAAAAAAGTAGCTTTATGCTGCATTATTGCCAAAGAATCAAGTTCTAAGGTAGCTATGATGTGTGACTGAAAAAGCTCAATTTGTTAGAAGGATGGATCCCCAGGTATCTCACCAAAGACAACTGGGCCATTTTACAAGGACGTAAGCTCAAAGAGTCTTAAATTTTGACTGTTGTTCAGGAACAAAGTTTATGTTATAGTAGGGTGATGTTTCATCATAAATGATGACCCTAGCTGAAATCCATCAACATTCTCCCCCCATAATATTTAAAACTCAGGAATAACATGAAATATAAGGCCAGAGTCAGCAAACATTTTCTATAAAGGACCAGGTAGTAAATATTTTAGACTTTGCAGGCTATAAGGTTGGAATTACTCAGTTCTGTCCTTGTAACATGAAACAGCCATAGATAATATATGTAAATGAATGAGGATGGCTGTGGTCCAATAAAACAAAACTTCATTAAAAACAGGCAGCTGCCAAGATTTGGCCCATGGAGCATAATTTGTCGACCCCTGATATAGGGTAAGTGAGAAATCTCACAAATCTTAGAGCAGCCCTCTTGGAAGTTCTGACTATCCTAAATCTTCATTGTGAATGTGGCAGTTTCTCTTCCTAAAGATGTGTTGCCTTATGGACCCTGCCCTGCTTGAGCCCAAGTCCCCTCCTATTGTTCCCCCATCCTGCACAAATTCTTTCTGCTATCGATCTGAACTCATCAAGCAAGACAGCGCTGTCCCCAGGCTAATAGCTAGGGTGGTATCTGACAGTGGTAGCCAAGCCTGCCCTGGTCCAGCAGCCACCTCTCCCATTTCCAGCAATGACTGATAAAAGGAGGGGGCCTTTTTCTGCACAAAGATAGCTGGTTCACTGAGCAAGCTCAGAAGAAAAAAAAAAGTGATTTTCTTTCAGTAGGAAAAAAAGGTTGACAATGCCAATGTTGTGTTTGCACTATATTTATTCTATTAATCCTGACCTTGAAAACTGAAAATCAGCTACCATATAATCATAGCAAAATTGTCTGGTAATGTCTCTCCTTGAAACTAGAAGGCTGGAATCAGTTCTCCAAGCTGGAATTCACACAGTAATTAATCTTAAGCTCGTGGAACAACTCAGTCATAGCAAATATATGTTCCTTAGTCAGCTCTGGATGAAGATACTGTACATTATTCAAGTGTCTGATGTCTTTGAGCCACAGAAGGTTTACAGTGAAGGAAAGTAAATATGTACTTTTAGTTGCATTTGTAATGTGCAACATTTCCTGGCAGCTGTAAAGCTGGTAAGGTACAATTTAGATAGAAGCCCTGTCTGTTTCGTCTACTCTGGGCACCAAATTAATCAACCTAGTGAGTATATAGGAGCCAATCAGAAAATTAGTTACTGTAACCGTGCCGAAAGGCTTTATGGAGACAATAAACAGCATCAGTTACCCAAGACATGAATTACATACAGTTGACTTGAGTAGAATGGCAGGCAAGGGCCAGTCAGCAGTATCCTGCTCCAGGAGCTCAGTCGGTTTGAAGCAGGACCCTGAAACGTATATGAGGGAGGGAGGAGGAAAGTGAAGGTACAGAGGAAAGGGATGTGCCCAGTCAAGGAAGTGGGACAACAAGAAAGGGTGACAGAGCCCATACAAGATGCTTGAGTACAAAGAAAGGGACCTGCAGGTTGTAGATCAGCACCTCTCGAATGTTCTTGTGTGTATGAATCACCCCAGGATCTTATTAATGTGCAGATTTTGATTTAATAGTTCTAGGGTGGAGGCCAACGTCCTGCACTTCTCATAAGTACCTCGGAGTGATGCAGATGCTGCTGGTCCCAGGACACATCTTGAGCATCTGAGTAGCAACGATGCAAGTCTCCAGCAGTTACGGTTGAAAAGGGATAGACAGTGGATAGAAACCAGCCCTGGGAGATCACTCCATCCAGCCTTCTCATTACACAGATGAGAAAATGGAAGCCAGGAAGGTTAAGTGGTTTGCCCAAGGTTGTTACGTTAATGATAAGGCCGTTTGACCCCCATTTTCATGCATTTTACCTCTCTGCAAAATCTCTACAAAGGATTCCCAGAGACAGGCAATAGCTGGGGTGTTTTTATTTTTTTAACTTCTTGAAAGAATTTCTTTTTTTACATAGGGAGGTTGTGAAAAGACATTTCCAAATCAGGATCCTTTCTTTTATTAACGACAATTTTACAGCAATCCTATAACAGTTCATTTATTCCCCAGTTGAATCCAAGACTGTGCCAGGAAGCAAAGAGGTCAACATTACAATAGATGATCACATTTCCTGTATTTTGAGTAATTTTTAAACACAAAAATTCTTCGACTTCAAATAGCCTAAAAAGCAATGACCTGAAGAATCGTGTCTTTTTAAAATATGACATATTCTTAGTCTGGAAGGTAAAAAAAAGTCTTGGGGAAAAAAAAAGATAAAATTATTTACATTATCAGCATGTAGCTAGGAAATTTTCCAAGTCAGCAGCTCAGCTAGTCTAGCCAACCCAACTTCCTAGTCTTCTTCCAACTTTCACTTGAAGTTCAAAAATCCCACGAACATTTGACTCATGCACTGCTATAACTTTACCTTAAAGGTCTCTAGTAAAAGGGAACACTTCTGAGCCTGCTTTGTTCTCCCTTCCCCTGACATTGGGGATGAGGGACAACTGGTCCTTTCAGAGACTCCCGAGACAATCAAAAAGCCAAGAATCCAAGCTCAGCTAATGCTCGCATCCAGTTTACCCAGTGCTATGCCTCTCCAGCCAAGTTTAGCTCCATCTGGAGGACTGAAGAGAAATGAATCCTTCACCCTAGGTCCCAGCATTCTGCCTATTCACCCAGATCAGCCAAGAAAGCCTCCACCAGTGAGCCTCACAAACTCTTCATAAAGGTAATTCATCAGCCTCTCCTGAAAGCCCCTCTGGGGATCTGTGCTTAGATATCTGCCTGGCAGCCAGTTCTGGAACATGTGGTGGGGGCTCTATTGCTGGCCCCCATCCCAATGAACAGATCTGGAAATTTGTAGCCATACATTTAAATAGCTTATTTAGCTGTGCATGTTCCACATTAATTGCTCCTGCCTTCAATTTTGTGCCTTGTAATTTTCTCCTTACACAGAGAACACAGATAAAATTTGATGGGCCATGCTGGCCCTGGGCCGGACAACTGCAAAGCTTCTTTGTGCATTGATGACAGTGAGTGCAGAGAAGAGAGAGTGATGCCACAGATCATGGGGAGCTGATGGGGCTCCATGTTCCATAGCACGGTGACTAGTCTTGCTTGATCCATCATTTGTGCCTCTAGCTTTCAGCTTCTTCTCCTGATTTTGTCAGTGGGAGACAGAAGGACATACCAAGCCATGGTTAGCCCTCCAAAAACTTGCTTAATGATTCCTAATGGAGTTCACAGGAAACTATTTTTCTATTATATTCCCTTTACACTCTCTGACTCTCAACAAATGGTGGGAGACACCATCAGGGCATTTCACCAGCCCTGGGACATTGTTTTCTTCAAGCATTCTTAGAAGAGTTGGCCAGTAAGAGTATTTCCCACTGACTTGCATAAAACAGGGGTTTGTATTTAGGAAAAAAATGTGTCTCTCCATGCCATGTTCTGGTTCAACAAAGTTTTAGAGTTTCTGTTCTATCTTTTCTGTGTTTGGCCAGCCAGCCCATATCCATCTGCCTTACTCACCACTTCTATTCACCCAGACAGGTGCGGAGTGACTCCCCAAGAGGACATTTTGGCTGGTACACTGTCAGCATTCTAATCACCACTGGCAACACCAGGCACTGAGGAATGCAAATGATCATCAGGGGAGAGTCCACATAATGGCTCTGGGCATTTGGCTTGGACTTAGAAGCTGCTGTAGGTAGCTTTTTTGAATACTGAGTGATTATGACTCGAGGACAAAGCTGAAATTTATTAGCTGTAAGCTTGGGCCTGATACCACTGTCACTTTGCATTAGAGGAAGCTCCGGCTTGCCCTGGCCATCCAGCCTGAGAGGTACACCCCCCCTTACTTCTGCGCATGGATCTCTGATGCTGCTGATTTGCTCTGTTAGGATGGAGAACTGAGGATGACACAGCTCTTCACATGGCAGTGTCCTGGTGAGCCTTGAAGGTCAGTGTGAAAGGTCTACTGGCATCTCCCTGGAGTCAACTGGTCCTCCATCCAACATAACATCCCCAATGCTAGAGAAGGCAGTGCCTCCAACACAGCATGCCCTTATCCTTCCTCATCCCCTTGACAAACCCACTCTTGTTCCTCTGCTCTTTGCCTCAGTAAAGTTCACCACCATTCCCTCAACTGTCCAAATTAGAAATCAGGGATCAATGGCTCCTATTGCCTATAGGATCAAATTCAAATTCCTTCCCAATACATTTAAGGTTTGTGGCCTCCGATAGCCCCAATGCATTTTTTTCACCTCACTTCTCGCTGTTAACCTCCACATCCTTATGCTATCTTGACCCCAGCGACTCTTTCCCAACCAAGTCAGACTCTTTCATAATCTTCCTCTGCCCAAAGTGCGTTTCTCTGGCCTTCTCAGCATGGAAATTTCATACCCATGCTCCAGTTTTGCCCAAAGATAACAATTCTTGTATGACTTTCTCTGATGCCCTTTACCTCTAATGAATTTACTGTGTAAAAATCAGTGTTTTATATACCTATTATCAAATGTCACATTGGGTCTTCCTAGTCTCTGGATTTCTAGTTCCCAGCATACATTCCTTATGCACTGATATTTAGGGAAGGGAGAAAGGAAAGGAGTTCATTAGTATGTTACTCAGTAGACTTAGGAAGCACAAATTATCTTTTATAGCCTTTATCTGGGTAGATATCCCATGCTGTTAAGGTGAACAGGAGTCCAAGGTTTTGGGGGAAATGGCTGTTGTGGCAATATAACCTCTCTTTGGACAGTAAGTAAAACTTTCAACAGATTTGGTAACTGCTCCATGTGCATTTAAGCCAAGTATTTTATTAGAAAATTATGCTTGCCCCACAAATCCAAGGCTTTCAGCCAACTCCAGGGATAAAAGTTCACTAGCATAATCCTACCATCCCCAACAGGCCAACATGTAGTCCTGATGCGCACCTGGGTCAGGAGGATGCTGTCTGGAAGCTAATCACAGCAGTACAAATATGGGTCCAAAACTTCAGGCAGCTCTGGATGGGAGAGGGTAAAGAAGTAAACATAAAATGTAATCTGCTAGGAACAGAACACGCTTTTTAGCAAGTCAAGCCATACATTGTTTTTCTCTTCAATATCCCAACTCATTTATCCACAAGAAAAAATTTAAAGGTTATTCAGAGGAAGGTTGGGATTTATTCTCTTGCCAGAGAATGACAATTTTAACGCCTATAGATGAAGTGTTGGTTAATCTGCCCCAGGCTAAACATCTTAATACGTTTCATTTTCATGCTGCCCCAAAACACAGACACAGACACGCACACACACGCGCACGTGCATACACACACAAACACACACACATACACACACACACACACCCCACTTCTCATGAGTGGACTGGAGAGAAAGGCTGGGGGGTGCCAGCAGGGCAGGATGGATCATACTCAAGTCCTTCAAAATGCCAAGTCTTCTCTCCCACTGATGTCCAAATGGATACCAGTCCAGGCATGCATCTTGCCCCCAAATGACTGAGGCAGCTGTCCTTCAACCTTTCAACATCCATGTTCACTGCGGAACTGCGTCTTTCTCATCTCCACATATCAGAATCCAGAATATAATACACAGTAATTGGGAAAAGCACATGCTTCATTTTTAGGCACACTTGGCTTTGTCCATGACTTACAACACAGGGCGGACGTCCTTAATCTCTCTGGGTCTCAGTTCCCTTCCATGAGAAATGGGAAATAAACCTCATGGGGTTGTCATTTCACCCAACGAAATGACAAATAAAAGTAGAGAGCCGTCAACTAACATATAATTGGTGTGACACATTCCAGTGGCCCTCCCACATCCTTCCGATGGCAGGCTCATTTGTTTAATATTCTGTTAGCATCTTTACTAGGCACCTATACTCTCTGTTGAAATGAACAGAAAGCCCTGGTATTTGGCTGAACTGATGGCACTCAAAAGCCGCCACACATCCTCCTCCTGATATGCATAAGTCTCAGGGCTGTACGGGCCACCCTGCATGTCCGAAGGCAGAAAGAATTCGATTTTCATCCTACTTAAGTGAGACAAAATGTGAAGAATGAACCAGATAAATAAGGTCGTCTCCCTTGTAGGTCTTGCTTATTTAGAATCTCATTTTGAATGCTCGGGAAACAAATCTCTGCTATGCTGAGGGTTTTTTTCTCGCACACTTAATGTGAAATATAGCAGTGAATTGATGATGCTGGCGCTTGGAAGTATGTGTAGTCAGTAGAGGCAACAGGTTATAGAGGAAAAAAGGAAAGCAAAAGAAAAGTAATTTCTTTTCAGAAGGAAATAACCCACTGATACTACATCAGTTGCTAATAGGTCAGCCCTGAATTGATTTTCATGTAGTCAACTGTTCTCTTTTCTTGCATGAATCGTTCAGTAACAATGAGAATTGGCAACTTACCAAAATTAAGTTACAAAGCCATCAGCTACGTCCAATGATATATTGGAGACCCTGCCCTGCAGCCATCACTCCCCCTCAAATTTAGAATCCAACTGGCCTCTTTGTTCTACCCTGAATTCACTCTAGACTTCTAGAATCAGTCTATCTTCCTCCTTCTGGCATCCTCTTAGCAAATCCAACATCCATGTGGATAACCTACAGCAAATCTGGCCTAGTTAATCAGCTACTTGACATCAACACCATCCCCTGCTCCACCCCAGCTGCCCCACCGCACCCCCTCATCCCACAGGCATTCCCTAAATGAAACAGAATCACCACCAAATCTCAGTTTCAGGCATACCACTCTCACGAGTCCTTCCTCTCTTCCAATTAGTTTACTTTCACACCCCCCAGGGATACAAATTATTTATCCCCATCAAGACCGTCGACGTGTTGACTCTCTCCATTACTGCATCATCCATTTTTCCCCTGCTGTCTTTACTTCTGCTTAGTCCGATTCAGATTCCATATTTGATCATTATTCTTGCTCCCTTGCAGAGTCCTCATCCCCTGTATGTCTCTCCCCCCTTTATATTCATGTGGGAAAACCCCAATTATCTGCCTGCTCAGTGCCAATTGGAGTCAGAAAATCTAAAGGGATCCTTGAGCCAAAATAATAGAATTATGGCCACAACTTGACTATCCTGGTTCCTTTTATTTGTTTATTTTCTCCATTTCAAAGCCAAAGGAAAAATAAAATGGAAGCCCTCTACAAGACATAGCACACTACTTCAAAGGAACAAAAATCAGATTGAATGAAGACATCGTCCCTAAAATCCTAAATCAATGAGTTAATTCTTCTTGATTTTCGAGGGTAAAGATTGCAGGCTCAGAATTCTGATCTTGACAAACCCTCATTCATGTACAGGGACGACAAAAACAGTCTCAGCTGTTCCAAACATGCTTACCACGTGTATTATGTGTCCTAAAAATAGACATGCCCCACGTTGTCAGAAGATGAATGCAAACCAGAGAATCAGGATTGGTCAAGTCATGGCATAAAAGAATAATAAATTAGCAAAACAAGTCGTCCAAGTGATTATCATTAATACTGCTATAAAACGTACTGTAAAAAAAAAAGTACTGTATATGGTTACTGGGGGGAAGGGGTGGGAAGGGATAAATTGGGAGTTCAAGATTTGAAGATACTAAGATACATAAAATAGATAATCAAGTCCATACTGAATAGCACATGGAGCTATATTCAATATCTTGTAGTAACTTATGGTACAAAAGAATATGAAAATGAATCTATTTATATTCATGTATGACTGAAGCATTATGCTGTACAACAGAAATTGACACAACATGGTAAACTGATCATACCGCAATAAGTATATATATATATATATATATATATATATATATATATATACACACACACACAAAAAGACTAACTGTAAATGTGAAAAGTAAATCTTGTTTAATATTTAATGTAAAATGCCTAGATTAGTATCCAGCATATGGTTGGCTATCGTCATTACAAAGAAATAAGTTTGTTAATAATCTCAATCAATCTAAAGTTCCCAAACTCCATGGAAAAATTCAAGGAAGTGTGATGGGGAAGGATAGAGTAGCAAATGTAAAGAGAAAAGAAATTAAATCATATTAAATTTTTCATCCTATGACAGGTTAAGTAGGAAAATATCGTTTTGTTCTTGAAGCTAATAATTAGAAGCAAGATGTGTGAGAATGTGTGCATGCACCTGGGTGTGTCGTTTCATTTAATGCTGTGGTCCTCATTTTGGGAGTTGTGGACAAAGAATGTCACCTGCCACATCAGTAAACAAAGGATGTTGCAGCCATCAAGCCATTAGCCACTGCAGCCTCCCCCCTCCCGCCAACTCCCACAGTGCACTCTAAGGGGATTCAGGATGGAGAAAACAGCATACTGGCCCTATACAGTTAAGATGCATAAAAAGGAATGATTTCAGTGAGCCTGGACTCTTGCATCTTCCCATACATAGAAAAGTACTAAATTCATTAACTTGAGATGTCCAGTTTCTCTTTAATTAACAGTAGCATTTTGATGTTCGACTCCCTGGTTTTTTGGCAAAAACTCCTATATATCCTGGCTCCTTCCTTATCTCTTTGGAACATTCCCTCAGAGCTATTTGAGAACCTGTCTCCCAGGCTTAAGTCTTCAGTTTGCCCACTGAATAAAACATAATTCTCAACTTTTAGTTTGTGTTTTTTTTTCCCAGTTGACAGAGTCCACACTCTATTTACCCAACGAAGTGTTGTTTTGTTTTGTTTTCTAAATATGCAGGGCCACCCTGGAGTGATGCAACGCAGGGGTCCTTTACACATCCATGTGCAGGTCACAGCCCAGCTATTCACTGAATATGAGTCTGCCTTTGCATCCCCAGAAAAGAGATGGCCAAAAAAGTAAATAAATAAATAAAAGGGAAAAAACAGACCTTAAAACTGGGAGCTGGCCAGCCAGGCTTTAAGCCCACAAGGCCATCTTGTCTCTTGCATGGAAGCTGATCAGGCTCAACCTGCACAGCCCAGGAACCAGACCTTCAAGGCAAGAGTGTGGAGCCACAGCCCCGCCAGCATCCTTAAGAGCATCTTCAAGATTCCCATGTCCTGAGCCCAAGACTTCACATGGCAGAGGAGCAGACTCTGCCCTCTTTGCCCCTGTAATCCTGACTGCCTTCCCCTCTACTAAAGAGATCTTTCAGCACAGTAACATCAAGATAACGCCACGTGAAAAGAAGTTTTAACAGCAATGGCAGTTGTCAAATAGAGTGGAAACCGCCAGAGACAAATGGCAGAAAAGAAACAAACTAAGAATCACAAAGTCCCAATCAGAGGACAGAAGATGTCAAAAGAAGCAAAAGGATTCTGAACCAAGAGGATACCAATTATCCTAGGGCCAATGTTTTAAATTCTCATTATTTTACACTCACTCAAGGGTCCATTTATTAATCCCCATGTAAGCTGGGGAGACTCCCATCCCAGACCCATTTGCTGAAACTCCCCAAGGTGATGTTGGGTCTCATGTTCTCTTAAGTGTGTGTTTGAGATGCATCCATAGTGCTTATTCTAACAAATCTTGCCCAAGGGGGAAGGGATGTGACTCTCTAAGACGCCATCCCTTCATGGAACATTATCAGTAGAGATTCTGTTCTTCTGAATTCACAGTAATATTGCTGGGGCTAGAGGGCTACTTGGCAGGGAACAGGAAGATGTGGCCCCGTGGACATGAATCTCACTGATCACGGCCAGCACAGCTATGGCAGCAGCTTGATGGAACCTGTAAACACCTGCCCATGTGCTGTTGCAGCACAGGATAATTAATACCCTGCTCACAGCCTTCCACTTTCCATTTACTTTGCCAATGCTGCAGTTACATACGACTGACTTTCCCAAATTGGATATTAATGATTTACTGTCTGAAATCTAAGGGTGCTTACAAAGCATGATACCGTGAGTGGTTAAGAAAAAAAATAATGAAAATAGAAAGCACGTCCCCTCTCTCCATGTGCGTGTGGCCAGACTGATGATTTACGGGGGGGGGGGGGGGATCTGTCAGGTCTGGAGTGTGAAGGCAGAGGCAGGTAGAGGAGAGGGGCTGGATGCCCATCTGCTTCAAACATCTCAGTTGCCTGCTGACAGCCTGGGGATCGATCACAGAGCCAGAGCTCCTCCTGCGTAGCTCAACTAATAGAACTCCTTCATATTCTCACACAAAAAGCCAGAGGTGTTCCGATCAGCAGTGGAAGACCGCAAGGCTCTGATGCCCAGGCTGTGCCGCAGATTGCCAGTTCTCACTTCCAGCCTCCAGAGCTCTTCACACCCTTGTTTCCGCAAGTCTGTGTGGATCACCGCCTTGGAGACCCGGCCCAGGGCTCACCTCCTCACGGAAACTGTCCTTGACTTACCCCACATCACACTGATTACTACGTTTCTCCACATTCTGCCAACTTAGGAAGGTTAAGACGTTGCACGGTAGTGGATCTCAAATGAAACAGTTTTCAAGCAAAAGCATGCTGATCTCCAATGATAGCACTTAGCACTTACACAGCAACTTAGTGTATAAAGTTTTGTCCCATAAATTGTCTGATTTACCCTCATACACCCCTCTGAGGTAGATGGACGGACACAAAACATTTTATTATGATGACTTTGTCATAACATCTCTGATGCTACCATTTAATAGAAACAGTTTTGACGTACGTTAAAGATAAGCCACTCATAACTGTTTTAATTCTCAACTTAATGTGAAAATAGTGATCTTATCCTATTCCTGAGCCTAACCCCACAGGCAATAACCTACGGCCTCCTCCAATTCTCAACCACCCCTCCACCAACATACACACACAATGGGAAATCTGGGACAAGGTGAGGGACGAGAGGGGAATGGTCGGGAGAATATATTGTGCACATTTCTCTGTACAACCAAAGAGAAATCTTATACTTTGAGCACGTCAAATTGACTTTCTCAAAATGCTTCATCCAAGTAAGGTGTGCAATAATTTACTCCAGACAAAGTAGATGAAGAAATAATACAAGCAAGGTGGTTTGACCAAATTCATGCCATTGACGGTGACACTGCTGTGTTGGAACTCAGCACCTTTGAGGTAGGATCCTTTGAGATCTTATGACACGGAGAAGTGGAGTTGGCTGCCTGGAGGAAACGCTCCTCAGGCAATTAAGGGATGCAGAGGGAATACCCTTCTGTGTGTGTGGAGTTACCAAGTGCCTGGCACTGTCCTAGCCTCTCTGGAGAATGCTCTCAAAACTTCAAGGCAGACATCATGGCCATTTCCACGTTCAGGGGAAGAAACTCGGCCAAGGCCAGATTACCAGAAAAGAGCTGGGTCAAACTCAGGCCTGTGTGAGAGTCAGTCTCACCCACAAACTCAGAAAAGCCTGATTCCAGCTTCAAATCTCTCCCTGGCTTTTGCCTCTATCCACCCTGATACTAACAGCCTTCCCCTGATGCCATTGCTTCCTCTTGCATGGGCACCAGAAGCATTTTGGGATGCTGGCTGACCATCTCTGTGGGGAAGCAGGAGGTGGGAGGACATGATGACTGGTCTTAGGAGGTCATTTAAGGATGGGGAACAGCAGAGAGAGGAAGTGAGGTGAACACTCACTATAGTGTGGGTTCCTTCTCCTTTGAATCTGTGTCATTATAGACCTTCCACCAAGAAACACAGAGCAGGAGAAGAAAGGTTGGATAAAGAGGAAGGGACGGAAGATAAAGTGAAAAGAGCATAAAGACAGGGAATAGACCAGGCAGTAAATTCAGGAGACTTATACACTATTGAGAGGGAGCATGGGAGGGGCTAAAAGCATGAGCTTTCAGGTTTGACCAAGTTCCAGATCAGCCCGATACGGGACGTCTCTGGGCTTCAGTTGCTTTACTTGCAAAACGGGGATGATCATGATACTTGCATCGCGGTGCTATGGTGAGAATTAAACGAGATAAAGCCTAAAACCTATTTAACCCACTGGCTGATTCATAGGAAACATTCAGTAAATGTTAGCTATTCTTATTTTTTTTAAAATAAAAGTTAATGAAAGATAAACAGAGAACACAAATGAAAGGAGAAGGACCAAGCAATTATATTGACGGCACAGACTAACAAGCTTTCTATGACGGAGCTTAACGTTGGCAATCAAAGCCACGTGGGAGAGCAAAGCTTCCATAGGTCTTATTTTCAGAAAGGAAGGGGGCAGGGGAAGATAATTTCCTTAGTCTGAATGAGTTTTCTTAGAGGCCACAGTGCTCAGTGACATCAGTGGATGCGAACAAGTTTGTGCCTCTTATGCGGAAGGGGGACAGGGCCGGGGGCATCCTCTTTTATTCTAAATCACAGGCGTGAAACTGGCTAACATAATGAAAAAGTTTTCAACAGACATACAAGCTCCCCAGAGCTGTCTGACTAATGCTCATAATAGTATTAATAGTAGCCAGCGGTGCTGAGAACTGACTGCATGCCAGGCAAGGGTCTATGCGCTAATACACACCGTCACTAAACCAAGCACCTCCTGTCACTTGCCACAGGCCCATTATCATCCTTGTGTTATAAATGGGGAAATGGGACACAGGGAGGACGGGAAACTTACGCAAAGCCCCAGAACTAGTGAACTGTGGACTACAGACTCAATCTCAAAGGGACCAGCTCAAAAGCGCAGGCCCTTAATTATGACGCTGACTCTAACCATAACTAAACATGATCGCTGAGACATGAGAGATGCCAATGTCTCATAGTAGCAGAATTCTAAAGGTCTGAATTGCTGTGGCCATTATAACATGGAGGAAATAAGAAATCCCAGTTTAAGATTCAGGAGTAGCCACATGGGTTGTGTATTCTCCTTGAAGAAGAAAAACTGGAGTTCCAGTTAATTCAGGAATTAACCCTTGAATTTTGGAAGTATCAGCTGACATGCCCGACTTTATTCTCTGATGCTCTACCATCCCAGCCTCCACGTTCCTGCATTCCTCTCAGTCAATGACAACTCCATCTTTTGGGAGTTTGGTCTAACCAAAACCCTGGACCCATTCTTGACTCCTTGCGTCCCGCACACCACATCTAATTCATCATCAAATCCCACCAAAATATATCCATAACCCAGACACTTCTCACCAGCACCACTGTTGCCACCTTGGTCCAAGCCAATGATCAGTTCACGCTGGGGGTTATTGCAATGGCCTCCTAAGTGAAATTCCCACTTCTGTCTACACACCCTGTATCCTGTTCTCTGAGCATCCGCCAGAAAGACCCTCTAAAACACGCCTCTGCTTAAAGTCCCCAAATGGCTTCCTGTCTCAATTAAAGGAAAGGACAAAGTTCTTACAATGGCTAAACGACTCCACGCCCTGACTCATAATCTCTCTGACCACCTCTTATACTGGGTTCACTTCACTTAAGCCACATAACCCTTCCTTCTCTTTCTGGATTAGGCCAAGTGGCTCCTAATGGAGGGTGCCTTTGCATGCAGCATAATGCCCTCTTGTCCCAGATGGCCCATGATCCACTTCTATGCATCCCTTTGGTCCCTGTTCAAGTATCATCTTACCAGAAAAAACTTCCCAGACCACCTTTTTTAAACTAGCACCCTGCCAACCTCATATATACCTTACATTAACTACCACTATCTAACAGATTTTTTTTTTATTTTACTTGTATACTTTGCTTATTGCCTGCCTATGTTCCCCCAGCTCTCATGAGAGCAAGAATTTAGGTCTGTTTTGTTACTGCTGTATCTCAAGTACCTGAAAAAGTGCCTGATACATAGGAAATACTTAAATATTTTCTAAATAAATGGTGGACAAATAAAGAGTTTGAAGGCAGATAATATGGCCTATTCTTCTTTGTTTTGCCAGTAGTACCTGGCACATAGTAGGTATTAAATAAATGCAGGGATTTGGGAGGGTAAATAAATGAGTATCTGTATTATTCAGGGTTCTCTAGAGTACCAGAACCAGTAAGTAAAATATAGAAGACTTATTTTAAGTAATTGTTTCATGCAAAATCTGCAGGGTGGGCCATCAGGCTGGAGACACAGGGAAGAGGTCATGTACAACTAAAGTCTGAAGGTCATCTGCTGCAGAATTCCCTCTTGCTCAAAGGAAGTCAGTCATTTGTTCTGTTCAGGTCTTCAACTGATTGGATGAGGCCCACCCATATTATAGAGGGCAATCTGCTTTACTCAAAGTTCACCAATTTAATTGTTAGTCTCATCCAAAAACACTGCCAATGAAACACTCAGAATAATGTTTGACTGCATATTTGGGCAGTATGGCCCAGCCAAGTTGACACATAAAATTAATTATCACACTATCCTATTAAGTTAAATCAAGAAGACACATCAGATTAATGAAATAAGAATACTGCAACAAGAATCCAACACCTGCCTTTTTCCTATAAATGCTATAAATCAGCACAGTGTCCTATATTCTGCCATTAAGCATTTACTAGGTACTGTGGGTGACAGGTCTGAGTTATCCTCATCTGTGAGCACAGAGGAACTATATAAGACCTATCATTCTATATATGTGTTGTCCACATGACCAGCCACTGGTCTCAAGACAGACTGTACAGCTTGTCAGCCAGGCCCTTTCTCAAGTAACTAAGTCCACATACACAGATCAGTAATGGGTTTGCCAGCTATACAGAGAAACTGAGCAAATGCAAGCAGCCGTACTTTACAAAAGAGTTAAAAAATAGTCAGTCCTCTTGGGGTGTGTACCTAACAAGTTCTCTTTTCCTGAAGACTGTCCCTGCGTCAGGGGCAGGCCTAGCAGACATTATCTGTACATCTGGCATTTGGCCCCTCTTTTCTCCCCCTCCTGATTGTGTGTCCCTTGAATTCCCCAAGCCAAGTTTCCTTAGAGTAAAACCTACCTACTAGTCGGTAAGTTCAATGAGAACAAAGATTTGTCTGGGTTGTTCCCTTAGCCTGACATAGTGGTTATTACTATTATTCTCATGACCATTACTACAACTATTAACTCAGAAAAGGGAAGCCCTTTCATGAGTCTACCCTTTCCGAGCACTAGCACTGTATCCCTAAGAGTCAAGCTGAGATCACTTTTTGCAGGTGTATCTTTATAGCGATGCAAAGGAGATATTTTCATTCCCCACTGATGATGACACAAGGTCATGTCAAGGCTGATTAAGCCCATGCTCTGTAAAGAGAAAGCTGCAAACATTTCATCGTACACAACTGGCACTCTCTGTATCACTTGCAAAGTTTTAATTGTTTATTTGCATGATAGTTTGAATAATTTCTGTCTCCCTAAGTAGACTACAACTCCACAAGAATTACAAATATTTTATTCATAGTTGAATCTCATCATCTAATACCGTGACTAGCTGATTTAAGCCGGAGAGACTAGATGAGGCCACAGAACCAAATATTCAAACTTCTAAAGTCAGTGGAGTGACAAAAGGTCTATTTCTCTATTACTCGTCCTACATGCCCATCATGAGTTGGTAGAGAGCTCTGTTCCACATAGTCACTCCCGGTCAGGGACCCAGGGAGACAGAGGATCCACCATTCTGTTGTAGCTACACAATCTGGAACAGGCAGCTCCTCAGTCACTGGGCTGTTCATATGCAGAAGGGTCTTGTGCCAGAAACTGAATATTTTGGTGCCAGAGGGACATGCCCACTCACAGACCCTTGGCTAAGAGGAGTCTCCAGATCCAACTACTTCAAAGAGTCTGGAAAACATAGGAGACCATGAACAGACTTTGTGAGCATTACACTCTCCACTATACTGGCACACCATACATATTCAGTAAATATTTTTGATTAAATGCATGAATGCTGTTGGTGGGAATGTAGTTTGGTGCAGCCATTATGGAAAACAGTATGAAGATTCCTTAAAAAACTGAAAATAGACTTACCATATGATCCAGCAATCCCACTCCTGGGCATATATCCAGAGGAAATTCTAATTCAAAAGGTACACACACCCCAATGTTCACAGCAGCACTATTTACAATAGCCAAGACATGGAAGCAACCTAAACGTCCATCAACAGATGACTGGATAAAGTTGTGGGATACGTGCGCACGCGCACACACACACCCATGCACGCACACACACAATGGAATACTACTCAGCCATACAAAAGAATAAAATAATGCCATTTGCAGCAACATAGATTACCTGGAGATCATCATACTAAGTAAGACAGAAGGAGAAAAAAAAATCATGTATCACTTATATGTAGAATCTTCAAAAAAAAAAGGACAGAAATGAACTTATTTATAAAACAGAGACAGACTCACAGACATAGAAAACAAGCTTATCATGACTAAGGGGGAAATGGTGGGGTGGAGGGATAAATTGGGAGTTGGGGATTTCTAGATACTAACTACTATATCTAAAATAGATAAACAACAAGTTCCTAATGTATAGCACAGGAAATTATATTCAATACATTGTAATGGCCTATAATGAAAAAAAAATATGAAAAGGAATATATGTATATATGTATAAATGAATCACTATGTTGTACACCAGAAATTAACACAACATTATAAATCGACTACACTTCAATGAAAATAATAATAAATGTATGAATGAATACATAAATTATTTACAACAAATTCTGAAAACTCTGCAATGAGTCCTGATCTGTTTTCAGCCCCAACTCACCATACATGGAAGCATAGATTCTGGTCCATCTGGCTTCTTTCTTCTTCTAAGCTCTAAGCCATTGGCTTAAGCTTCCATTCTGACCCCATCAGAGTTTTTGGAATTTACTTGGGACTTTCTTCAGCAGGCTGGGTTGGTTTGCTCCTAATTTCCAGTGAATTAGGTCCTGAAACAAAAAGATAAAATCCCGCCTCTAGAACTTGCCAATGACTTTCAGGCTATGAAAATGGCAAAGGGTTGAGAAAGTAATTATCTCCAAGAAAATTCTTCTTTAATGAAAAATAACAGCAATTATGTGTAAAGGCATAAGAGACAGACAGAAACAGAGAAACACCTATCAAGGTCTGCCCACACAATGCAGAAGTTCAAGTCCCACTGAGGTCACCTAAATCTTGAAGCACAGGACAGTCCTTCTAGTAACAGGACCAAACACATGAAACTCTCCTTCTCAGTTTGTTTTTGCTAATTTGCCATATCTGGGGAAATGGCTTTCTTCACCTCAGTTGCTTAATTTTCAAATTCTTATCCCTCCATAAGCCAATTAATTACCTGTGTCCAACTGACGAGTGGGTTGAAGGACAGGGAGAGAGAAAATAGGAAATTTCAAAACACATTGAAAGAAATAATCCAAATCCCTATTGCAGACATACTTGGTTGCTTGCCTCACCCATTATGCTTCATAGAAAGCTGGTCCCTAGAACAAAGAGTAAACGCCATCAGAGCCGGCAGATCCCAGACTGTAGACGTCCAACCATTCGCTGGCGTTCAGCAAACATTATGCTCTCTCATTCATTTTACTTTTTTAACATTTTTATAGATTTTTTTAACATTTTTTATTGATTTATAATCATTTTACAATGTTGTGTCAAATTCCAGTGTAGAGCACAACTTTTCAGTTATACAGGAACATACATATATTCATTGTCATATTTTTTTTCACTGTGAGCTACCACAAGATCATGTATATATTTCCCTGTACTGTACAGTATAATCTTGTTTATCTATTCTGCATATGCCTGTCATTATCTACAAATTTTGAACTCCCAGTCTGTCCCTTCCCACCCCCTCCCCCTTGGCAACCACAAGTTTGCATTCTATGCCTGTGAGTCTGTTTCTATTTTGTATTTATGTTCTATTTTTTTTTTTAGATTCCACATATGAGAGATCCCATTTGGTATTTTTCTTTCTCTTTCTGGCTTACTTCACTTAAAATGACATTCTCAAGGAACATCCATGTTGCTGCAAATGGCGTTATGTTGTCATTTTTATGGCTGAATAGTATTCCATTGTATAAATATACCACCTCTTCTTTATCCAGTCGTCTGTGGATGGACATTTAGGCTGTTTCCATGTCTTGGCTATTGTAAACAGTGCTGCTATGAACTTTGGGGTGCAGGTGTCTTTTTGAAGTAGGGTTCCTTCTGGATATATGCCCACAAGCGGGATTCCTGGGTCATACAGTAAGTCTATCTCCAGTCTTTTGAGGAATCTCCATACTGTTTTCCACAGTGGCTGCACCAAACTGCATTCCCACCAGCAGTGTAGGAGGGTTCCCTCTTCTCCACAGCCTCTCCAGCATTTGTCATTTGTGGACTTCTGAATGATGGCCATTCTGACTGGTGTGAGGTGATACCTCATCATAGTTTTGATTTGCATTTCTCTGATAATTAGTGATATTGAGCATTTACTCATGTGCCTATTGATCGTTTGTATTTCTTCCTTGATGAAGGAAATTAAAGAAGACTTAAAAAAAATGGAAAGATATCCCATGCTCCTGGATTGGAAGAATCAATATTATTAAAATGGTCATACTGCCCATGGCAATCTATAGATTTAATGCAATCCCTATCAAATTATCCAGAACATATTTCACAGAACTAGAACAAATCATAATAAAATTTATATGGAACCACAAAAGATCTAGAATTGCCAAAGCATTATTGAAGAAAAAGAAAAGAGGCTGGAGGAATAACTCTACCAGACTTCAGACAATACTACAGAGCTACAGTCATCAAGACAGCAAGGTATTGGTACAAAAACAGACATAAGAACCAATGGAACAGAGAGCCCAGAAATGAACCCACAAACTTTTGATCAACTAATCTTTGACAAAGGAGGCAAGAATATATAATGGAATAAAGACAGTCTCTTCAGCAAATGGTGTTGGGAAAACTGGACAGCAGCATGTAAATCAGTGAAGCTAGAACATTCCCTTACAGCATACACAAAAATCAACTCAAAATGGATCAAAGACTTAAACATAAGACAAGATACAATAAACCTCCTAGAAGAAAACATAGGCAAAACATTATCTCACATACATCTCAAAAATGTTCTCCTAGGGCAGTCTAGCCAAGCAATAGAAATAAAAGCAAGGATAAAAAAAAAATGGGACCTAATGAAACTCACAAGCTTCTGCACAGCAAAGGAAACCATAAGTAAAACAAAGCGACAACCTGCAGAATGGGAGAAAATTTTTGCAAACGATGAAACCGACAAAGGCTTGATCTCCAGAACATATAAGCAGCTCATACAACTTAATAAGAAAAAAACAAACAACCCAATCCAAAAATGGGCAGAAGACCTAAACAAGTAATTCTCCAAGGAGGAAATACAAATGCTCTCTCATTCATTTTAAATTAAGCCCTATAGGCAATCTGTAAGTCTATTATAGATGGCAGATGCTTAGGATAAAATGGCATGCAGACTCAGAGCTTAGGAAGCCTATGTGAAGTTGAGCAAAAGAGGTGAACAGAGGACTCTGGTCAAGAGAAAGAAGGCTCAGACCTAGCAAGAGAAGCAGATGTGAGGATGGCCTGCTGGCCCAGGAGGCATAGGGAGAGGAGACTCCATATCTGAATTTCCAGCCAGGCTGCTCTTCACAGATTTACAGTAAACCCACCCTATATTCATGGGATCTGAGATGAGTGATATCTGTCCTTTCCAGCCAAAGGGATCTTGATATGACACATATTAATATTAGTCATGATAATTAGCATTTACTAAAGACTTATTTTTTAATGTATCTGGCATGACACTAAAACTTATATTATTGTCTCACTGTTCCTCACATTATTGCTCTGAGGGCAGTACTACTTTTATCCCCATTTTACAGTTGAGGAAACTGAGCCTCTGAGAGGTTAAGTAATTTGATGGTAACTCCCAGTGGAGTCAGGAATTAAACACAAATGGATTTGACTCAAAGTACACAATCTGAGCTGCCCTATTAGACTGCTTCTTGATCCCCAATCTAATGGATCTGGGAACCACAGAAGATCAACTCGCCCCTCTAAAAGTCCACCAATTGGCTCTCATTGACAGTGACCCTGTAATAGTTGGAAGAGTGTGAGGTTTGGTATGAGAGGAGCTGAATTTAAATCATCACTCTGCAGTTTACCTAATCTCTCCCCAACCCCCACCTTCTTCATCTACAAAAAGATAACAATAAATATCCAATCTTCGGGGTTGCAAATAGGTAACTTAGATGCCAAATGTGACAGACAGTACCTACCATAAAGCAGAGCACCTAGCAGATTTTAATAAACACCAGTTCCTTCCTCTTATTTTGGGGAGAAGATTAAGAAGCCACATTTGCAAGGTAAAAATGCACAGTACATAGCAGGTGACAAATGTACATTACATCCCTTCCCACCCTCCACTCCACCATTTTTGAGATGTCTTGGCCATCAGCTTGTAACACAGACCAGAATCACTTTTAGGCAACCATGGAGCTTCAGCTCAGTGCTTTTAGAAGAGGAACACTGATCCCAAGTCAAGGCTATTTTTTGTTCTTCTGAAATGTGTGTGATTCTCAGGGAGCTGCGAGAATAATCTGTGAAAAGTAAGAAATGCCAAGCTGCTTTGACTTAGAGTTGTCACCAGTGAGAAGTGTTCCTGTAGGTTAATGAATTTTTCCAAAAGAATGAACTGTCACAGAGGCAGAGGGGGTGAGAGGAGGGAAGAGGGTGGTTACCTGTGTGACTCTGTTCCAGGCTTCATTAACTAACGCTGCTTGCTGCAGACAATTGCAAGTAAATCTCAGCTGGACAGAGATTCACGTCCACCAGAGATGGATTCCAACCACACATCTCAAAAAAGCATCTCTCTACTGAGCCACCAGACATCAGTAAACACATTGCTACAGGGTTTCTGTGAATTTCCTTCTTTCTCAGACCAAACAAGAGCTTGGGGTTCTTCTTAACCCTCTTCTTAAAGAAATGATACCCATGCGAAGTAGATGACCACCATCTACACGAGAATTGGAAAGTGAGAGGCCCCCACTAACACACAGCCACTGAAGAACTTCATTTTGTTCAGGGAAAAGTTGGTGTCCTCTGCATGTATGCTATTCAAATTATAGTCCCTGACTATGTTCAATATCTTGTGGTAACCTTTAATAGAAAAGAACATGAAAAAAAATACATACATATATATATTTATATTTATATATATATATGCATGACTGGGACATTGTGCTGTACACCAGAAATTGACACATTGTAACTGAATGCACTTCAATTTAAAAGAGAAAAAGCAACATCTGCTTCACCTGAGAGCCTGTTAGGAGAAACACAGAATCCCAGGCCCAGTCACAGCCCTCCTAAATCGGAATCTGCACTGGACAAGAGGGCAGGGGATGGGGGGCGGTTCCTTAATGCAGATTCTGAGTCCTGAGATCTGGGGCAGGGCCTGAAATTTTTCATGTCAAACAAGCCCTGAGGAATGCCAATGCTGCTGGGGGCCACAGAGCACACTGAGCAGAGAGGTTGCACGTAATTGATCAGTAATTGCCCATCCATTCTGCTGGGTAACGACCAGGCTAGGGTTAGCTCTGTCCTAAATCATGGGTCAGGCCAAATCGTCACTCCCCAGTACCACCAGAGCACAGAACACTAACCGTCCGCCAAACATGTGTATGCCTCTTTCAACAGTGTGCTCCCGCTTGGTCACTGGTGAAACTCTGTCCTTCCTGGTCACAATATGATATGAGCAGGAATGCCATGGATTATATCCAAGCCAGGACTTTCAAAAACTGAGGTACTTTCTCCACTCTCCGCTCTGCTGATAGTGAACTCTGAAGTCTTGGTGAATGGTAGAGCAGTAAGATGCAAAGAACTTAGGTCCCTGAATCATCATATGGGAAAAAAAAAAAAAACTCTCTGGTCTCCAGCCCGGCATTGGATTGTTACATGTCCAGTAAACAGACGTCTATTGTCTTATGCATCTGAAACTATGGAGTTTCCTTTTTCCAGCAGCTCTTGTTACATTAATACCTCCACCACCATTACAGTCTCCCTCAAAGTATAATAGCTACGTTTCCCTTAGTCATAGCTGTTCCCTGCTAGACAGTGTGCGAGACATTTTGTATGCATTGTGTCTGAACTCCCACAGCCAAGACAACTCCCATTTTGCAGATGTAGAAACTGCAGCTCGAGAGATAGTAAATAATTGGCTCAGTAATAATTAGGAAATACTAGTAAGGGCAGAGCTAGAATTCAAACCAGGTGTTTTCTGTTGTGAACAAGAGCAAAGCTGGGACTGCAAGGGGCTCAGTTCCATGGAAATGTGTCTGCACCATGAAATGAGATTTCATCCCAGGCTAGTTATTATAGCATCATACTGCTGCTTTCCTGGACCTCCCCAAAGGGCCTTTCTCTGCCTTCCTCTGTCCTTGGTCCTCTCCCTCACAGGGTAATTACTCATAAACATCCTGACTGCATGCCGGAATTCTCTATACCCATCCAGCCCTCGCCCTCTCCCGGAGCTGCCTTTTTTCCAGCGCCTCTCTGGATTTTGCAGGACAAAACGGTTGCTGTCAAGATGGTTTAATGGTCCTTGAGGGTCAAATCTGTTGGTTGCTTCAGTAATGCCCTTCCTGCTGAGCTGGATGCCTTCACTAGCTGTTTTTGTGTTTGTGAGCTTTTTTCCCTTCTCCTTCGTTCACAGACACATAACACACAGAGCTGTAAAAACAGCTGCAGTGAAGCCTCCCCAGCCCGGGGAAGCACTAACACCCAGGGAAGGGATGATGATATCAGCCCTGAGAGCCAAGCCACTGTGCTATTCACCCCCACGACCAGTCCAGGGAGCTATGGGTCTGGATCCCAGGAAGTTGCAGGTCTGGATCCCTGCCATTGTGCTGGCCCGCTCTCAACCTTCACTTCCTGGCCCCTGCCACCTCCTGCACCGGAACATGGCCAGCAAGGTGGTCACCATCATTACATAGCTCCTCTGGTCCACCTCAGCCATATGCAGAAGTTACTCCAGGAGTGAGGGGGGTGGTCAGGGTAGTGGTGAGCCTGAGCCAGTGTTTGAATCCAGGGTAGAAACAGGAAGTGTTCTCCCCAAGTCGTCCAGGAACCACAACTGACAAGGAAAAAGAGAAGCCAGAGTCCTCACCCATGAACAGCTCCCCCACACCTACTACCACACCTTGCACATAGTAGGTGCTCAGGTACTATTTGCATAAACAACTGAATGAATTTATTAGCAAATGAATTAGGAAGTAGGGGTTAGATGCACGTCAAAATGTCCTCCAGCGGAACTGGGGATTTAATGTACCTAAGGGATCCGGGGAAGCCCCACGCATGAGAGCTCTAAGCTGGGGTTTGGAAGGATGAATAGGAGCTACCTGTGGGGGTAGGGGGTGAAAAAAAACGTATTTCTGGGATACTTCCACCTGTGCTCTGTACCTACAGAAGGGAACTGAGACGCAGGATAACTGTACCTTGGGTATACTTACCAATAACGAGCATCTTGTTCTTTTCCTGATTTGTTTCTCTGTCTCTAATTAGATCCTCGAAGGCCTCTGATTACCATGCCAAAGCAGCTGATGCAAAGAGAGCCTTGGAGGCAGGCTCATTGACAAAGCATCAGTGACTGATTTCAGAGAAACCTCCAGGCAACTCTCCTAGTAGTACCAACAAACACAGAGCTGGTAAAGCCGGCATTCTGCACACACATTACAAACGATGTCTTATTTAATCCTTCTAACAACCCTCAGAGGGAAACTGAAGCACAGAGGCTTGTGTGGCTGATTCCCGGTGCTCACCTTGGGAGGAGCAGAGGCAGAATTTAAACCTGACGCAGAGCACATGCTTTTTGCATGTGCTCTGGATGCCTGAACACTGGGATGTAAGGACAAGCAAAATCCTTACATCTCTGACCACCACAGGCTGGGGCTTCAGAAGGTACCATCCTAGCCAGTTTATGGATTGGGCAGGGCACAAATGCACCTGCTGGGAGGGTCAGTCGGGCTGAAATCCAGCCCATCCCTCAGGGTAGCACTGTGCCTTGGGACTGCCTTTGCTTTCCCATAAGGCTTGACTCCCTGAGTCACATGTCAGTCTGGGATTGGTTCCTTTTTCTAATTTCTTTTTTTTTTTTTCATTTTTTAAAATTGAAGTACAGTCAGTTACAACGTGTCAATTTCTGGTGTATAGCACAATATACCAGGCATGCATATACATACATATATTTGTTTTCATATTCTTTTTCATTAAAGGTTATTACAAGATATTGAATATGGTTCCCTGGGCTATACGGAAGAAACTTGGTATTTTAAATCTATTTTTATATATAGTGGCTAGCATTTGCAAATTTCAAACTCCCAAATTTATCCCTTCTCACCCCCTTTCCCCAGTAACCATAAGATTGTTTACGATGTCTGTTTTTGTTTTGTAGATGAGTTCATAGTGTCCTTTTTAAATTTTTTTTTAGATTCCACATATGAGTGATATCATATGGTATTTTTCTTTCTCTTTCTAGCTTACTTCACTTAGAATAACGATCTCTAGGTCCATCCATGTTGCTGCAAATAGCATTGTTTTATTCTTTTTTATGGCAGAGTAGTATTCCATTGTATAAATACACCACAACTTCTTCATCCAGTCATCTGTCAATGGACATTAAGGTTCTTTCCATGTCTTGGCTATTTTGAATAGTGTTGCTATGAACATTGGGGTGCATGTAGCTTCTTGAATTAAGTCTCCCTCTGAATGTATGCCCAGGAGTGGGATTGCTTGATCATATGATAAGTCTATTTTTTGTCTTTTGAGGAATCTCCATAATGGCTGCACCAAACTGCATTCCCATCAATAATGTAGGAGGGTTCTCTTTTCTCCACACCCTCTCCAGCATTTATTATTTATAGACTTTGGAATGATGGCCATTCTGACTGGTGTGAGATGATATCTCATTATAGTTTTGACTTGCATTTCTCTGATAATTAGCGATATTGAACATTTTTTTCATGTGCCTATTGGCCATTTGCACAAATCTTAGCAATGTTCTCCTAGGGCAGTCTACCCAGGCAATAGAAATAAAAGTAAAAATAAACAAATGAGACATAATTAAATTTATAAGCCAAAAAACAAATCTGTGAACCAGAAGTCTAGGTTAAAAATGCATTTCCCAGAGCAGAATGCTCAGCAGGGACATTTCTCTCCTATGTTTGAGAGTGAGTACTGTCCACATTTTCTGTTTTTCATGAGTGGACACTGAGCCTTCCTGTCTCAAGCACCACCAACCCACCTCCCCAGCCTGCTGGCAGTGAGGAGACAGTGGTCCTCCTTCTGAAATAACTGAAGCCCCTACTCATATTCCAAGACTAAGGAAGTTCCAGAGAGGATTCTAGAAGGAGACTCAGGCACATGATATTGGATGAGTAGTAGAGAGTTTCACACTGAAGAGCTGGTAGTCTGAGTTCTTGTCCTGGTTCTGACACTGATCTGATGTCACACGGACAGTTTATTTCATTTATCTGAGACTCAGTTAAGTCCTGGACAAGCAGGGCATAACACCACCTACCACAGAGTCATTGTCTAATGAGATCTAATAATCATATAGAATAGCGCCCAGCATAGACAAGCCTGCAATCCTAGTTGTTGTCAGTGTCATTATTCACATTTCTCTCGGTTACTTTGCACTCTTGCTGCAAGAATGCAAATGTTGTAAGGACGTAAATCCAAGTATTTACATGCAAATGTTCTGCACGTTGCAGAACACTTGGCAAATATAAAAGATGATAAACTCATTGGTGACATTCAGTCCCTCTGTGCCTCAGCTTCCTCATCTGTAAAGGGTAGAGTGTATTGCCTGTCCCTCACGCCAGTACCCCAGCCAGCTCACAGGTCGATAAAGAATCAGATTAAGAGAAAGCATGGTTGGAAGCTGATTCACTCCACAATAGGTGTCATCTTTGGTCCTGTTCACAGGATACAAACCAGCAGGGAGCTGCTTTCAAGGGGGAAAACAATTACCCTTTCAAGAAATAGCGAGTGCATTCCCATGACCCTGGCTGGCTCCCTAGAAGGAGTCCTGGGGTCATTTTTATCAGATTGTGGAGATTGAAACCCCTGTCAGACAACTCCACCAACATTTCCCAGGTCTCTGAAAAGAAGAAAGCCCTCAGCTCTCTCTCAGAACCTCTAGAGTCCACAACAGAGAGGAGGAATCAGGAGTCTCTGCTGGGGACTGCGTCATACCCCAACCCTGGCCGCCTCTGACCCTGACCCTTCAAGGTGCTGCCACCAGCACCCTCACTGAGTCCCAAAGGGATAGTTCAGATGTCTGGTGGCTGGGGAGGAGCTGGAGGGAGTAGCTCAGGGAATGAAGGTCCTGGCTTAATTAATGACTTGTGTCTGTGCACAGAGAGAGCTGGAGGGAGAGGACTGCCAGCAAGCAGGCAGGGTGAGGCAGCGTGGGACAGTCCTGGACCTACGCTGGTGTCTGCTGCTGTCTAAAGGCCCCCAGCTCAGCCCCACTCTGACTGATAACCAGGCTTCTGAATAGGTCAAGCCTCCCTGGACTTGTGTCTCCGTGTGGCTCAGTAGAAGTGGCATTTAAGGGGAGAAATGTCAGAGAGAAAGGTCTTAAAATAAAGATGCTGACTCCTTCTGTACCTATTTAAGCCTCCAAGCCCTGCAGCTCCAAAGGCTACCCTAGGGACCCTTCAGGCCGAGCCATCCTACTCACAGGTGCATGATGCTGCGAATGTGGAAGCTCTGGACCTTGCCCTCCCCACACTCCAGGAGGACCCCAGCCAGCCCCACCCAACTCTCTGGCCCACTTCCACGCTCCCAGCTCTTAGGAGCCCAGGCCACGACTGGTTGTTCTCAACTTGAATGCAAACATAAAGACACGTCTGGAGCTTTCGATCCAGCAGAAGAGAGAGCTGCAGATAAGTGCCTTATGGTGTGCAAAGGATGCTGAGCAAGAACTACGGGAACACAGAAGAGGAATTTGCTCCAAAGTGGGGAGCAAGAAAGGCTTTCTGAGAAAGCAGTTTCCCGAGCTGCATTGCAAAGGATGAGTAAGAATGAGCCAAATGGAGGGGTGGGTCAGGAATTCCCAGCAGAAAGCTTCCTGAGAAAATCCAAGGGGGCACAAGCCAGTAGAGTAAGAGGACAGGTTTCCAGGGGTTGGGGTTTCTGGAGAATAAGAAGAGGATGCCAGGAGGCCAGGAGAGGCGGCAGGATGGGCATCCCGGGAGCTGGACATCCCTGAAGGCTGGACAGGGGCCTGAGGGCAGGGAGGAGGTGCTGCAGGACCTGGGGCAAGAGGCAATGGGCTCGGAGGTGCTCATTTCAAACACGCATTCTGGCAGCCACATGGAGACTACTGGAAGGGTCAAGATAGGGAGGAAAGGAGGCTCCCCCTTAGGAGGCAGAGAGGATCCAAGTAAGGAGTGAATGGTGCCTGAAACAGACAAGAGTCAGGAGGACACCCCAAGTAGAACCCCTAGGACCTGAAGCAGACTGGAATAAGGAGTTTGATGTCTGAAAGAGATGTATGAAGGGGGACAGGCGGCCTATTGGCTCCAAATAACATTAGGGTGATGGATGGCCCTGTCAAACACGATAGGGCTCTCCTCTCTGAGAAGAGCCACAGTTTGGGGTAATGTTGAACTTAGGGCCCTGGGAGACTTGCTTTTATTAAGGTAGAGCTGGCAGCTAGAGTATCAGCCTGTAGCTCCATCCTGCCACCACACAGCAGGGACCAGGTCTGACTGTGGACAGTGCACATAATAGGTGCACAATTTATGCCAAATAAATGGATGCTTCGACATCTAGGGCAAGTTGCTGGGGAATCCATGAGACACAGTCATGGAAGAGGGAAGCATATTAATACTTATATTGAGACAAGGATGTATCAGGTAATATACCGACTACCCAGTTTGATTCTTACAACAGTCTAGGAACTGGTATTACTACTTCTGTTTTGCAGTAGAAAAAGCTAAAGACACAAAGGAACAAAATAAGTTATCCTTTCCTGTAGCTTCTAAGTGGGATTCCTACACTTTAAGCCCCATTCTGGCTTGTGTCACAGTGGTTCTGAGCCCCAGTTGTGGGGTTCAGTGAGCCTGGTTCAAATCTTGACATTACACATCTGCTGTGTGGCTTTAGGAAAGTTACTTAACAACTCTGAAGCAGTTCCTTCAACTCTAAAATGCAAATATACATAGTATATATCTCCTGAAATGGTTTGAGAATTGAAATCAACATTCAGGTAAGCCTCTAACACAACAGCTAGCATGTAGTGAACATTCAGTAAATGTCAACTCTCACTGCTCGGAAGCTCCTCCCCTGCCTCTGCCCTGTGCTGTCGAAGCCAGCAGAATGGGGGCCTGCGGTTGCTGGTTTGTGTTTCTTTTAAGAAAAAGGTTATTTCATCCACTGTCAGGTAATCAGCCCGAGTTAGAGGTCACCCAGGGGTATTTCTCTTGAAGTGTACCTAACACACTGAATAAGGAAAAAGTCAGAACCTTCTCCAGGGTGTTGCTTGTGCGCGAGTTCATTCTTTTCCATCTTTGCCCTTGTATCATACGCATGTTCTGGAAAGGAAATGAAGAGCCGGTTTTCACACACACACACGCACACACAAACACACACCCCTCTTCTGCCTTTGAAACAATCTCACCAGTGTCCACAAAGTGTGGTCACAGGTTTAACAAATCAGCATTATCTGAGAGTTTGTTGGAAATGTGAATTCTCAAGTCCTACTCTAGACCTATTGAATCAGAAATCTAGGGACTTAGGACCAGCTTGTGATTAACAAGTCCTCCAGGTGATGCTGGCGTTCACTCAAATTTAAGACCCACCGCCTTAGGAAAAGGCAAAAGAGGACCCCAGCTGGCCACTCACTGGAGTGAAGGTCAGGAGGGGCCTGGGCTCAATCTTTATCACTCCCAGTAGTGGCATCAAAGATCCTACCTTCCCTAACAAGTTTTGCTTCCAGCTTCCATGCCCTGGGCTATGGTGGGGAGTTCCTGACCACCTGGGACAGCTATAATCTTGAAGAGGTAGGTGAGAGCAAATAGGCCACCAGTCCTACCATGAACCAAGAATTCTCAGCCCCAAACCTAAAGCTGGAATGGCTCTTACAAAACAAATCTCATACCACCTGTGTTTCCAAATCATCCCATCCTTCAGATGTCTGCAAAAGTGGTTAATACCTATGCATGTGTTTACTCCAAGAAATACAAATGCCAACAGGGGTTAGCCGACCAGCTTGAATGGGTGAAGTGACCTGATCGGGCAGATACTTGGGAATGGTGAGGAGTGTGGAAAATGAAGAGGATGTGTCAGTTTAAAAGACAACTGATTATCATCCCAGCTGTGGGTTTGCAGGGTGTTGAATTTCATGTGGCGGATCTAATATTACAGGCAAAGTCAGAAATCCAAATGTTTGTGTGAAATCCCCTCCAATGTAAACATTGGCTCAGCTGTTTTCCAAGCATTGTGTGAGTCACACAGCTGTGGGTCTGACTTGGCTATAGGCTGACTGTTGGTGATCTCTGCTTTATACAGATACCCTTTTTTAAAAGGGGCAAATGAGGGAGTTTTTGACTGCAATAAACGTGGTTGCTGATTGCCTTGTCATGGTGAGTGATGCCTTGTATTAAACGGAACTCTGAATCTCCAAGACCAGTGATCTTCTCTAGATGACATTGGTGAACCAGCACTGACCACCTGCGGGTCCCTCCCCAAAAATCTCTCAACTCTTCCAAATTAGAAGGGAAACACTAACACAGTGGAAGAGGGGACACTGACTGCTGTTTTCACATTTGTCCCCGGATTAGATTGGCTCCTCCTCGGAGGACCCTCTTTGAGTAAACAGTGACATCCACTGGCTAAAAATCAGATCCTGCGTCACAGTCACTGAAGAAAAGAAACCTCCCCACAGGGTAGCAAGAGCGCTTTGATCCAGGCTGGGGATTCTCGGGTACCAGCAGACAGCTTGAAAAGGAATGAATCCAGAGCCAAGAGAAAGCAGATCTTGGGAGAACACGGATGTCAATGAGATCAAGAAAGAGATGCAGTTCCCAGCACCTGCTGGGCTGCTTTGGGTTTCAGAGTCAGAGGTCTCCCAGCTCTGCTCAGAATCAGTCACCAGATGTCCGAACCACAAGGGACCTGTGGTCTGGACCAGCTAGTGCAGGATCCCCAACCTTATGTGGCTACTGAGCTCTTAAAAGGTGGCTAGTCCGAATTGCAATGTGCTGTAAGTATAAGCTACACTGATTTTGAAGGCTTATTAGAGTACAAAATATCTCGTTGAAAATTTATATTTATGATGTGTTGAAATAATTATATTTTGATATTTTGGGTAAAATATATTATAAACATTAATTTCATTGGTTTCTTTTTACTTTTTATCCTAACTACTAGAAAAATTTTAATGGCAAAAAATGTAAGAATAAAATGGCCCATGTAGCTGGCACTCTATTTGATGGGGCAAGACAGTTAAGTGTCATCTAACTCAGTCGTTCTCAGACCTACTGAGTATCAGAAACCCCTGGGGAGCTTGTGAAATATACAGCTGTGGGGGTCCCACCCTCAGATTCCGATTCAGCTGGCAGAGGGGATGTAACTGGTAGAAACACCACGAATGCGCTCTCCTTCAGTTTCCTTTCTCTGTCATTTCTACATCTAAGCTGTCCTTGATTGCCCTGAGTTTTATTGATCTGTAGTCCTCCTTAAGCACCACTTCATCCTGCACTTCTGTGCTCGCAAATACATAATGCCTGTATTTGCTTAACAGGCATTAGGTTACCTACCCTGTGCGGCGGGCACTAGGAATACAGGATGAAGATGACAGACAATTTTCCTCTCTCTTGGAGTTTATATCTGGGGTGGAGTTGGAGACATCCATCAAATCAGTCAATCAAGAAAAAATACCAGCAGAGAACTAAGAGTGCTGGGAGAAAGACAGACTGGGTGGCCGCTTCAGGCTAGGCAGCGAGGGAAAGCCACTCTGATCAAGCTCAGATTGAGATCTAAGTGAGGCCAGCCACGAGAAGATGATGAGGAAGAGCATCCCGGGCATTGGGACAGCTGATACCAAGACTGATGATGGCAAGGTGGCTGGTGCATCTGCAGAACCAAAGGAAAGCCACGATGGCTGGGGCAAGCAAATTCAACCAGGATCGAGTGGAGGAGAGAGGAGAGGGAGGCTGAGGCTTTAGTAAGCAAGGACTTATTAAGAATGAATCAAGGGCTTTATGTCTGAACTAGATTAAGTTGAAGCGGGGGTGGGAGAAGGAGCATGCCATGCAGAGGGAATAATGCATGCAAAGTTTCCGTGACAGCACGGAGAATGTCCAAAGGACTGGAGGAAGGCTCGTGTGCCCAGGTCACAGTGAGCAAGGGGGACTGTGGTGTGAGCCAAAGACTGGAGGTGAAGCCAGAGTTTGAAGGACCTCAAAATCCCTGCCAGGAATGCAGGTGTTGTCCAACATGAAATGTTTTTAGAAGGTATTTTAGAAGAAGTGTTTTTAAAAGGAGGTATATTCATACTTCTAAAAAACAGAGTCATATATATATATATCCCATGTATATAAATCACATATATACATATATATGTGCTTGATTATGCTGGAACATCTTTGGAAAGACATACAAGAAACTGCTAAGGGAGGAAAATATACTTTTCATTGTATACCTTATGTATGTATCACTTTTTCAAAAAATGAAATATTTTAAAACATACAAAGCTGATATATGAAATTTATCAAGCCCTCACACTTACTGTTGACTCTGCCTGAAATGCCCTACTCTCCAACTTGTTCATGGTTCCTGACTTCAGATCACTCAGTCTTTGCTTAAACGTTAGTTTAAGAAGCCTTTCTTGATGACTCTGTGTAAGGCAGCACCCCTGTCACCATCTCGCCATGGCTTTATTTTCTTCACAGCACTTCAGATTATATTATGTTCTCCAGTAATGTGCACACAGATGATCAGGAAATTTACCTGTCCCATTCACCGGTATGTGTCCCATAGCTGGCTTGTAACACCTAGGACACAGTGAGTACTCAGTAGACATTTGTTGAATGAACAAAGAAAACATTACTTGGCTAGAATGTAGAGGGAAGAAAGCAGATTAGGACCAGAGCAGAGGAAGGGAGATGTGATTAGAAGACTATCTAATCTGAAAGATAGACTGAGAAGTGAGACGAGAGAAGCTGGTGCTATCCAGGGAGAGGGGAGGGAAGAGCTATATCAAGGACAACTCTTAGGACAGACAGCAGTGATGTTCACCAAACTGGGAACTATTGGGCAGGGACTGATTCTAAGGAAGAATTCCTTGCATTTGACTTTGAGAGAGTTGAGTCTGAGATACTTTTGAGAAAGCCAAATGGAAATATTCAGAAGGATGTTAGATTTTGACATATTTCCAGATGAAATAGATGATGTCTTAGATTTGCCTTAAAACATACCTGTCAGGAGGAGGAGTAGGGAGCAGGGGTGTAGATGAAACAAAATGGCAAAAAAGTTGGTTGTCAAAACTGGTTGGTAAGTATTGGTGGTTCATTAAGTTATTCTAATTTAGTATGTGTCTAAAAGTTTTCAGAAAGAAACAAATGCTTTAAAGACTATCACTGGATATACGAGCTTGGAGTAAGAAGAAAGCCTTAGACTGAAGATAGAAATTTAGACAACACATATTTAAAGGTGGTCCTTAAAGCCATGGTCACAGACAAAATTTCCTAGGCAACGAGGATAGAAGGACAGAGTAAGGACTGAAGGAAGCACCTGACCTTGTCCTTGTAGAAATCCATTTAGTGGCTGGGTAGAGGCAGGTGAACCTGCAGAAGAGACTGGATGAAGCAACCAAAGATAAGGAAAACTAGTCAAGTGGCTATGACTCCACAGACGTTCATTTAAAATCAATGCCGTATCAGGAGAAGGCTCTTTCTATTAGCTTAGAGAAGAGCCGGACAGATTGGGTCACTTTCTTGGAGCAGCTGAAGGAGTGGCAGGTGGAGGGGGGCCTGGCTGATTCTTGTGGTCCCCAAGTAGGACAACATGGGCCCACGCAACAGTCAAGGGTAGACAAATTTCCCTTCAACGCGAAAAGAAGTTTTCAGCAACAAGACATGCCCGAGAATCTTTCACTCATGAATAAATGTTCCTGGTCTCAGACACAGCATCAGACACCAGAGAGACATAGAAGAATTCCTCTGGATGGGAAGGGCGCTTGCAAACAGAGGACGAGAATGAACTGGGATAAATAAAGTGGTGAGAGTGAGCAGGGAGCTGAGGGAGGAGGAACCTCCTCCATCCCCTCCAACCTCATGTTCTCATCATTCTGAAAGTCTTTTCTTCTCTACTAGATTTTAATGTGCTGTCCTCTGTCTTTCCCTTTCACAACCCTTGGCACATGAGACCTGGAAAACACTCAGAGAGGGAAGAATGAGGGCCTAACAATAGGACTGAAGCCCCGGCGCCTCACCTCTGCCGTCAGCCAGCCTCTGTGGCTCCACGGACACCACCCCTCCGTGGACAAACTCGCCCCCTTGGCACAAAGGTGTGAAGATGTAGAAGCCAGACCACCTAGGCTGGAATCTTGGCTCTCCCTCTTACTAGCAGTGACCGAATCTAGCAAGTCAGCTCATCTGGCAGTGCCTTTAGCGCCGCCCTCAGGAAGACATCCCCATCTGACAGGCTTGCCGGGAAGATTTGAGAAGTCACTGGGGGACAAACAGCTAGAGCAGCGGCTGGGAAACAATAAGCCCTGAGTAAATGTCAGCTCTTACTCCCCGCCTGTCCCACACGCCTCCCCCACAACTTCAAGTCATCACGTGCCTCTGTGACCTTGCTTGTGGACTTTGCCTAAATCTGATCTTGGCCACCTGGTAGATATCCGGGTCTTTTCGGATCCAGCAGCCCGTGCTACCAGGACCCCACCCCGCAGAGTCAGGCGCACCCTCCTCCCTGGGCCTTGCGGGCCTCTGTGTTCCCCGTCCTGCTGTGTGATCGTGCCCTGTGATCTTATAGGCTGTTCACTAGACCAGAAACTCCTTGAAGCCAGGGATAGGGTCTCACCCTCTCCATCCAACCTGTTCCTAAGGCTCAGTCTGGCACACAGGACACGCCTGGCGAAGCTCTCCGAAAGACAAGAACACTGAACTTGGAATCAAACAGACCAGAGTCTGTGTCCAAGCTTGGCTATGAAGCTTCCAAAGGCAAGTTACTCTGTTTGAGGGCTCAGTTTGTGATCTGGAGAACGGCACTTGCGCTGCCTGCCTTACACTATAGCTGGGATGATTAAATAGCCAAAGGAATGTAAGGTGGGATGTCTATCGCTTCTGCATCCCCTTAAGGATTCAGGCACTCAGTAAAATCCTTGAGCAGGCACTTCGTCCTCTGCTCACTAGCCTTATCAGCCTGTTTTCAGCTTCTTCTGCTAAGAGTCCAGCCCTTCCACCTGGTTGTTAAGGCACTGAGACCTGGAATTGTCCTTCTGTCTCTTTTAATAAATGCAGGTGCAGCTTCCTTTAATGGGCTGTCGGTGAGCAGTAAGAATCTGGACTGCACAATTAAATGAAACAAATGCTTGGCCATCTCTGCTAACAGCTGTGAAGCTCAGGAAACCCTTATGTCCTGGGAAACCGAAGCTCCGGCGTCTGTATATGTTAAGAGCACAGCCAGTTGCTGTTAAGAGATGGCATTATTCTGTTACTCTTAGAGTTATTTTTCTCTTAAACTTCGGAGTTCACACAGTGTGGTAGGATGGCAGAGGGTGGGAGAGGATGATGGCTGCTCTTTAGGGGAATAATTAACCTATGAATGATTGCTGCTAGAGATGGAGAATCTTGCCTGCTCCACCCCAGCTTCCAGGCCCCTGCAATACTTGGGTCCTTTTCCTCACTGCTATCAACAGCTCAGCTCCCATGGCCCTTGGCAGAGCCCCTGGAGAGCTGGGGTCCCATGGGATCCAGGTTTCATCTGAGTGAAGTCCTGGATGCTGCCCCAGCCATCCGATTGCCTGCAGGGTCGGTGTTGAGGCTGAAGGAAGCCCCAGAATACCAAGCCAAGGTCCAAAGTGTTGCATGTCGGTACAAACCTGCTCTTGCTAGGGGAACTGATGCTTGATTAATCCAAACAAGAACCCATCATGTATGCTTATTCCATAAATAAATCCTCACATACAAATGTGGACTCTCTGGACTGAAGCATCCTTCGAATATCTTGTAAGAATTTGGTTACTTTTTTCTTATTATGCCAGCTCGGGAGAAACTGCTGTTAGCGTAGTTTATGCCTGACTTTCTAGGATAAAAAAACAGAACATTTGACTCCCGGGTGGGCCCCACTTTCTGGAGGATGATCATCAGTATTGATGTATTTAGTTAACCAGTGTTTACCAAGCACCTACCATGTGCTGTTTGAGAGGAGAGGCAGTTAACCAGATGGAAATAGAGGAGGTTTCTGGGATGGATGACTGAGCCACAGGAAGGTAAGTAAATAGAGGCAGGCGGCTTACAGTGGGGCAAGGTGAGCTCTTTTACAGACCCAGGGAGCCAGGGCTCAGGGAGCAGAAGGCCCAGCGGCAGACTCTGGAGACTTCGAACAGCTGGAGTGCCCGCTCCTCCTGCCTCTGCCACCTGGAGACTGAGCAAGCCCCTGCAAGTACCTGGATCTGAGGCCCTTCATCCATACAACGGAGGCGAAAATCCCTCTTTCGGAGGTTGATGTGGGAATGAATGAGGTGACATACTTTAGAGGACTGTCATTAAAGAAGCATTCAACAGGATTATACTGTATAGCACAGGGAAATATACACATAATCTTATGGTAGCTCACAGAGAAAAAAAAATGTGACAATGAATATATATATGTTCATGTATAACTGAAAAATTGTGCTCTACTCTGGAATTTGACACAACATTGTAAAATGATTATAAATCAATAAAAAATGTTAAAAAATAAAAAAAAAGAAGCAGCAGCATTCAGTAAACAGTAGCTCCCTTCCTCTTGAGCTAGCCGATCAGAGGCTGGAGACCCAGGGGGCTTTGGAAGCGAACAGAACCAGCTCTGAGTTCCAGCTCTACAGCTAATCGCTGTGGGAGGCTGGGAAAGTCACTCACCATCTCAGCACCCCATCCTCTCACCTCTTAAATGGGGATAATGATGCCTGCCTGGCGGGGGTCTTGCGCGACAATTGAGTTGATGTGCCCGAAGCCCTGGCAGGCATATACTGGGTGTCACCCAGTCCAAATCATTTGGCCCAGGAGATTTCCGCCCTGCAAGGGCAGGGACCACATCTCACCTCGCTCACCTGCTTATTTCTGATGCTTGGCCCTGAAGCACCCAACACATAGGAAGTAAAGAACAATTTTTGGTGAAGGAATGAACTTCCTAATTCTCCAAAGGCAAAACAAAGACCCAGGGACGTTAAGTAATTTACCCTTTTCGAGGGTTATTTTGTCCAAAGTCAAAAAGTGAATTGGTGACCAAACTGGGGGATCTTTCCAGTGCCCTGTAGGAAGCGGGGACAGGAAATGGCAGAGTACACACCTGAGACCCCAGAGCAGGGGGTAACTTGACAGGCCAACATAAATGTTTCTGACTGAGGCCTGTGCCAAAAAAAAAAAAAAGAAAAATCGCACAAATCCCTTAGGGCTGAGAACAAAGAGTCAACTATTTTCACAATCTGATCAGAAAAAAAGTAGCTCAGGGTTTATGATTAAAATGGGGAGGAGCCCAAACAGCATGATTCTCAGGGTCCCCTCGTGCTCTATTGGTGAGATTCAGGGCAACCTGCTAGGCGACCAGAGCTGAATTTTCACCTCTGTGTTATGTTCTGATAAATGCAAAATGGGAGCAGATCTGAACCTGTTTAGACGAACTGGGGAAAAAAAAAAGATGAGGCAGAAACTTGGGATATTATGGCCTTTCTGAGCTTTTTCACACGTGTCTCTATCTCATCTTCCACATGCTGGGAAAACTATGGAAATCACCCTTTTTATCACTAAGCCCGTGACAGTAACACTTAGGAGAAGCTTCCACACGTTAGGATAGAAAATCTATCTCGGGCAGCAATGGGATGTGCCGAGATACAAGGAGATTCGTTCAGAAACACTTCGTAAGAGCAATCTCCAGGGCCTGGGCCATGCCGGACACTCCGTGCTCCCCGCAGAGCCAGAGTTTGTTACCCAGAGGCCCATTAACCGATCTCTGAATCATTCCAGACCCTCAGACAGACAATTCTTCCTGCAATACCCCTTCTGGACGTGATCCTTTTTGGATTCCAATTCCTTTTACTAAGCGTATGACCTTGGGGAAATGATATAACCCCCCTGAGCCCGTTTCCTCATCTATGAAAGAGAAGCAAGACAAGGACCCACCCCATCAGGTTGTCATGAGCACAAAATTAAATGACGCATGTCAGGCATCCAGTGAGGTGCTCAGGGCAGAGCAGGCTCTCGAGAAACGGTTGTTGGAGCTGCTGTAGTTGCCATTTTAATGTGCGTTCGCTCATCAGCCGGTAGATCAGCCAAAGGAATTTAACTTCAAAATCCAACTCAGATGATGTCTTTAAGTTTATTACTTTGGATTTAAAAAAAAAAAAAGAGTGTTGGTGAATGCATAGGCACTTGATTGGAAATCTGGGCTGTGAACTGCCTGCCAATTTGGATGGAGCTCTCATAGCCTCCTAGAACTGAGGACAGTAGACAGATGGCCACATCATGGCCACCTCATGCATTGCTGGGTCCTTCTGTAATTCATTTACTGTAATCTAGGTACATAGATCATTCATACTTAGCTCTCTACCTAAATCCCCTTTTTTTGTAAGTATCTGATGTTCTTCCCTGCATCTCCACAGTGGTTTTCAATATCTAAGATCTGGATATATACCCCAAGTCTATCCTGTTAGATTCAGCCCCTCACTTCAGCCTGCCCTGCTTCTCGAGGTATTTGATTCTAACATCCAAAAGATACACAGACTCTCCTACTAAACCTGCCTCCTTTCTCTTTACCCAACCCACTGATAAAATTGGTAATGAGGAAAATAAATGTGCCGCAGAGAGGAGAAAGGGGGAACAGTAATGTGTATGGAACACGAACAAAGTCAGCCATTTAGTAGTAAGCAGTGGAGTGTGAGTTCTTAAAGTCCTGTGCTCTCAGGTCAGACTGCCTGGCATTGCTAATCACTGTGTGAGCTCAGGTGGATTACTCACCCTCTCTGAACCTTAACTCCATCATCTGTACTATGCGAAGGATGATGATAAGGCCATTTGTTAGGGCAATTAACTGAGCTGATAAATGTTTCTGACACATAGTAGTGCTTGATAAACATTAGATTTTATTATTTTCTCACATAATTGTCATAACAAGCCTGTAGGTGTTATTAATCTTCCTGTTTACAAATAAGGAAACTGAGGCTTACTGGCGTTTAGGTAATTTGTTAGTAACCTTGATATCAAAAGAATATGAAAATGAATATATGTGTGGTGTGTGTATATACATATATGCATGATTGGGACATTATGCTGTACCCCAGGAATTAACACATTGTAACTCACTATAGTTCAATTTTTTTAAAAAAAGTGGACCTGGGAACAGAGCTGCCTGTCCCCAAAGTCCCATTGGCAACAGACTGCCGCCACCCAGGAGAATGCTCCAGGCACATTTACTGATAAGTGTGTATTCTCCTCTAATGCACAGTTCCAGCCATTGCAGTTCAGTCTCTTCTCTCCCGTATTACCCAGGATGAGAAAGAGAAATTAGGTGTCAGGCAACAGGTAGAAAGAATTACAGCCCTAAGAGTTTCTCCTTCCTCTATTAATTTCCCTAGAAGCAGAAGCTCATCTGACATAGGTGAGTCCTACCCAAGGCCCCCAGTCTGAGTTTGTTTCATCCACATTGACAGTATGTGACAGCAGACAGCAAAATATTCTTGGCTTTAGTTAGCATGATGAGTTCTACCACACACACAAACACACGCGTGCGCATGTGCGCGCACACACACACGTGATCAGCTGAACTGAAAACTAGAAACAGATATCCATCCCTTCCAGGGTCCAAGGGGTGAGATCTTACTTCGCCAAGATTCTCTACCTTTGAGTACATGCTTAGTTCAAACTTCAGGCATGCGTTAGACTATGATCCTAGGCTCTGGGTACAAGCGGAATAAGAGATGATTCTAGCAAAGGTTTGAGGGAGGGAGGTCAAGGAGCCAAAAGGTGGCAGAGGCTTTGACAACACCTATGGAAGATCACCAGCTCAAAATGGAATTTCTGGAGATTAAAACAGATAGTATTTCTGTATGCAAAGCAGCCCAGACAACATGATGGTAGGGGCTAAAGATATTCCAACCCTGAATAATGGCTTTCTACTCATCCTTACTGGAGGACTCATGCCAACTCAGATCTGGCCTCTCTGTGTGATGAGTGAAAGCTGGAAACCACCCTTCCTTCCCCAGGACCAGGTGTCTGGTCAGCCACAGGCAGCTGGGAATATTAGGCCTGGCAGCTTCCTGAAAGCTGAAGAGGGTGGAGCTGACTGGACCAGAGTCTGAGCTTAGACTAGAGGTTGTCAAACTTGCCTGCACATTAGAGTCACCTGGGGAAGCTTTTAAACATTGCAAAGACCAGGCCACATTCCAGGTCAAGTAAACCACAATCTGCCCACTAGGACAGAGGCGCCAAGAGTTTTGAAGCCCCTCGAGTGATTCCAATGTGCAGACAAGTTTGGGAACCACTGGTTTACAGCCATAGTTCTTACCTGGGGGCGAATTTGCTCACCAGGTGCATTTGGCAATGTCGGAAGACATTTTTGGTTGTCACACTGGAGGATGATGCTAGTGACATCTTGTGGGAAGAGGCCAGGAATGTTGCTGAACATCCTACAATGCTCAGGACAGCCCCACAACAAGAATTATCTGGCCAGACTGGCAGTGGTGCCCAGATCGAGAAACCTAGTTTAGACTCTTGCTACTCACGGTGTGGTTCAGGGACCAGTGGCATAGCATCACTTGGAGCTTGTTAGAAATGCAGAATCTCAGGTCCCACCCCAGACTTACTGGATCAAAACTGCAGTTTCACAAGATCCCCTGGTGACCCATATGCACATTACATTTTAGAAGCGCTAGCTGAGATTTTCTTAGAGTTGTTTCGTGTAATGGGAGGTCCCCTCAGTTTAACAGCTATGCTGGGTTTTTAAAGCACAGCAACCCTTTCTTTCACATCCCGCATTCTCCCCAGTTCTCCCAACAACAACTGAAGCTTGTGTACAAGAACAGCCTCAGGTTTGGATCCCAGCTCAGAAAAGGATCATCTTAAATCACTTAACCTACCTGGGTCTCAGTAGCCTAATCTGTGAATGGGGACATGTGTAAAGACTCGGATAAACTAGAAGAAATTAGGGATGGTGTCTGAACAGTGTGAGCTGGATGGAATCTGAGCTTCACCAACTGATCAGTTTTTGACCGTGAGCAATGTACTTTCCCTTCTTTCAACCTCAATTACCTCCTCTACATAAAAGAGCAGGATCACCTCCGATCACAGGAAAGATTATGCAGATGATGGAATTTAAGGGGTCAATGTGAAAAAAAAAAAAAAAGCAGCAGCAGCTCACTTGGAGTAGGGGCTCACGTACAATCATCACTCGCTTGCTTCCTGAAATACGGTAGGAGCTCCATAAATGGGGTAGCCTTTAATTCAGATTGCACACCACAGAACCATAAATCCCTTCCCTGTATCAATCTGGCAGGGCATATGTTCACAGTCACAGACTCCCCTTCATCCATTCGGGGCCAACACAGAAGGAGGATGTTGTCATCTGCTGTTTTGTCTCGTTGTCTCTGTTGAGACTGTTACTCAAGGGTGGGCAGCATGCCTCGCCTTCCTCCTGCAATCCCACCGCACTTGGCAGTCGGGCGATGTGCACAAAAAGTCCTCAACAAATGTTTTCTGCTAGTGATTCTGAATGCAAAGCCCCTCAACTAGTAAGAGGGGGGACCTGGGATTCAAACCTGGTCCCTCCAACCTCCAAATCCCAGCCGGCTTCATGTCACCACACTACCTGTCCCGTGGCAGGTGCTCCTGTCACACACACACACACACAGAACGCAGCAGCCAAGTAACAACTGCCTGGTGGGGTCTTCTGTAGCGACATGAGTGTTCATCTTTTCTCCTCAACTGGATTGTAAGTGCCTCAAAGCAGGAACTGTGGCTTTTCCTTATTCTGTGTTCCCCAGGGCCCTTACTACATGACTGAGCTCACATCAGAAGCTTGATAAATCTCTGTTAGCCAATGGATTGATTATGGGGTTGGTTGCCTGATCAGGTCACGATCGACTGGAATAAATGCAGCATACACATAAGAGATGTGTGCTGCAATTATATAACCTCCAATTCTGTCTTTAGAAAACTTCTGGAAATTTCTGAATATTTCACTGCATTCAGGAGAGACCTACCCTACCCAGACCTTCCATTAACTCCCAGAAAAGAAGTAAGATACTCTTTAAAGTGAGGATGAAGGGTGGGGAAGAGGAGGCATCTAAGACCCACACCCACAAGGCTTCTTAGGTTCTATTGTCTCCTGAAGGAAAAGCCCAGGAAGGCAGGTCAGAATAGCAAACACACTGAGCCTGGAGAAGTGAGAGCATGGGACGAGGAGTGGCCAGGAAGGAGGGGAGGTGAAGGCATGACTGCCAGAGAAAAGACAAGCACCATGGGGTAGAGCAATGGCTCTTCTCTGGTGGGTTGGCAACAGGATGCTCAGCCCATTCAGCGGCGGGAGGACGGGCAAGCCTGTGGCTTCGGGGGGCTGTGGAGAACATAACCGACACCGACAGGAGTGTAAGAGCCACACCAGATGAGCCAGAGCCAGTTTCAGCCAAGCTGGGCAGCCAACAACGTCACTGGGTCCAAGTGCCTTGGTTTTATCCCAGGAACCACGGAGCAAGAGTTTGGGGAGCCTCCAGCTCTAACAACAAAGCATGGATTGGAGCCATTGGACAGGAGCACAGAGATTTTCAATTCTCCTTTTTGCCACAGACAGACACTAAGCACCGGCTGTGTGCTGACTGTGACAAGGCAGCCACGAAAAGAAGCATAAATGAGCACTGACTTTCCCCCAGTGAGAGGGAGACCTGCTAAGTGGCCAATTCCACTACTCAGCCCTAAAAATATAATAAAATACTAATAAAGAATAAAATAATGCCATTTGCAGCCACATGGATGGACCTGGAGATCGTCATACTAAGTGAAGTCAGAAAGAGAAAGAAAAAGACCGTATGATATCACATATATGTGGAATCTAAAAAAGAAAAAAAAAAGACACCAATGAACTTATTTATAAAACAGAGACAGACTCACAGACATAGAAAACAAACTTATGGTCACCAGTGGGGAAAGGGGCTGGGGAAGGATACATTTGGAGTGCAAGATTTGCGGATACTAACTACTATATATAAAATAGATAAACAACAAGGTCCTACTGTTTAGCCCAGAGAACTATAGCCAATATCTTGTGATCACCTATAATGAAAACGAGTCTGAAAAGGAAAAGACTAAGAGGAGGATCTATTCTTGAGAAATTTCTCCAAAGAAAGGAATTTTTTTTCTGGGCTGATGTCTATGTGCCACCCATTAAAAAAAAAAGGCCCTTCATGGGACCCAGAAGCAGCCCAGATCTGCCTGAGGCTTTACCATACTGTTTCAATCTCCTGGAGGGATTTAAAAACACCCATCTGAGGCCCCTCCTTCTCACCATTCTAAGAAAAGAGCTCAGACTTGGATCAGTCTGGCGGATTTCTTAGCTTGCCATGAAGGTAACACAGGGAGGGAGAGAGCCAGCTCCAGTACTGTGGGGAAATGGCCTGGATCTCGGGGTATAATAGCTCAGGAAGAAAAAGAGGCTGCATGGAAAGGGTAATAGCATGGCAATGGTATTTTTAATTACTGTCCATGAACATGAGAAACTGTAAGATGTTTAAATTTATACACGCACACACTCTCACACCTGTTCCTCAAAAGGAAATTTGCTTACAGTGAAGCTAAACAGCGCAGAAGCCCTTCTTTAATGTAATGGAAGGATCTCCCTCTGTCACTGCTAAAATTCTGCAAGGAGAAATTTTCACAAAGGCCGACAGGAATGTAGTGTGGTCCTTCAGTTACCAACGAAGAAGGGAATAAATTTTTGATCACCTATTTTGTTCCAGGCCAGCAATTACTCCAGATGCTGAAATTAATTCATCTCACTTAACCCTTAGAACAACCCAATGAGATACAGTTCTGAACCTTCACTCACAGATGGCGAAGTGAGATTCAAAGAGGTGTAATAACATTCCCGAGATCTCATAGGTAGTAAGTCCACGATTTCATCAAACATTTGCAAGTTGACAATCCGATACTGACTTTTGCCCCAACCTGCGCCCAAGCACACCACTATCCCAACACCAAATCATCCTCGGGGTGGCGGGGGCAGTGGGGGGATGGATAATGCTTCTCTCTGACGCATCTTTCTAAAGGCAGATCTGTTTCACATCAATCTGCCAAGTGACCAATTAACACCCTCCCTTTCAATAACCAGCCCCAGATTCCTGGAAGGGAAGGGAAAATGTGGTGTCTTTTCAGAGCACATTGATATTCATGTCGATTACTCCTCTCCTTCTCCATTCCAGCGGCACATAAATTACCAGCTCTGTTGTCAAATGCTGCATGTAATTGTGTTTAGCATAACATCCCAGGGGAAGAGAAAAGTCGTCAGCTCTGCTATGGGAAGAGACATCCCAATGGGCACTGGAATGGAGGTTGAAGGGTGATGTCCACCCTCTCTTCCTTCTCGCTCCCTTCGTGCCACCACCCACCTCCCTCAGAGCCTGGGAGCCCGTTCCTGTGGACAGCCACAAATAGGAACAGAGCGGATCAGAGTGCGAAATGGATAAGCAATTACAGTTTAAAAAAAAAAGAAAAGAAAAGAAAAAAAACAATGAGGTGGCTTTTATTTGTCAAACCATGCAAACCCAGGAAAGCAAAAATATTTCCACTACTTTTTGATGGCCAAGGGGCAGGTCCTGTCCACACCTGTTTTAGTAAAACAGAAGAAAAGAACAAACATTATGCGGGTCATCACTATGAACCATACCAAGCAATAATGACCTCAATTTCTGCTGCAGCCCTGAAGTTAAAAGTCAGGGCTGTTATCTGACTTGTCCAAGGTGACACAGCTTATAAGTGCAGAGCTGGTGGGTATCTTTTCTGGACTCTCCTCTGGGAGCCCTGTTCTTTCTCTATCCCTGCATTCACCTTTTCCCTGGGGTGACAGCTCCAGCTGACTGGCCCAGCTGAAAATCAACCGACCAAGAGGCCATCTTTGGAAAAACCACAAAGAAATAATCCTCTTGAACTCCAAAAGAAAATGATCCTCATCACCACTGTCAATTAGAATTAAGTTTGACTGCAGATAAAACTCAAAAACAAAAAACTATAACTTAGATAATTCTCTCACCTAAAAGAAGTTCTGGTAAAGAGCTCGATGGAAGTCAGGAACCTAGGCTTTCTCTGTCTTTCTGCTCTGTCACCTTCAGATCATGGCTGCCATTGTCAAAGTCCCTCTTGGGTCCAGATGGCTGCTGGAGCACCTGCCATCACCTCTGAATGCCATGTACCAGGAAGGAGGAAGCAGGGAAGGGCAAATGGGCTGTCTCTCCTTTAAGGAGCCTTTCTAAATGTTCTCCCCACAAACTTCAGCTTGGATTGTGGCCAGAAATATTCACATGCTCACACCTAGCTGTAAGGGAGCCTGGCAAATGTGGTCTACACTGGGCATCCTGTCACCCTGACATTTACCAGCACTCTGTTCCTACTGGAAGAAGACAAAATAACAATGGGTAACAAATAGCTGTCTCTGACTCAATCAACACCACCCACCCCCACCACCATCATCACCCCTCTTTCCCAAAATCTTTCTATGCTAAATACTTTAGCTCAGTTCACTCGACAATAACCCTGCAAAGGATACCATTTTTCCCCACTCTACACACAGAGACATGGAGACTAATGGAAGCCAAATAACTTACACAAAGTCACAGAACTAAGATACGAACCCAGAAGATGCATTTATTATTAATCATATTTATCCTGATACCAAACTCCTTAAAGTACCCACGTGGCATAAATGTCTAATGTGATAAAAGTTAGTTGAGAAGAACTTTACTTTTTAACTTGAAGGCAACTGTTTATCCAGATACCATATCACTAATCTCTCTGTCTGGCTCCACAGCCCAAGATTCTAACCACTGCCCTATATTTTTCACCCTTCCATGGTAATTTCATGAACTGAACAGTGGTGGAGAAATTATGGAATTAAAGAAACCTCAAATTAGCCATGGAGGAAGCTACTTAGTTTGGTGCTTAGAAGGTGCTATTTTACTGAGAAGGATATCAGAAAAGTTGTCAGTAATGATCTCTCTCCCTCATATATATACATATATACATATGTGTGTGTGTGTGTGTGTAGCGTTTATACACTCCCTCCTTCTCTCTCTCTCTCTCACACACACTTAAACTTTCCATCCTTCAATCAAATGACAAGTATCAGTCTACCGAAAAAATACCCAGCTTTGCCTTCCCTCTTTGTCATCCACTTATAACTAAACATTCATTTCTCTTCTCAGTTTATTCCTATTGTGTCCCGAAATGTCCTTCATAGTTGTTTTGTTTAGGAGTTCTTTTTCAAAATTATTTCAAAAGAGAGGCTGGCTTGGTTATAACCCTACTCCTCGGTCTGCACATCCTCTGACCTAATTGGATGCCACGGTCCCAAATGGGATAAGAATGTCAGCAGTCAAGAAAATATAGTTTCCCAGCTGCTACAGAGGGAGGTGAACATTTTTATTAGACCTGTAAGCAAAATGTCAAACTATGGAAAGTCTTAGCCAATAGCATTCTTGCGTTTGATGGCTCAGCAAGGAAGACCTGAAAGCTGCCTAGAACTGGTCCTCTTAATGCTCTACATTCGGGTTTTGTCAATACCAACAGCAAACATACCTGAAGATGCCATAAGTAAAACTGGACCTGACAGCTCATTTCTACCATTTACCTTCAAGTAATTCATAGTCTACGGGTGAGCCAGGCACATGAATTAACAATCCCAGACCACAGACTTAGAGCTCTGCTCACTAATGAATAAATACTTTCAACACTCAGGATGATAATCAACTCTATATAGGGCCATATGGGGGACTGCCTGGAAGAGGTGGTGTTGGAAGATGGACCTGGATGGACTCCTGAAGTTATTCATAAGTAGCAAGCGTCCCACAGGGAACCTCAATTCTCAATTGTGAGCCTATAATAAGGGCTTTGTCCCAGGCCCAGAAGCAGAATGTCTTCTATGTGCATTAGCAATTAGCATTGACTTTCATTGAAAATTTCTTGGAGAAACTGAGATAATGTTAAACCATGCCCTAAAGAGCAAACACAATTTTTAATAATACCTGTGAGATATTTCTTTTCCTTGCTCACATTTTTCTCCAGCTCCCAGTGGCGTCATTTCTCCCCCCTCTCCCTGCACACCCCTCTAATCTCCTCAACATCCCAAGTCATCGGGTTCCCAGCCTCAGCCTGTGCATCCAGCTCAGCAAAAAACACAAGGCCAAGGTTTACAAAGAGCCTCCGGAGAAAGCCCTTCAAGGAGTCATGACTCGTTATGCAAGTAGGTCCTTGGAGAATCTCTCCCCCTACTCTAGGCTGTTAATCAAAATGTTTACCCAACAAAAACCAGGGCTGAGGAAAGAGGAGCATCATTCTGATTCCAAGAAAACAAAATGTTCTCCATATCCTTGCACTGAGGCAGGATTTTTCCCAGGTGCAGTAGGTAGCGAAAAACAATCCAGGAAAGGAAATAGCAAAAAGCAAGGACAAGAAGCAGTGAAAATGGATGTCCCAACAAATGTTTGGGAAACAGCAAAGGGTCTGGTGTGGCCAGAACAAAGGGAGCAAAGAGGTGAGTCTGGAAGGAGTGAGCAAGACAGATGAGTTAAAACACCTCCTTCCGGTTCCAGGTGTGTGAATTTTATTCTGAAACTTGATGCCACATGACTGCCCTGTGTTTCCTGCCTCCGTTTTAGCTTCTCAAGGTGTCACTGACAGTCCTAAAAGAGATAATTAACTAGCCTGTCTCTGCGTTGTGTTTCATTGCAAAGTGAAGAACAGAGATAGTAAAGTTTGGTTACAGCTTTAAGTTTAATGTCGGAGTTAGTAATTTGGGAATTATATATAATCATATGTGTATGTATGCATAAATACAAAAAGAGAGAGAAAATTAACTCTTCTGCTACATCCGCCTTACTTAGCTTTTAACTTTGAATGCATCATTATATTTATTCATTTAGATTCTGCCTATTTCCAGAATAAAAAAAAAAAGGGAGAGAGAGAGAATTTGAAACACTTTACCTTAAAAGAAGTATAATAAGATCTTTTCTCAAGATAGAAGACAATAGCTACACATTTTAGAGAGAGATTAGGGAAAATGTGATATTTTAAAATTCTGGTTAAGGAAAGCTATTACTAAGTAAAAATGGACAAGTTCCCAGTAGGCAGGTTAAAGACATGCATGTAATAGGTTTAGAAAACACAAGCTTTCTCTAGGCTCTGAAATAAGGAAAAATGTGTATTCCACGGAGATTCTTTTTACAGGGGAACTGTTTTTACAGTTAAAGAAATATTAGGGGCTGAGATCCACATCTTGGTAAATTATAAAATAATCCTCTTTATTCCTCCTGTTCTCTTTCAATACTGTGCCAAATCTCAAATTCCAATTTAATTTTTTCCTTTGTTCTCACCCTTGTGAGGTTGTACTTGAAAAACAAAAAAGCACACACCAGCTCAAATTGGGACTTCTCACCCCATTGTATTTTTTTGGCAGCAGTGATAGGCTTTGCCCACAGGTTCACATCTAACTCACAGACCGAAGTGTCATTATGTCATCTCCCACCAAAGCATGCTAGGCGGGAGTTAGGGGAGGTGACCACCAAAAAAAAAAAAAAAGAAAAAAAAGAAAAAATTAAAGATTACTACTTAATCCTTGTTAGCATGAAAACATAATTATGCACTGTATGTTTTTCAAAGGCGAGGGTCAGGCCTGTCAGAACACCTACCAGCTTGCAATCTTGTTGTCACCATCAGTCAAGAGGAAAGCATCAATTTATTTGAACAGCCTTTGTCAAAGTTGGTCTGAGAGCATGCTGCATGAAATAATAAGGATGAGTATTAAATTAATAAAAATAATAATAGTTACTGTTCATTGACTGCCTCCTGTTCTAAGTGCCAGCACTCTGCAGCATGTTATCTAATTCTTACAACAATCCTGTTATATTATTGAGAAGCTGAAGTTGATCGAGGTTAAGTAATTTGCCTAATTCAAGCTCACTGCAAGACAAAATTCAAAGCAATGCGCTTCCAACTCTATGTGGATCGTGGAACAACGTAATGAATGCTACCCTCAATAAAAATGTGACCGCCATAAAGAAGAGCGTTAGAATAAGTGGCACTGGAGACCACCGATGTCACGACAATAAAGCTCTGTTCTGTAAACACAATTCCATAGGAAGCGAGAACGCTAGAGTGGAGTTGTCGGGCCAGCCCTTCCTGTAAGAACTACTCCTCCATCTCCCACTTGATCCACATGGACACAGCCAAGGAACTTGGCTTCATTTTATCTCAAGTGGTCCAGACTCCCTGGTTCCACAGTGTCGCTGGTCTGTGAGTGACCCAAGATAAATAAGTCAGACTTCCTTCTCCATAAAATTTCCACTTGGGACTAAGAGTTTCAATCTGGCCCCATCTAGTGAAAAGAGGAGATGACAATTCAGTTGGTATTATTCTAGGGGCTAACCATGGTGTCTGCCATGTGGCCCAGAGGCATATAAAGACTGTCTCCAAAGAAAGAGAAACAAGGTGACCTTGAAGAGAGAGGAGGTGGATGCAGTCTAGAAAGGCTGTGGGCATCCAGCTTCTTGTTCCCATTCATTCCTGAGAGCCAGATGCCTCCCTGCTCTGTGCTCTCCAAGACCATATCAAAATGCTTTTAACAAATCCCCCTTTTATGCCAAAAAGTATCTTGTAGATTTCTTTTCCATGGAACTGAGAGAGCCCTAACTACTCAGGGTAGTCTGAGCAAAGAAGGTCTGGAGTTCGCTCACGGCCTGGTTTAAGGACTACAATATGAATCCTGGGGAGGTTTGAGGGTTAAATCATGAACACATCCCTCAGATATCCCCCCTCAAGTGTCAGGAAGCTCTGCTCTCAGTTTGAAAGAAACTGAAAATCTAAAGTAAGTTTCAGGCAAGAATCTGAAAAGCTATCATTGTGTGCTCAGAATATTCATATGCTAGAATTGACAACCACCAGGAGGTCAGAGATCTGTCTTTGATATGATAAAGAAAGGTAGGCTGATAGGTGAGGGCTGTTACAGAGCATCTCACAGCATGGTTTAAGGTTTAAGGTCTGTCAGTAAGGTTTAATATTAAGTGCTGTCTCCATATATAGTCAAACTGGGAGGGCCTCGAATGGCTTAACCACAGTCCCTAGCCAAACAACTCTCCTTGTCAAATGGGCCAGGTGAAGTGCCTGTTTATCCCTGAGTAGAGGGTTTCCATTCCCTGACAGCCCATGCAATTATTCAGACCAACTAACCACATCCCACCACCCCTCCCATCAGGAACCCAGGGCCACCTCACCCTCTTGATACTACCAAGCGCGCCTCCCACAGCTGAGAGCTGTTTATTCTGTTCCTGAGTTCTACCGCCCTGTGGCCCTATGTGGTCCCATGTCTTCCAGCCCCAGGCTGTGAGTATGTGTGATGAGTAAACTACTCTTGAGTGCACCTGTCTGTGTCAGGAGTTATGTGTTTGGCCATCCCCATAACCCCAGAGTGGTTCACCAGTGGGGTGAACAGCAGGTGATTTAAGACCTTGTACAAAATGATTCATTGAAAATGACAGAGCCTAAGTGTATTCGTCTGTTAAATAGGGATAATAATATACCTACCACACTACACAGGGTTACAATAATGAGTCCATAGCACTCAGGGCAGCTTCAACACATGCACGTTCTTAGTAAGCATTAGAGAAATTTAAAACAAAAAGGCAGAACCTTGACTGGTCCCAACTTTCAGAACATCTACTCAATGAAACATCCAAAATCAGTTACAGTTGATCCAGGAAAACGTGAGTAACTCAAATGAATCAATCAGTGATCAAGCCTGCATAGTGCATGATCTAATGTGTTAAAATGTACAAAAATGACAATCTTCCAAGCAGCCGTGGGGAAGGGAACAATTACCATGGGCTGGGCGTGCCGACTAGGTTTTTGAGAAGAAGGAAGACTTTGATGTTGGCCTTAAAGAATTGCTGGAATGAGGAGAACGGTATTATGTATGAAATACATCTCTAGTAACTTCTCACTATTCACAGGCTTACAGTCCTGGAAAATAATGAAATTGCCAAAACTGCATTTGACTAGATCATGTTTTTAAAAGTGAAAATATCATTAAATCTGCATTTATCCATCAATCTCTAGCTCAAGCCATATCCTTTTCAGAAAGGTGGCTCATCTGAGGATCCTTCACTGCCTGCTCTGGGCTACTGCTGTACCAGGACCTGTTGCTACATGGCCTTCATGTCCCTCAAGTCCCAGAATGTAACTTACTTGTGTATTAGGCTTGAAACCCAATCCACAAACTCAGACATCAAGTGAATGCAACTTTTTCTATTTTATGTTTGACTCAATTTCAGCTCAAGATAGCGTAAATTCCAGGGGTGGGGCTTGTACAATGCCAAAGCAGCCATAAGGGTAGAACCTCAGGTCCTCAAAGTCATCTGTGCATGTGAGCTGAGATGTCCATCACCCTGTCTGTACCTGCATTTTCGGTCCATGTGAGTTGATCTTGAGTTACCCCAGGTCCTGCCCCCTTGTTTTCCAGGCTCAGAGCCTCTCTCCACTACCTCCCTGCCATTTCAGGCACCAGGAAACCATCCTACTGCTAAAACCCCCGATGCTCTTCCATTTCTTCTCTCAGATTGGTACCTCTTTCCAAGTGCGTGTATTTGACGGCAGTGATTGGCTTTGGTTTGCCCACAGGTTCACATCTAACTCACTGACTGAAGCGTCTTACGTCATCTCCCAGCAAAGCATGCTAGGTGGGGGTTAGCAGAGATCACCATGAAAAACGGAAAAATTAAAGAGTCCTACTTCTCAATCCTTGTGAGCATGAAAATGTAATTATGCATTTTGTGTTTTTCAGAGGCGAGGGTCATGGCTGTCAGAACACCTATCAGCTTGCAATCTTGTTGTCACCGTCAGTCAAAAGGAAAGCATCAATTTATTTGAAGCAAGCCTTTGTCAATAGAGTTCTGAGAGCATGCTGCATGAAATAGTAATTATTAGTATTAAATTAATGATAATAATAGTTACTGTTCAGCAAGTGCCTCCTATGGGAAGAGTCCCGCCACTTTCCCAGGACTGTACCCACTAGAAGGGTCTCGGTACCATCTGTCCAGGATCCAGCAACATCAGTGTCATCACTTCTCCAACTCTGTCTCCCTTCTCTAAGCCAAAATATTCTTTTTCTAGTTAGGATGGGGAAGGTTGGAGAAGGGAATCCTCACTTTATCTCCTCAATCCATGAGTCCTTTCTGTTCTGATAAAAGATCAAACTTTAAAAACCAGAAGCCAGAAAGTGACTCCTCTTTTCTGTTCTTTCTGTTGTCACATCCCTTCCCTGAGTGGATGAGCACAGACCGGCCCAGCTACTTAAATGGGAGACAGGTCCAAAGGGGAAAAGGAACGATCAGGGAGATAAATCGTTAGTTTGAAGTTATCTCACCACATCTGTCTGTGCCTCTGCCTCCCTCGCTAGTCTGTGAGCTCCTTCACCATATGGCCAGACTGTGGTATTTATCTCTGTCTCCCCAGCGCAGATCGTGGGCCCAGGAATTCAGACAGGGTCCAGGGGAGGAAAGGGTGGCTGACTGAATGAGTGAGTCATGCCTTGGACTTGGTCTTCCACCCACCTGTCCTACTCTGTCACCATCCCAAGCTGTCATCCTTTGAGTCTCCACAGCCTCACACCCAAAGAAATATGCTACACTTTCTTTTCACGGGGTTTGAAAAGTGTTCTTTTCCTTTCCTACGCTGCAAAATAAATAACACATAGGCTTTTAAGCTATTTTCAAAGACTAAAAGAATAAAATAACGTGCCTGCACGTATGCCTTTGTAAGTTTATTCGCAAACACCCCCACAAATTAATGTACGCACATACGCTAACCTGCGTTGCAGTGGGCTTTGTTCCAGGGGTGAAAAGACCTTGCCTTTTATCAGTATTTTCAGAACTTCTGAAATAAACTATTGCACTGAAATCCTTGTCTCAGAATCTGCCTCTGGGAGGACCCAAACTGTGAGAGTCTAGGTGGCTTCCTGGAGGAAAAGATGCCTCCAGAAGTTAGTAAGCGTTAGAGGAATGACCAAGTAGAGTCAAGAGAGGAGGCATCTGTGAGCAATGCAAACCCCACGGGTGTCTTCTGACTTCTATACACTCCCCCATGCCTTTGCCCAACACATGCTGGCACTAAATTTCATGTACACAGAAATAAGCCTTCCAAAATGAGCTAACAATGATCCGATACTACGCAGGAGTTTTCTAGACATCAGTGGTTCTCAAAGCATGGGTGCTGGGTTAGCATCACCTGGGAAGCTTTTGGAAATGTCCATCCTCAGGCCCATCCCAGACTTCAGAAAGTCAGGAGGTGGCTATCAGACTTCACAAGCCTTCCAGATGCTTCTGATGCATGCTCAAGTTTGAGAACCCACTGCTTTAGGCTACAGAAAGACGACAGAGAATGCTGAGCTGTGAGCACGACAGAAAGACCAGCCAGGTCATGGGCAGGGGGATTTGCTGCCATGTACTGAGCTTGCTTCTGGATGTGGCACTGGTCCATTCTGAGAGTTTCTTTCACCGGTCTGTAAAAGAGTGGTTCACAATAATACATACCTCTCATGGGTTAGCGAGAATGAGATGCCATCGTGTATATGGAATATACGTAATTGTTAAAACGCCATGGAAATGCTAGGCAAGCAGGCAGGCAGCTTTTAAAAAGCCAGCAGCAGGAGCAGGAGAACAGCTTGACTGGAGGTTCAGGCGGATCCTGAACAGCCCTCTGAGGGCCTGAACAGCTGCTGGGATCAGCCCCACATCTCAACAAATGCACCTGCCATTTGTCTGCCCCGCAAACGCGAGAGCCCCTCTTCACCCCTGCCCGCAGCCTCCCGGGACCGGGCTCTGAGAGCAGGCGGCCACTTCCATCTGATGTCCTCCCTGCATCGCGACTACAGATGGTGATGGTTTACAAAGTGCATCTTTCAAAGATGCCTGGCTCCCGCATTTTCTCCCTGCACTGCCTTTCCAAATGCAGGGGTGGAAGAGAAGAGACGGAGGAGGGGGAGAGGGGCGAGGGGAGGGCTGGATCGACTCTCCAGGACCCGTAGGCTGCCCCTGCCTGTCTCAGCCTGGCTTCCTCCAAGGCTGGCCGTTGTGGGTCAGAAATGAAGGGGTAATTGCGTCATAGGTGGAGCAGGGTCTAGGACCTGAGGAGGAGGCTTGATGCAGATCTGGGCAAGCAGTTTGCTCATGCTTCCCCTGTTTACAGAACAAAGGCAGGTAGCTTCCAGACAACCCTGAGCCCTGCTGGGAATGGCTGTCAGTGGGTCCTGTCGGGGAGAAGGGCCACAGCACATGAATATCAAAGAGTCCGCCCTCCTCTGTAGGTGGACTGTCATGGTTCAGTTTCACCTCCTGGAATCCCTGTTGGCCTCTGAGGCTGAGCACGGCAGAAAAAATTATGAGCAAAAAAGAAAACAGAATCCAATGGGGCCATGAAGGAGCCAGCAGATTTTCCCTGGCATCTTTCTGCATCCTGGAGAGAAGGCAGATTTCCTCCACTACATGCATCTGTCACAGTACTAAGGTTTTCTGGAAAAGGAAGAGAGCCAATCAGGAAGTCTTGCCTTACTGTGGATCTTGCTTTTTTTCACTTTTAGCACCCAAGAAGGGATGCCAGTCTGCAAACGGAGGGAAATTTCCACAACGGATGTATTTTCTTCTACAAAGTCAGAGGAGAGGATCTCCAAATCACTACCAATTCTGAGAGCCAAGCATCCCAGCAACTCTCTTTGCTAGTAAATCTAGAAAACTACAGTCCTCGAGCACACAGATCTACAACTGTAAGCGTAAAATTCTGGAAACTATTTTTTACCAAATGTCTAAGATTATTCTCAGGTGTTTAAGCCTTTCAGCTAAACAGCCGAGCCTGGTCCGAGTTCCAGAAGCACAAATGGAAACGGTATCACACTTTCAGCTCCCAGGTTCTGACAAGACGCCAAGGGGAAGAGAGAGCAGACACCATTGTCACCCAGAGGAGAAAGGATGAATGATCTCCTTTCTCACGACTCTAGACAAATTTTACAGATTGATTTACAGCGTGTAACAATAGCGAGAAAGGAGAGCAGGAGAGGGTGTGCTCCTGGCCTCCGGGCTCTCAGACATCACTGGCCCTGGCGGTCCAGCCAAGAAAGACCAAGAAACAAACGGAAGAACAATGCTAAAAGGGAAGAATCACTCAGCCCTGTGGTTTTAGAAACACTATTTCTCTGTCTTTCTTCCTGGCATTCTCCTAAGCCTGCAGCGATGGTTTTTCACATTTTTCATTTGTACGGACGCCAATTTAGCTCAGGGAACAGAATAAAGCACAGCTCTCCATTAAATACACTCTGAAAACTGGAAGTTCCTGTTTGGCCAGAGTCTTAGCCACATGAAGCCGAGGTCTGCAACCAGGGAATCCTATTTAGCTTTTCTTTGTGTTTCACTTCCAGCGTAAGAGGATCAGGGCTGACACATTCTTTCCAATTGGAAGGATTTTTGAAACCTATGTGCACAACAGCACAACGGGAAACCGTAGAAATTCAGTCCCCACCATCTGACGGCAATGGGACTGCAAATGAAGAGACTACCTTAGGCTTCCTGAAGATCTCAAAACGGATCACCGATGGGTATTAAAATATTCATTAATCTCTGATGAGTCCTCTCCTTGGGCAGCCCTGCATTAGATCCTCTTATAAGAGGGGCAGGAATTGCCCATAAAGTGCCTGGTTTAGGTTCAGCAAGGCCCACCCCACCTCCACATCCAGAATTCAGGGTTTGCTGTGAAGACAGCAGGTAAATATGTCCGGGAAGCGTGAAGCCTCCTAGGAGCGAGAAAGGTCAGGGACTAGAATCTATTCCTTTTTGAGGTTGAATGTTTTTATTATAAACCTATTATCATGCCCTTAACATCCATCAAGAGGATGGGAGAGGAGAGCCTATATCCAGAAAATGTTTAGCATCACCAGGGGTCATAACTGCTGGATCCAGGATAGGAAGGAGGCAGGGTAACTACAGAGCATGCACTCTTTTTCTTTTTAAATTGAAGTATAGTTACAATGTGTCAATTTCTCGTATACAGCACAGTGTCCCAGTCATGCATATACATATATTCATCTTCATTTTTTTTTCATTAAAGGTTATTACAAGATATTGAATATAATTCCCTGTGCTACATTGATCACCGCGTTGACCACGGCATTATGCTAAAAGGACACTTTGAGAAGAGGCACCACGTTGATCCTCACGACTTTGTGTCCCCCCACACACCAGCACCTGCTCCCAGGTCAGTGTCGACCCTGAGGAGGAGCCTCCCCGACCCGCCTACCTTCGTACTCATGCTCAACCTTCCTTCCCCCTCACCACCCTCCCTCTCAGATACGCCCCGTCGAGCTGTTTCAATTTACATAATTGCTCTGCGTTTCTCTGCACAGACCCGACTGACACTGTCCAGAAGCTTGCGTGAAAGAATGGATTCTTCGTGGATGCTTGGAACCTTTTCCTTTCTGCTGCCAGTTCTACACTGTTAAACTGCCCACCCATCTGCTGATAAAACACAATAATGTGATTTATCGCCAGGCACGCAGAAACATCTCAACAAATTGGATTTACTTTATCTTTTAAAAAATGTTGTTTTGGCTTTTCCAAAATGTCCTTTACACGGGCTTGTCCTTCTGATAAGTTGAGATGACTTTGAGGGGAAAAAGAAAAAAGAAAAAGAAGAACTTCATTTATACTCACTCTCCCATCTGATTCTAAGAAAGATTTGTCTACCCCGTGTTGTCACTGGAACTTTTGCTAAGAGGCTCCAGAGAACAACTCTCTTTCTCCCCTTCCCTATCTGTCCCAACCATGGTTCTGCTTCCTGGGAGAGGGACTCAGGAAGTGAGGAAGCCTTCTCTTCCCTCTTTGCATCCACAATCCTTAGGGCTATAAACACAATAATAACCTAGGGTCTTCTGTCATTTATTCCCAGCCTCTCTCACTCCAACCTCACTCCCTACAGCTCCAAATCTCACCACTTGCCCAGATCCTTTCTTGAGAGCCCTTTGGAGTTTTTGTCATTTTCGCCAATGGCGACTTTACCTTCATTCTTTTTCCTGAATGGTCCCCAAACACCTTCATCTGGCTATTCCTGACCAACACAGCTTTCTCCAGGGTCCTGGCCCCAGGGACGGATGCTCTTCTGGTAGCTCTGCTTCTTATTTCAGGGCATATTTTGCAGTTCGTTTGCAGGACCATAGACAGATCATTGTAGATGTAGGTAGAGAGAATTATTGTTCTCTTCACACTGTTTTGTCTACTCTCAGACTGTTCCTCTCCCATTTCAATCAAACTCCCCTCCTCCTGGGCCCCCAGCTCCGATCAGTCCTGCACTTTATCCATCCTGCTGCTGTTGGAGCCTGATTATCCTGCACACCCAGAATCATCTGCCTATTCTCCCGGACAAGTTCACCATCCACATGGATCTTTCAAAGTCTTCAACCCACACCACCCACATGGAGAACTCAACCCAGATCAAGATTTCTTGACCTCCTCTAAGAAAATATTTCACTTTTTTTCTACTTTGGGGATCCCCTCTCATGGCCACATCTTGAATTTTCTTTAGCTAGACTTGTGATTGCCCTAACTTCTAAATTATAAGATCATATCCTTCTTGCTAACTTAGTCCTTCTCTCTCACTAAACAAGACCTCTTCTAGGTCTTCCTCCTTGTCACAACTTTGCTTCTCTGTGGACAATGACCTTTCCTACCTTCACTTTCTATGTCTATGGCCCTGGATCATGGGGTCAATAATTTCTGTGAAATTCTTCCCCATCTCCTCATTTTCACTCTCTCCTGTCCTTCCATTGTACCCTCCAAGCCAACATGCATGGTCCCACGGATGACAGATACAGGATATTTGGCAAGGGGAGGATAAATTGAGCTTTACTCACCGTAACTGTAATCAAAAGGGCTACTGAATTCTTGGCCCTTCTAAAGGAAATTGCCCCACTCATAGCTTCTACAAATGAAGCCACTGGCCCTCTTCCTGAACCCCCAGGCATTGTCTATGACACTAAGTTGGGCTCCAGACCCAATATCCATACCCAGCAGATGACCTATGAGGTAACCTAGTACCAACCACACTGCTAAAACCAGGACAAACTAAGCTAATCAGATTTGTGTTCTCAGGAATTTGAGTTGTGAAGTACAGAGAAATCGAGCCACTCATATGGGAAATAAAACAGGCATTAATAGAGAGAATAAAATAAATTCTGAGAAGTCCTAATGTAGATCAAGGGCTATGAGGAGCCACGGGGGGCCAAGAGCAAGCCGAAACTGCTGAAACAGAAGTTATGACAAAGCACAGACTCTAATTAAATATACTGTTAATTCTTGACACGAGAAAATTCAAACTCATTTTTAACCCTTTTCTCTTCTTTATGCCTCTTATCCAATAGATGGCCAAATCCAGTCATCTCTGCCTGTGAATGCAACCCCTCCTTCTCTTCCATCTGCCATTGCTCGACCAAGGCTGCTTTTCTTTCAGATGAACTTCAATTAAGTCTTCCAGCTGGTCTCCCAGTCATTAATCTCTCTTCCATACCCTCCACACTACCACTAGAGTTGCTTTTTAGAAAACAAATCTAAACATTTCCTTCCAACCTTAAACCCCTCAGGTGGTTCTCCATTGCCTTCCTGACAATGTCCAACCTCCTTAATACAAAATTCATGTTGAAAGTCAGGGGAGGGGTATAGCTCAGTAGTAGAGCGTCTGCCTAGCAAGCACGAGATCCTGGGTTCAATCCCCAGTACCTCCATCAAAAATAAGCAAATAAATAAAAACCCAATTACCTCCCCCAAAAATGAAAATAATAAAATAATAATAAATAACAAAATTCACGTTGAAAGTCTAAGACATAGCAAATGCACAATGTTTAGGGAATTCTATTTACATCATCATCACCTTCACCATGTCACCATTACATCAACACCAGAGTCGTCATCATCTCCCTCCCCTTCCCATGCTCCTTCCACTCTAATACACCTCATTTCTTATTCCCAAACATGGCAGACTCTTCACAGCACCATGGCTTACTGCTTCACCCTCTTAAATGTCTGACAAACTCTCACCTCCTTCCTGAATTGACAATCACTCTCAGTTGAGTACCTTCTCTGGACTTCCACAGCACCCTGCCCATATTTGTTTCTATATATATTTTACACTTTTCCTGATCATTCTGTAGCAAATTAGAGATGACCACAAGTTCTTTGACATTTCTCCCATTCAGAGGTAGAGTCTATGGTAGCTCTCCTTGAGTCAAGATGAGCTTGTGACTGCTTTGGTTGATAGAAAATGACAGAAGTAATTCCAGGCCTTAAGAAACTGGTAGCTTCTGTTTTCTTTCCTCTTAGAACACTCTGTGGAAGTCCTGAGAAGCCACATTAGAAGTCTTGACTACTCTAAGGTCGCCACGCTGGAGAAACCATTGTGCAGGTGTTCTAGCTGACAACCCAGCTGAGCCCAGCCTTCCAGGCATCCCCAGCAAGGCATCAGCTGTGTGTATCCAGCCAGGTCAGCGATCTGCCAGCCAGTGACCACTGAGTGACCTCTGTGGGTACCACATGGAGCAGAACAATTGTCCTGAAAGCCCTGTGTAAATTCCCAACACACAAAATCAGGATATATGATCAAATGACTGTTGTTTTAAGTTGCTAAACTTAGTAGAAGGACTGTTACATAGCAATGGACACCTGGAACAATCTCACACACCAGAGTGGAAGCTTCTAGACTAATTGCCTGAACTAACACAGCAATGTAAACAGACTATACTTCAATAAAAGAAAAAAGAACTCATTATCTCAATCTGCAGAATTGTGTAAACCACCTATGAACAATTCATGTACATTCAATGCAAAGATGATCAAAACCACTCTATCTAGTACTCTGTGATCTGCTTTTTGTAGCCAACAAGGCTTTAAGACACATGCTTGTATACTGCATACTCCACTTCTGATTCACGTGGTCAACAGCATGAATCAACTGAATCAAAAGGAACACTACATTTATGGACCCCTACTTTCATATATATAGGTCCACACATGTTTAGATGGCTCTTAATAAGAATATCTAAGGCATGGTACCTACGGTCAGAAGACTTGGTTTCAAGTCCTGACTTGCATGGATCATTTCACCAAATCTCTGTATTCCAGACGCTCAGACCTCAACAAACTTTTCCATACAAAGATAAATAATAAATACTCTAGGCTTTGCAGGTCATAGCAAATACACAACTCTGCTATTATAGCCCCAAAGAAGCTATAGGCAATAGGCAATATATAAATGAGTGTGTGTGTGCTGTGGACTGATTGCTTGTGTCCCCCCCCGAATTCTTA